>NC_136430.1:399855999-400455999 GCF_052849685.1 Lactuca virosa | reverse complement strand
TGAGGACATGTACCCCTATGAGATACATCAAGATCTACTGGACCGGTACCACCAGAGCGCTAGGAAAGAAAGGTACGAGATCATCACTTCGATGATCACTACCAAAATGGATAATGGAGAGTCCCTTACCACTCATCTGCAAAAGATGCAGAGATATGTTGATCGCCTGCTAAAGTTAAATGTGAACTTTGATGAAGAGCTGGCAATCGATATCATCCTTCATTCCTTGCCTCCCTGCTATAGCCAGTTCCACATGAACTACCACATGAACAAGGAGGAGGTCTCTTTGAGCAAGCTTCAGGGCTTGTTGAGGACTGCTGAGAGCAACCTCAAAGACAAATCTGTTGCATCAACTCCAACTCCTACTGATGCCCCAGTCTTGGCAATTGGGCAAGGAAAGGGAAAGAAGAAGAAGGCTCCCTCAAAGAGCCACCATAAGGGAAAGTCCCAAAATGGCTCCTCTTCTAGTGGAACCAAGGTTCGTCCTGCTAAACCCAACTCCAACCCCAAGGAGGCAGAGTGCCACCACTGCCATGAAATAGGGCATTGGAAACGAAGCTGCCCGAAATATCTGCAAGACATCAAGGATGGAAAGATCAAGCCGTCCTACGCAGGTATTTACACTATTAAATCTAATGATTCATCACATGCTATTTCTTGGGTTCTTAATACAGGATGTGGTTTTCACATTTGTTCTGATTTGCAGGGCCTAAGAAGAAATAGGGATGTGGAGCATGGGAAGATAAATTTGATCATGGGGAACAGAAGATTGTCGCCTGTTACCAAGATCGGAGTTTACTCTTTAATGCTTAGTAGTGGATTAGGATTAGATTTAAATAATTGTTGCTATTCACCAGATATGGCAAGAAACGTCATTTCATTTCATGGTTTGTATAGACAAGGATTTAGATATTCATTTGATAATGAAAAGGGTTCTATTAATGCTTATCTTAATGGTGTTTTCTATTTTGAAGCATTTCCTTGTAATGGAATATATGAAACTGTGATGGTTGTAGACAATTTAGGAAATGATGTGTTGTGTATTGATTCTTTCAATGATTTGGATAAAGCATACTTGTGGCATTGTCGTCTTGGACATGTCAACAAGAAGCGCATAGCCCAACTCCAAAAGGATGGAGTGTTGGAGTCATTCGACCTTAGGGACGACGACGTGTGCGAATCTTGTTTACTTGGAAAGATGATCAAGTCACCCTTCACTAGCACTTGTGCGAGGGGTGAGGGTGTATTGGATCTCATACATACCGATGTATGTGGACCCTTTAGATCCACCACAAGGGATGCATGCCGCTTCTACGTGACTTTTACCGATGATTATAGCAGATATGGCTATATCTACTTAATCAGGCACAAGTCAGAAACCTTTGAAAAGTTCAAAGAGTTCAAGCAAGAAGTAGAGAATCAGTTGGGCAGGAAAATCAAGATGCTTCGATCCGATCGAGGTGGAGAGTGCCTAAGTCTTGAATTCCACGACTACCTCATGGAATGCGGAATTGTTTCGCAATTGACGCCACCTAGGACACCACAATTGAATGGTGTGGCTGAGAGGCGTAATCGAACATTGCTAGACATGGTTCGTTCCATGATGAGTAGTGCTTCACTACCTATCTTATTCTGGGGGTATTTCTTAGAGACTGCCGCCCATATCCTTAACTTAGTCCCTACGAAAAAGGTTGCCAAAACACCTCACGAGATGTGGACAGGGAAAGCTCCCTTGTTGGCACACATCAAGGATTGGGGTTGCGAGGCTTTCGTAAGACGAGAGAATCACGACAAGCTCGAACCTCGTAGTGAGCGGTGTATTTTCATCGGCTACCCGTAGAAGTCCTTTGGATATCTCTTCTATAGACCGAGTGACAATGTTGTCTTCGTTGTGAGGAGAGGGGTTTTCCGAGAGTGAGAACTCATAAGCCAAGGGGACAGTGGGAGGCAAATCGATCTTGAAGAGCTTCAAGAGTCGAGTGATGAAGGAACCTCTAACATTAGCGCTCAACCTGAGGAGGAAACTCCGGTTGAACCGATTGACGAGTCCTTACCTCTTAGACGTTCCGAATGAGTTAGTGTTCCACCCTAGTTTTATGGTTTTCATATTACTATAGAAGGGGATACGTTCATTAGTGATAGTACACTAGTGAATCTGGACGAACCTAACAACTATAAGGAAGCCATGGCAGGCCCGGAGTCTGCAAAATGGAAAGAGGCTATGAACAGCGAGATTTAGTCCATGTATGACAACCAAGTTTTGGATTTTGGTTGACAATGCACCAGGTCGTAAGACGGTCGGGTGAAGTGGATCTTCAAGAAGAATACCGACATGGATGGGAATGTACACACCTATAAGGCGCGATTGGTTGCGAAGGGTTTCACTCAAACTCCCGGAGTTGATTATGATGAGACCTTCTCACCAGTTGCGAAGATAAAGTCTATCAGGGTGATGCTAGTCATTGCTGCATTTCATGACTATGAATATATGGCAGATGGATGTCAAAACCGCCTTCCTTAACGGGAAGTTGGCTGAGGATGTTTACATGGCTCAGCCAGAGGGGTTTATCGATGCGAAGCACCCTAATAGAGTGTGTAAGCCTGAGAAGTCCATTTATGGACTAAAACAAGCATCTCGCAAATGGAATCTTTGTTTCGATGATAAAGTCAAAGAGTTTGGTTTTCTGCGAAGCGAGGATGAATCATGTGTATATGTCAAAGCCAGTGGGAGTATAGTAAGCTTCCTCGTATTGTATGTCGATGACATACTTCTCATAGGAAACGACATCCCAACCATGAAGGAAGTTAAATACTGGCTTGGGAAGTGCTTCGCTGTGAAGGACCTCGAAGAGGCTGCCTATATTTTGGGTATAAGGATAGTGAGAGACAGAAGTAAGAGACTAATAGGACTTAGTCAGAACACTTACTTGAACAAGGTGCTAAAACATTTTAGTATGGAGAATTCAAAGAAAGGGGTGTTACCAATCCAAAGTAATGCCAAGTTGAGTAAGACTCAAAGCCCGAGTACCAAAGTCGAGATAGCAGAAATGAGTCGAGTACCATACACTTCCACAATTGGCTCGATTATGTATGCTATGACTTGTACTCGCCCTGATGTGGCCTTCGCTTTGAGCATGGTCAGTAGATATCAAGGGAACCCTGGCAAAGCACATTGGACCGCAGTCAAGAATATTCTTAAGTACCTTCGGAGGACAAGGAATGGTTTCTAGTCCTCGGTGGAAGTGATGACTTAAGGGTGCGAGGGTATAGTGACATCGGTTTTCAAACCGACAAGGACAACTACCGTTCGCAGTCGGGCTGGGTCTTTACCTTGAATGGAGGAGCAGTGACTTGGAAAAGTTCCAAGCAGGATACCGTAGCTGATTCAACGTGCGAATCAGAGTATATAGCGGCGAGCGAAGCGTCAAAGGAGGCAATATGGTTGAAGAACTTCATTGGAGACCTTGGAGTTGTGCCAGCCATAAAGGAGCCCATGGAAATTTTCTGTGATAATGAAGGGGTGGTTGCCTTGACCAAGGAACCGAGGGATCATGGCAGATCTCGACATATCGACATAAAATATCACTTTATTCAACATCGGGTGGAAGAAGGACTCCTCGTAGTAAAGAGGGTATCGTCATAGGATAACCCATCAGATCCCCTTACGAAGGGACTGAGTAGGGTTAAGCACTTGCAGCACGCTAGGAGCATCAGGCTGAAGGACGATATTAGTTTAGAGTAGATAGTTTAGAAATGTGTAATAGATAAATGTAATTGACATTTGATGATTAAATAAAAGAGTATTATTTATAAGTAAAGTACTGTCTTATGTTAATTATTTAGCTATTGTTTCATTTTGCATGTTTTGACTTCCTGAATAATAAGATTGTTCGAATGTTCCACAGTCGCTCATACTTTGGGAGTAGGTGTGAAAGAAGATTGTAATGAATTGGTGTGTAGATTGTCTAAAGTGTATTAGACATAGCAAAGGTTTGCTACAACGTTCATGAGTGCTTATGAGTTTGATTTGAGCATTGGATTAGACCCGCGCTTGCTGGAATCACTTCATGGAATTTATCACGAGTGATCGCAAGACGATAATATCATATGGTCTTAAAACCTAGACATGTGGTTTATTGTTTACTAATTGGTTGCGCATTGATAATGCGTAAACGCATCAGTAACTTGATGTTATAAAACGCATTGTTGTGTATGATTTGATTTGTGAATGGTAAATGTGATGGGTTTTCAGCATTCTAACACTCCTATGGTGTGCATGCAACCCTAGAAACCTTGGATCTATTTTTGACTAAGATACATGCAAATAATTATTTTTCCAAGGTTCTTATCCTAACTAGCATGGCATGGGGTACTTGAATCAAATAAAACTAGTAGAATTACTTACCTTGTAGTAGTAGTTGATTGCTTGGAGTTTGAGAGCCTAGCACCAATAATGTGGATGCCTCAAATGGAAGTCACAAATCACCACAAACTTGGAAACTTGAGAGAATAGTCACAAACTTCTTGAAATCAGCCCTCTTAGTTTACACACATCAACTAGTGCAATTTCAAGAACCAAAGCCTCCTTTATATAGTGTGGTGGATTAGGGTTACATCCATGTAAACCCTAATACCCATGTCTTTTCATTTCCATGAGATCCATGGGTTAAAGCTCCATGGAGTATCCATGGACTTTCCATGCAAGCCTAGCCCATTCCAAATAAGCATTAGCCCACACTATATAAATACAAGAGCCCATATTTAATTAGTCATACTTTTGATCTCTAAATTAATTCTAAATTAATTATAGATCAACACTAATTAAATAATATGATTTTATATTAATATATTAGAACTTATAATATATTAATAAATCATAACTTATACTATTCTCAAAAGATTATCCGTAAATTGTTGGGGTGAAGTGCAACCCAAATGGACCATGCCGGGTCGGGTCAAGTACATACCAAATATAGTTATGGACTTAGACACTATCTCCAACAGTCTCCCAGTTGGATAAGTCTAATAACTATAGTTGCAAGTATGACTTCAGGAACCGATCAACAATCGTAGCTCTTAAAACTCTGTTGAACTATGAAGCGCCATTTTAGATAAGTGATCATATAATCCTCTGTTCTAGATATCAGCCGGACAAATACATGGAACATGGTCTTGCTTATTGTCCAGCTTTTGTTTCCCGATTTCTGATTTGTTTGACATAGAACTTAACTGAACACATCAATTTAGTTCTGACCGGGCCCGGTACATAGGTCAAAACAAAATCATCGAGGGGCCCAAATATCGCTTCTAATCCTAGAAGGAACAGATAAACTTCGACTCATATGTTTGCTCTACTACTTGTTGAACTACACACAAAGGCACGGTTTATAACATCGAGTTACCAATGCGTTTTCGTGCAATCAATGCATAACCAACTCATAGGCAACAAATCATATCTCTAGGTTTGAAGACTTATATGATATTACCGTCTCACGATCACTCGAGATAAATTCCATGAAGTGATACAAGTGAGCATGGGTTGAATCCAATACTCAGAACTTATGAGCACTCATGAGTGCTGTAGCCCCGCTTTGTCTAACATCTTAGACCTCTACAAGCCAACCCATGACAGTCTTGATTCATATCTACTTCCAACATATGACCGACTGTGGAGAGTTTGAATAATATGATATAAACCATAACATAATTATTCTGGAAGTCAAAACATGCAAAAAGAAATAATAGTAAAAAATTGACAAGAGATAGCAACACTTTACTCATAAATAACAACTTTTATTTATCATCAAATGTCAATTACATTTTACAAATTTCAAGATTATCTAACTACTAAAACTAATATCATCCTTCAGCCCTATGCTCCGAGCATGCTGGAGATGCTTAGCCCGAGTCAGTCCCTTCGTGAGGGGATCTGCTGGGTTCTCATCCGATGATACCCTCTTTGCCACGATGATTCCTTCTTCTATTCGATGTCTGATGAAGTGATATTTTCTGTCAATGTGTCTGGATCTCCCATGATCTCTTGGTTCCTTGGCTAAGGCAACCGCACTATTGCTATCACAGAAAATCTCCATTGGCTCCTTTATAGCTGGTACAACTCCAAGGTCTCCGATGAAGTTCTTTAGCCATATAGCCTCCTTTGCTGCCTCGCTTGCTGCTATATACTCTGATTCACAAGTGGAATCAGCCACTGTCTCCTGCTTGAAACTTTTCCAAGTAATTTCTCCTCCGGTTAGAGTAAAGACCCAGCCCGACTGAGAGCGGAAATTATCCCTGTCAGTCTGAAAGCTAGCATCACTGTACCCTACAACTCTCAAGTCCTCACTGCCACCGAGGGTAAGGACCCAGTCCTTAGTCCTCCGTAGGTACTTGAGGATATTCTTTACCGCAGTCCAGTGTGCCTTGCCAGGGTTCCCCTGATACCTGCTAACCATGCTCAAAGCAAAGGCTACATCAGGTCGAGTACACGTCATAGCATACATGATCGATCCTACAGCTGAAGCATAAGGTATTCGACTCATTTCTGCTATCTCAGCCTCAGTACTAGGGCTTTGTGTCTTACTCAATCTGGCGTTACTCTGGATGGGTAACTCTCATTTCTTGGAGTTATGCATGTTGAACCTTTTCAACACTTTGTCCACATAGGTGCTTTGACTAAGTCCAATTAGTCTTTTACTCCTGTTTCTCAAAATCCTTATCCCTAGGATATAGGCAGCTTCTCCAAGGTCCTTCATAGCGAAACACTTCCCAAGCCAGGACTTTACTTCCTGCAGGGTTGGGATGTCATTTCCTATGAGTAGTATGTCATCCACATACAGTACCAAGAAGCTGACTATACTCCCACTAGCCTTGATATAGACACAAGATTCATCTTCACTCCTTGAAAAGCCAAATTCTTTGACTTTCTCATCAAAGCAAAGATTCCATCTGCGAGGTGCCTGTTTTAATCCATAAATGGATTTCTCGAGCTTACACACTCTACTAGGGTACTCTGTACTGACAAAACCCTCTGGCTGAACCATGTAAACATCTTCAGCCAACTTTTCATTAAGGAAAGCGGTTTTGACATCCATTTGCCATATTTCATAATCATGAAATGCAACAATGGCTAACAAAACCCTAATAGACTTAATCTTGGCCACTGGTGAAAAGGTCTCATCATAATCAACTCCTGGAGTTTGAGAATAACCCTTTGCAACCAGTCGTGCCTTATAAGTGTGTACATCACCATCCATGTTGGTCTTCTTCTTGAAGATCCATTTGCACCCAACTATCTTACGATCAGGTACATTGTCAACCAAGTTCCAAACTTGATTGTCATACATGGACTGTATCTCGCTATCCATAGCCTCTTTCCATTTAGCAGCCTCAGGGCCTGCCATGGCTTCCGTGTAGCTGTTAGGCTCATCCAGATTTACCAGTGTGTTATCACTGATAAGTGTCTCACCTTCTGCAGTAATATGAAAACCATAATAATGCTCAGGTGCATTCCTAACTCTGGTGGAACGCCTCAGAGGTATAGATTCTTCAGTCGGCTCAACAGGAGTTTCCTCCTCAGGTTGAGGGCTAGGGTTTGAGGTTCCTTCACCACTTGACTCTTGAATTTCCTCAAGGTCAATTTGCCTCCCACTGTCTCCTTGGCTCATGAATTCTCTCTCTCGAAAGAATCCTCTTCTTGCTACAAAGACCACATTATCACTGGGTCTGTAGAAGATGTAACCAAAGGATTTTTGTGGGTAGCCGATGAAATTACACCTTTCGCTTCGGGGTTCGAGCTTATCATGAGTCTCGCGTCTCACGAAAGCCTCGCAACCCCAAATCTTGATGTGGTCTAGATTGGGAACTTTTCTAGTCCACACCTCGTGAGGTGTTTTGGCAACCTTCTTTGTAGGGACTAGATTAAGGATATGGGCGACAGTCTCAAAGGCATACCCCCAAGATGAGATTAGTAGCGAAGCTCGACTCATCATGGAATGAACCATGTCCAACAAGGTCTGATTGCGCCTCTCAGCTACACCATTCAACTGTGGTGTCCTAGGAGGTGTCAACTGTGAGACAGTCCCACATTCCTTAAGATAGTCAAGGAACTCAGTACTAAGATACTCACCACCACGATCGGATCGAAGCATCTTAATGTTCCTGCCCAACTGATTCTCCACTTCTTGCTTAAACTCTTTGAATTTCTCAAAGGTTTCTGACTTATGCTTGATTAGGTAGACATATCCATATCTACTAAAATCATCAGTAAAAGTCACATAGAACCGATTAGCATCTCTTGTGGCGGTTCTGAAGGGTCCACACACATCCGTGTGTATGAGGTCCAAAAAACCTTCACCCCTAGCACAAGTGCCAGTAAAAGGTGACTTTGTCATTTTACCAAGCAAACAAGATTCACAACTATCATCTGACTTTAGGTCAAATGACTCCAAGACTCCATCCTTTTGGAGTTGGCCTATGCGTTTCTTGCTTACATGTCCAAGACGACAATGCCATAAGGATGCTTTATCTAAGCTAGTGGAAAAGTTAATACACAATACATTATTTCCTAGATTATCTACAACAGATACAGTTTCATACACGCCATCACAAGGTAATGCTTTAAAATAAAGAACATTATTAAAGAAAGCATCAATACTACCATTATTATTATCAAAATAAAAGGTAAAACCTTGTTTATACAATGCATGAAAGGAAATAACATTTCTTGCCATTTCTGGCGAATAATAACATTTATTCAAATCTAATGTAAACCCACTATTTAGCACTAAGGAATAAACTCCTATCTTGGTGACAGGTGAAGCTTTCCTGTTTCCCATGATCAAGTTTATCTTTCCCTGCTCCACATTCTCACTTCTTTTTAGTCCCTACAAATCACAACATATGTGAATACCACAACCTGTATCAAGGACCCAAGACTTAGAATAAGGTGAGTTATTAGACAATATAGTGTATATACCTGCATGGTTGGGTTTTACTTTCCCATCCTTCAAATCTTGTTGGTACTTTGGGCAGTTTCGCTTCCAGTGCGACTATTCATGGCAATAGAAGCATTCAGCCTCATTAGGGTTAGCAGAAGGAGTGACAAAACCTTTCTTGGGTTTGCTTGAAGAGGAGCCTTCAAGGGTCTTACCCTTGGTACCCTTAGAAGGGTTCTTTCTCTTCTTCCCTTTGCCATGCCCGATTGCCAAGACATTGGCCGCAGTTGGAGTAGGAGTAGGAGTAGTAACAACCGACTTACCCTTTAGACCACTTTCGGCGGTCTTCAAGAGTCCTTGAAGTTTGCTGAGGGTGACTTCTTCCTTGTTCATGTGATATGTCATGCGGAATTGATCATAACACGATGGAAAGGAGTGCAAAGTGATGTCTATTGCTAACTCCTCAGGGAAGTTCACATTCAGCTTCAGTAAACGGTCCATATACCTTTGCATTTTCTGCATGTGGCCCGTGATGGGTTCACCATCCTTCATTCGGGTTGTTATCATGGAGGAGATTATTTCATATCGCTCTTGACGAGCACTTTGATGGTAGCGGTCCATCAAGTCCTGGTGCATCTCAAAAGGATAATAGTCCTCATAGGACTTTTGGAGCTCGGTTGTCATGGTGGCCATCATGATGCATGCCACTTTTGTAGCATCTCTTTCATGTACCTCATATTCAGCAAGCTCTTCAGGAGTAGCAGTTGGCTCGGGTACCTTCAGCTCCTTGTCGAGAACATATTCTTTGTTCTCATACCGAGTGACCATCCTGATGTTTCTGATCCAATCTGTAAAGTTGGACCCATCAAAGATGACTCTCCCACAAAGATTCATGAGAGAGAAGGAGCTAGTAGGGTTTGAGCCAGAAGCATTGTTATTGGAAGACATATGAAGAAAAGAGGGAATAGATTAGATTAGATATAGAGATAGTCCTTAACAAAACACCCAACTGTAATATTAAGGCTAGGACCCAACACAATATTTTATAACTTAGAAGAGGGATGCCGTAATCTAAGCTATAAGATATTTGAAGGTAGGTGAATGACGATTCACCAATTTCCACCATGAAAAACGAAATATTTAATTAGGTTTTAATTGGTTTAGAAACTCCTAGATTCTTTGAGATTCATTGAACTTTCTTCAATGGCATGTTTCAATCTCGAGTGTGCCCTTCAAGTTTTGTGACTGGGATGTCGAGGATCACAAAACAAGGTGTGAAGTAACCATGCAAATTACTTGGTACCCTTAATGTATTACCCCTCAATCGATGTGCCGGTTAACCAAACACGCTCCATCGATACTATGATAAACATTAAGTCACCCTTTACCTACCTTGTTAAGTTCAAGTTAGTGTGCCGGTTAACCACACACGCTCCACTAACGACTTAAACAAAGTGTAAAGTGTAATTTCATGGATTAACACCTTATTCACATTTTCCTAAAATAACTAAGATTGGGAATTCAATAAAGTTTAGTTACTTTAGTATTATCATTATACTTTTAATGAGAATTTATAAGTCCTTGTCCTACCCGTTCGGCTAACGACCCTCCACCGATCAAGGAAGCGGTGGGTGAGAGTGGACACCCATTAAGTTGCCATTTTATAGGCAACAACCTTATACCCCCCGTATAGACCGGCTTCGTGAATGAGGCGTACTAGCGGTAAGACGACTTGATCTTATACATATATAAATATTATTAAACTTATAATATTATAAAGTATAAGGGTTGAATTTTAACTTTTAAAATTCTAGGGGTTGGAACTAAAGTTTTTAATATGACTTTACATGTTCCAAAACTTGAGGGCAAGTTTTGTAAACTTTCAAAACTTTTCATTTCTCATAACTTATGAGTTAATGGTTATTAAAAATGAAGACTCTTCATTTTTTTTGTAACCTATGTGTTCTTTTAATGGTTATTTATAAATGTGACTTTTGGTTATCCATAACTTAAGAACTAGTTATGGACTCCATTAAAACACATAAAAATCAAGAATTAATCTAATCAATTATTAGCACATAATTTCTATGATCTTCTAAACTCATATGTTTATGAATGTTCATATCAAAAATTTCAAGAATCGTAAGTACATATACAAAAAAAACTTGAAATTTTGATACGAGCTTTTGAACAAAACTTCGATTTTCAAGTTTTTTTTTTGCATCAAGTATCAAATAAACAAACCAGGCTCTGATACCACCGATGGGTTTTCAGCATTCTAACACTCCTATGGTGTACATGCAACCCTAGAAACCTTGGATCTATGTTTGACTAAGATACATGCAAATAATTATTTTTCCAAGGTTCTTATCCTAACTAGCATGGCATGGGGTACTTGAATCAAATAAAACTAGTAGAATTACTTACCTTGTAGTAGTAGTTGATTGCTTGGAGTTTGAGAGCCTAGCACCAATAATGTGGATGCCTCAAATGGAAGTCACAAATCACCACAAACTTGGAAACTTGAGAGAATAGTCACAAACTTCTTGAAATCGGCCCTCTTAGTTTACACACATCAACTAGTGCAATTTCAAGAACCAAAGCCTCCTTTATATAGTGTGGTGGATTAGGGTTACATCCATGTAAACCCTAATACCCATGTCTTTTCATTTCCATGAGATCCATGGGTTAAAGCTCCATGAAGTATCCATGGACTTTCCATGCAAGCCTAGCCCATTCCAAATAAGCATTAGCCCACACTATATAAATACAAGAGCCCATATTTAATTAGTCATACTTTTGATCTCTAAATTAATTATAGATCAACACTAATTAAATAATATGATTTTATATTAATATATTAGAACTTATAATATATTAATAAATCATAACTTATACTATTCTCAAAAGATTATCCGTAAATTGTTCGGGTGAAGTGCAACCCAAATGGACCATGCCGGGTCGGGTCAAGTACATACCAAATATAGTTATGGACTTAGACACTATCTCCAACAAAATGCATATAAGTCAAAGTTTATCTGTTCCTTTTATCCTAAGAGGGTAAAAGCGATATCAGGGCCCCTCGATGATTTGATTTGACTTATGTGCCGGGCCCGGTCAGGACTAAATTGATGTGTTCAATTAAGTTCTATGTCAAATGAATCTGAGATCAAGAAACAAACTGTTGGACAATAAGTATGACTATGTTCCATGTAATTGTCCGCATGATATATATCTAGAACAGAGGATTATACGATCCCTTATCTTAAGGACAGGTTATTGATAAGATCAAGAGTTTTGAGAACTGCGATTGCTAATCGGATCCAAAAGTTGCATTTGCATTTATAGTTATTAGACTTATCCAAGTGGGAGACTGTTGAATTAGTGTTTAAGTCCATAACTATATTTGATATGTACTTGACCCGGTTGTGTATGGTCCTTTTGGGTTGCCTTAACCAAAGTAACTTGACTGGAGGAATATTAGAGAAAGAGGTTATTATGGTTTATTAATATATTATAAGAATAATATATTAAAAGGAAAAAATCATATTTGTTTAATTAACATTGGTCAAGAATTAATTGAGAATTAATTCTGTGATCAAAAGAAGTTAATTGAACTAGGGGGACTAAATTGTAATTATGTGATAGTTACAAGGTTGGGCAAGGAAACCCTAAATGATAGGGTGGACGAATTCTAAGGATAAGGCCTTAACAATTCGTCCATAATGGGGATTCTAGAATTATCTTATGGGCTGCTTGCTGACTAAGTAACCAGATGAGGATAATGACTAAAACCCTAATTCTTACACCTATATAAGAACCCCTTGGGCATGAGAATTCGGCTACACCTAACCCTAGAAGTCTTAGATCCGAATTTCTCCTATCCCCTCTCTCTCTTGTTTCATCCAATTGCTTTTGGTGTTTGTGATTCATTAGAGGCACAACATTTGAGGTGCTCAAGTTCTCAAGGCTTCAAGATCTACAATTAACAATCAAGGTATATTCTAGATCTGTTTTGTTATGCTAATTTCGAATTGTATACACTAGATCTAGGGTTAGAAAGTCTTGGATGAATTGCATGTACAATAAAGAAGCCTAGATCCAAGCTTTAGGGTTTGCATGAGCACATAGGATGTTATTATGTGTAAAACCCATCAAGATAAAACCCCAAAACAAAGAGATCTAAACGATAACAAAGCAAGGTATAAACTTGATACCTCCAAGGGACTGCAAAAAGTGGGGAGATTTTGGATCTAAGTCTTCCCTCCAAGCTATACACCTTCAACTTCAAAGCTTCTTCAAATGAGTACAAAAAGATCAACACTCAAGGCCCTCCACAAGCTCACACACTCATAAAGGAAGGTGATACACACTATTAGGGTTTCTGGGCATAGGAGGCTAGTAGGGAGGCCAACCAAGGGACTTAAGGTCTTTAAATAGGGTGCAACACCCTAAAAATTAGGGTTTCCTTTTCAGCCGCCAACTCGACGAGTTGAGACACCTTGACTCGCCGAGTAGGTTCATTAATTTCCGCGGCCAAAGCCCTCTCGACACGCCGAGTTGAAGCTTCAAACTCGCCGGGTCCCAAAGGAAATACAAACAATTGGAGAAATAAACTTATACTGGGACCAAGTGTTACAAGTTGCCACATAGGAATATCGGTGGTAAACCCTTTACGACACCCCATACCCTCATAAGCAAAACTTAACTAAGAATGAGTCATAATTTGAAGTTCGTTGATCCCCTTTCAGCTCGATTAACCAATTCCTCTAATATGTTTATGATTCTCAATAAACTAGGTATGATGGCCATGGAATGAGGACGCATAAGAGGGTATACTTATCCTATAAAGTAACAACTTGGGCCTTTCATGTTCAAAAAATATAGGTTAGGTTGACAGTATGAAGATGGAAAAATCTCTACTTTAAGAGAAAGAATTACCTTCAAATTTCAATGAAGTTGGATTATTGTCGGTCCATGAGGTGCAAATTACTTCCAATCTACCAAAAAAACAAAACCGTGGTCGATTACAAGTGGAAGGTTGAAAGTTTTGCCCATTAACGTATCTGTAAGGAAGATGAAAGCAGAAGTAAAGATAAAATTAAAAGGAAACATTTGTATATAAAATAGGAGAGATATGATACGTGAAAAAGACAAAATTACCCTTATATCAGGACACACGTTTTAACAAATAACTCAAATTAAACTAAAGTTAAATATAAGGACGAAACATACTCTTAAAAGTTCTATTTGAACTTTAGTACCTGAGCCTCAATTTTTGAACAAATACAAAAATCAAATTTACAGTTTTCTTTTAGTAGTAACAAGCTTGATTTGTCTAGTTTAAATCAATAAATCTAAAATATTTGGGATCGTTTCAGCATTATCACATAGTATGAGGGTGGTGTAAGTAACCTATAGTAGAAACTAAAACCCAGTTGCGAACAGCTTTTCCGGAGGTTTTCCAAAATTCAGAAACTTGTCGCTGCTCTTTCCATTTGAATCCCAATGTAATTTTTTTTCTTTTTGTAACGCAAGGCAAACCCTTTCCTGAGTACACCCTGCAACAAAAATAGTTTGCATCAGAATCCACCATTTAAACCCTACTATATTTCTGCATCTTTCTCCCTCTTCAACAATAATGGTTGGCTCTAATTCTAAATCGGACATCTCTTTCGCTGGTACTTTCGCTAGTAGTGCATTTGCTGCTTGCTTCGCCGAGGTAATTCTTTCAGCCCTACTGTTACTATGTGTTCATTCATACCTTTTTCGTTTTCGATCTTTGATCGCTTTCGTGCTGATCTGTTGCTTAAGATCGCCCTTAGAGTTTAATTCTATATAAAGATCGATTGCATGTTTAGTACGCGTAATTGATCAACCGCTAATTAGATTGATCGATTTTCATTCCGATTGTTATTTAGAATTTCTGTTGATATAAGTTAGTTTGTACTTTATACAGATTTGTACGATTCCATTGGACACCGCAAAAGTCAGGCTTCAATTGCAAAAGAAAGGAATTGCAGGAGATGGAATTGGAATGGGTTTACCAAAATATCGCGGAATGCTGGGTACTGTAGGAACCATTGCCAAGGAAGAAGGTCTCGCTTCTCTATGGAAAGGAATTGTACCAGGATTACATCGTCAATGCTTGTATGGAGGTTTAAGAATAGGGCTTTATGAACCAGTGGGTTTTTCAATTTTAATCATTATCTACATTCTCTTACTCTTGGTTGTACAGCATTTGGTCGTGTATTAATGGGACAAAAAACTGCATTTTTTAGTCCTACCCAAAAAGGTGGAACAGATACTCTCTCCTTTGTGCAAAAGACATTAATGCCCTTCTCATCTTCATTCATCGGAAAAGCCTTATAAAGCTTGTCCAATCGCGTCATGTGTAACAAACGTAGCCGAATGGCTACGTTTGTTAAGCATGATGGGACTACATTGGACAAGCTTTTATAAGGGCATTCATGTCTTTTACACAAACGAGAGATCAAAAACGAGTCTCTGTTCCACCTTTTTAGGTGGGACTAAAAAATGCAGTTTTCTTGTCCCATTCACATCAGTCTCAGTGTTGTCCTTTTCTGTTATGAGAAACAAAGGGGGAATTAGAATTGTTGTTGTTGTTGTTGTGTGTGAACCAGATTAAGAACTTGTATGTGGGTGAAAACTTTGTTGGGGACGTTCCTTTGACGACAAAAATACTTGCGGGGCTCACAACGGGTGAGATTATGTGATAACTATAAGTTTTTTTTTTTTTTTTTTGGAGAAAAGTTATCCTAAATGATGCAATAGCCAGTAGTGATGTTTTATTATCGAGTTAGGAAATTAAAATATGAGCATTTTATTTTGAGGTGTAGGTGGTCTTGCAATTGCTGTAGCAAATCCTACTGATCTAGTGAAGGTCCGTTTACAAGCGGAAGGAAAACTTGCAGCAGGTGTTCCAAGGCGTTACTCTGGGGCATTAAATGCTTATTCAACAATTATCAAACAGGTGGAACTTTCCATCAATTCAATTGTTTGTTGGTAATTTATAATTTATTTCAACCCAATTGTTTGAAAAATGAGTCAAAATTTGGATATTTCAGGAAGGGGTTCGGGCTCTATGGACGGGTATTGGACCCAATGTTGCACGTAATGCTATAATAAATGCTGCTGAATTAGCCAGTTATGATCAAGTCAAACAGGTACTTATTTCCACCTTATTCACCTTTTCGGGTCCCACTTACATTTTCTTAACTATATTTATACTTGATACTACAATGCAGACAATTTTGAAGATCCCTGGATTCACTGACAATGTTCTCACCCATCTTTTATCGGGATTAGGAGCTGGGTTTTTTGCAGTTTGCATTGGGTCCCCTGTGGATGTGGTACTTGATTTAAATTTTAATCACATCATTATTATCACATATTCATTTAATTCCATCATACAATACAAAATAGCTTTCTATTTTTGGTTGTAAGTTCCTTAGAGTGAAAAACTTTGCTTTCTTTAACTTTTTTCAGGTCAAATCAAGAATGATGGGAGATCCAAGTTACACAAGCACCATTGATTGTTTTGTCAAGACTTTAAAGAATGATGTAAGCTCCATTGATTTCTTTTTTCCCCTTCTTCTTGACTTAATGTAAAAAGAACAACTTAATACAGAAAGTCAGGGAAATGTGGGTTTCCTCGTTAAGTCAGACCTACCTTTTTACGAATTTACCCTCAACTAACTTTTCCTTCAATTTCATGTTACCAGGGACCTCTAGCATTCTACAAAGGCTTTATCCCAAATTTTGGACGATTAGGTTCTTGGAATGTCATCATGTTTTTAACTCTGGAACAGGTATATGCACACACACAAACACATCAATTTTATTGTATTATTCAGTTTCACATAATCACTGTCAAGGTATTGGACTTTGCAAATTATTATACTCGATTTTTTTTCCTTGTTTACTTCGAAAAAACTATCCAATTATAGCTGTGAAAAATGAAAATTATTTTTGAGTTGATGACATTGCTATAATTTTGGTACATTTTTTTCAAAGTACAGTGATGGAAAATGCAATAAAAAAGTTGAAAAGTAGGATGATATAATAATAAACAAATAAATGAAAGTAGGTTGCTATTTCTTGCATTTAATCCTAAACTTTAATATTGCTTATTAGGAACTAATTTGGGTTACACTTTCATTTGTTGGACAGGCTAAAAAGTTTGTTAAAAGCATGGAGTCGCCTTGAATATAATGAGGAAAAGCATTTTGTAAGTCATTAAAGGTTTCCTATTTCCGTTTCTAATAAAGGAGAACCCTATAATTTTTTGTATTATGAGATAGAGAAAGACTTTTTTGGAATAATAATTTACAACTATTTATTGGGATAATCTAAAAACTATATAATTTCGGTAGTGGTGTAATTATTGAATTTTTTTGTCATAAATTGATGACATTGTTGTGTCTTCGGTTTTATCAAGAATGTTCATTTTGGTAAAATATTATCCGTCTTCAAATTAGTGACGTTTTTTTTTAGGTGGAAAAAAACGTTATACCTTTTTAGTTAGTTTTAACCATGATTTATTTCGTTGCTTTTTAGTAACTAATTACCAAACAATAACAATAATGGTCAATTAGTGCCAATCAACTATTATTCAAAATTAGTAAATATTGGTGATGTGGCTCACAAGCTTTTAGTAAATTTTGGCATGAAATGAAACATGGTCATATTTTGTCTAAAACAAATTTCTTACATAGGAAAAAAGATAAAATGGGGTTTGCATAAACTAGTATTTTAATCATTACAGATGAATCATAATATTGCTCATTGCTTGATGCAATTTTCTGTAACTGTAATCCTCAAATTAAATACTGTAATATCTTTTGATAAAATAAAGTTAAATCAATCTTGTTAATATCTTATAATTATTGTTAGTAGACAAACATGTAAAGTTGAAAAGGGATCTTCTCATAAACACCTTGAACTTTTTTGACAACCAAACAATTGATTTTTAAATTCATTTGCCTAAGAATATATGTTGTCTGCGAATCTTGTTTAATCGGCGAGATGAGAACGGATCTTTGATTATAATTCTGTCTATGAACATTTGGGGACGTGAGGCAGGAAACATCAATTATTATTTTATCTATTATTTTAAATGAGACATATTTAATTTCTTTACAAAGTGTATTTAATTTAAGTTATTATATAACTTTTATTCCTTAAACAAGTACAATTAGGTGGATTAGTTGGCAGTTTTAGCCATAGACTATGATAACATTTCTAATTCAACAAAAACATTTAACTGTTGATCAAATGTCTAAAACAATAACAAAAACTCCTCAACCAAATATCAATGACAATGACATTACATTATATACATATCTTAAAACACAAATCGAGTCATCTCAAATTGGTAATTTAGCCTTGTCCAATTCATAATCAACAATGGCTTCAACTCACTTCAAAATACTTGAGATTCTTTTATACAAGATACACACAATACACAACAAAAAAAACAAACTTCTATCTCAAACCAGAGTATTTAAATAAGACGAAATCAAGCATGTCATTCTTACATGTATACGAGTAAGTTAAACAGATTGAAATTGAAAAAAAAAAAAAAAAGAAGCATCAATAGGCCTGCAAAACAGGCCTTTTACCAAGTCTTTTGATCTCCTTATCCATCTGACCAGTGATCATCAAACCAAACATCCTGTAATCACAGAGAAATGACCAAACTGGATGACCAAAAGTTGCAGGGATGTTACCTTCCACATAGAAATGGCTATACCAAGCCATACCATATCCCAACAAAGGAGCAAAGAAGAAGAACCACCAGTTAAATAAAACTGCATATATCAAGCACAAAATACTCGACAGTGTGCCAACAAAATGCCATCTCCTTGTCGCTGGTTTCGAGTGTTGGTTCATGTAGAACGGCCAGAATTCCTCCATGCTCCTAAAATTCATGATCTTTCGGGAACTAGATCAAAAACCCAGATCGATTTCGTGTAAAAACAGGGCGAAAAAACCCTAATTTGAAGAAAGAAGCGAAAACCCCAACAATCTAAATTGGTATGTTAGATTTTTTAGGAAAGCAAATTGGAATTTGGGGAAGTTGACTTTGGAAACATGAACCCAGAAAAAGGGTAGGTTAGATCATAGATGGTGGATTGAAATCGGAAAGCAGTGAAGAGAAGAAGAAGAAGAAGAAGAAGAAGGGCGTAGTGATTATGGAGTTCTGACCTGTAGAGTAACTGTTTGGTGGTGATGGTGGTCGAAGGGGAACCTCAGCTTTTGCACTACCAATTATTGTTGTGCCTTCTCTTTCTTTTCTCGGTCACGCCCATAAATGAAGTGTACAAACATATATCTTAAAAAGATATTATTATTTTTTTAATCAATTTAATAAAATGGATAATGACTCATGAATAACCAATTTTTTCAATTTAGTATATATATATATATATATATATATATATATATATATATATATATATATATATATATATATATATATATATATATACTAGGTTATAACCCGTGGACACCACGGGTAAGAAATTTAAAAATAATTTCAATTAAATTATAACTTAATTATTTAGCAATGTTTGTATGTAATTGCATAATGATATAATGATTGGTTGAAATTAAGAAATGATAATCGTTTGAATATCAAATCAGCAATTTGTATTTGTAGATATGTTACAAAATAATCATTTTGTATAATGCAAAAATTTAAATAAAACAAAAAACATAAATTGATATAAATAATAAAGTTGTACAAAGTTTTTATAAATTTCTAAAAACTTTTTTATACACGACATTAGATGTTTTATTTGATAGTTTACCATGATTATCTAAAATTAACAATTTTAATCATTCTCTACTTTGAACCCTAGATAAAGCAACATACAGTTGGCCATGTGTAAAAACAGGATCTTTGACAAACAATCCAACCTTCGATAAAGACTGTCCTTGGCTCTTGTTAATTGTCATTGCAAAACATACAGCCAATGAGAATTGTCTTCTTTGGAATTTAAATGGGATCTTGTTTTCAGTAGGATTTAAAGACATTCTTGGAATAAAAGTCCGCTTTCCAATATTACTTCCAGATATGATAACTGTCTCGATAACACGTTTGCCCAAAGTTTTGACCTGTAGTCTAGTGCCATTGCATAAGCCATTTTTCTGATCAATGTTTCTCAATAACATAACTGGAACACCGACTTTTAAAATGAGATTATGGTTTGGCATACCTGAGATTTTAAGACCATTTAAAACATCAGGTGAGTATAAATTTGCATCAACTGATCATAGACAAACTCAGACTGGCAGAGGCTATCTGAACTTAAATATTCTTTTTACTCTCCTGGAATCAATTTTAGCAACCGATCATTTATTTCTTGAACAACTTCATTTTTGGGAGTAAGTATTGCTCTTTCTTGAAAATAACCCGCAATGTTGAAGTTTTCAAGAATGGAAGGATATACAAAATTGATTAATGAACCAATAGGATCACATGGATCATTAATGAGAATATCTTCTGGAATATCAACAATTGCTTCACCATCATTCAGACCACCAAGATTACCTTCTCCTATGTCCAAAAGCCAGTTTGAAAAACCCTTTATTCGATCAACAGCAGATGAATCGCTTCCAACAGTTAACCTCATGTTTTTTGTTAATTTATGGACTTTGCATTGTTGCCATAAATACGAAGAACTTAAAGAAGCGTTAACAATGTTTTGTCTACTGCCACCCGGAACAACAGGTAGAATTTGTCTGAAATCACCTCCAAAAACAACCACTTTTCCTCCGAATGGAATATTTGAGTTTGTAGGATCGACAAATCTTAATATATCCTTCAAAGTTCGATCTAAAGCTTCAAATGCATGCTTGTGTACCATCGGTGCTTCATCCCAATCAATGAGGCTTTTCTTACTAAACTTGCAAGATCACTCTTTGGATTTATTCTACAAAAAGAATCCTCGGTAAGATTTATGGGAATTATAAATCGAGAGTGTGCTGTCCTGCCTCCAGTCAACAATAAAGAAGCGATCCCACTTGAAGCAACGTTTAAAACAATCTCTCCTTGGCATTTAATTGCTGCGGAAATAGTCTTCCAGAGAAATGTCTTACCCGTTCCACCATAACCATAAATGAAGAATACACCTCCCTTATTATTTTTAACCTTAGCCATTATATCAAGAAAAATGTTGCGTTGCTCGTCGGTTAATGAAACAAAGAGTTGATCAAACTCATTCTTCAAATTTGGTATGTCATAATCTAGCTCCTCGGCTATCAAACGATTGTTTGAAGATGAAACCAAATCAGCATCTGGGTAAGGCATCCTTCTATAGTCCTTTAGACTGGAATTGTTTCGGAGTAAAATTTGTTCTATCTCAAACAAAGTCAAGTTTTTAATTTGATCTTCGTTTTGTGATAAACTTGTATGATAAATACTATATTACTTACAACATATTAAAAAAAAGATTAAGTGGGAGGTAAAATGTAATTGAGTGCATATTGGAAATTTATATGATACAGTTTTAATAATAATTTAACAAACATATAATACCTGGAGACTTTAATCTCTTTTGTTGAGAATAAAGAATTCCATCTGACAGGTATTCCCATGTGTTTTCCCACACAATCTCTGGTTTACACAAACTGTTGGATAATAACATCGTAGCAAATAAGAAACGTAGATAAAAACCAGATCCAGAAAGACTTGCTTCCTTAATTGCTTCGATGTATTCTTTGTCATCATCTAAAAGGCCCAGATTATAACATGCATCTTTAAAAGAAGAACAAATTTCACCATTGACCGTGCGAATTTCTTCGAAGGATTTTGGACCTTTCACTTTATTTAAAAGAATTCTTAAAAAATATGCTTCACCAAGCTTAGGTGAAACTGAGTGAATTCTACCAATAGAAAATCCAACTTCCCTTGGCTTCCAAGTTTGAAGTTTAGGTTTCCAAACAAACTTGGTAGGAAATTCAACATATGTAAGTTTTCGTGCTTCTTTATTGATCTCATTACACTTCATCCAAGATATGAACATTGAAGAAGCAACTGAAGGCCGGTCAAGAACATCTTCAATATCATCGTCTGCGTCATATACAACTTGTTGTTGACCAGGCAAATGAAAAGGTAGTCTAATCACAGCAGGATGCCTATAATGAACATCATATTTAAAAATTCTCCATGATGCTTCACATGCAGATATATATCTACAATCATAGTATTCTTTGATTTCATCCACTGCATCGCTGTTATCAGAATCATTATTGCTTTGCACCATAGCAACAGTCGCTCTATCAGGACCCTTGTTTATATATTTAAATAAATATTTTATAGAAGATACTTGATTGCACCATTCAACATTAATGTGTGCCTTATATCTTTTTAACAGATATTTGTTGTATGGAACAACATTTCTGTTATCTAACTGAACACCAGATTTTTCAACAAAATTTCCATCATTTCTTCTCCTATATAAGGGAAAACCATCTGAATCAACTGAAGTATGATTACAGAATTATTTTGGAAAGTTTTTAGAACACTTTCTGTCAACCATGCATGGGCAATTGAAATTTTGAGCTCCACATGGACCGTGAATCATGAACTCCTTGACAAGTGAATACAATTCTGGTTCTTCATCAATATTTGGAATCTCAACAGAAATGATTGGATCGATATATTCAACTGTAGGAAGCTTGCAGTCAGAATGCATAAACAAACATATATGACTATGAGGCAGACCTCTTTTTTGAAATTCAATTGTGTAAACCACTGCATATAAAAATATACAAAAAGGATACAAGTTAACAACTAAAGAAGATATAGAAATATATATATATATATATATATATATATATATATATATATATATATATATATATATATATATATAAAGTATAATTTAAAATACCTGCTTGAACTATGCCAAAAATTTCATTTTCCCTTAAATCTTTAATAAATGCATCCAACTTAATCTTAAATAACCTACATAATATATCCGGTCTATCTTCAGGATGAAGTGGAGTGTCCTTAAGAAACCTTTGAACTTCTGGCCATTTTGGATTACACGTAAAGGTTATGAAAAAATCTGGATATCCAAACCATTTACATAGCGACATGGCATCCAAATAGTTTTGCATCATATAACGTGCACCACCGGTAAATGAAGAAGGTAAGATCACACGTTGCCCAACGTCCGAAATATCTGTACTGCCACGTGCTTGATGATTACGCAAATTCTCATAAGACTCACATCTAAGAATTTTTTGTTGCTTACGTATGAAAAATAATCGCTCACTTTCAATCATGGTATAACCATCAACTAAAAATTGTTGGAACAACCTTTTTGCATTAAGAAGTAGTGAGAACGATTGATCTCTATCTTGAATTCTGTAAGCGAAAAATTCTCTCATCGTACATGTTGGGCGCTTGCTGTTACTTGAAGATGTAATACCTCTATGAAGGATGTCAACTCTGTAACCATCATCGCCATATGAAAATAGTAATGGATACTGAAGAGCAAGGTAAGAAGGATGTAATTCACTGATACGCTTTAGTAATCCTAATGAGGTTTCAACAATGATGTCTCTTTTTTCAATAGAGTCACGAATGTCACCAACAATTAAAGCGGCTACCTCAGAAGAAGTTGGTAAGTTATACGTCCTTCCATCTTGTTCTCTTTTTCCGATTAGTCTTAACTTCAAATTAGCGCCAGGATTTTCATGAAGACTGTCTCTTACCATTCTATAAGACTTGACCAACGCATTGTTTGAATCTAACATAACCTTCAAAAATTCTATAATCTGGAGATCATATGATCTTGAACTTGATGTAGAAGCAATTGTTGGTCCACTGAAATTATTATAAAAAATTATTTACTGTTAGTAAAAAAAATTAAATGATGTGAAATGATTTATTAAAGTTGATTGTAAAAATATACCTAATACTTGTCGATCTATTTGAAATCTCGTTATCCGTATCATATATGTATAACTGACAGAATTTTGGTCTTGATCCACCTGTAGGTAGAAGACTTCCCATACTATGATAATTTTGACCGCTAAGTCTGAATATGTATGGTGCGTTGCCTGTGTTGATAGATGAATCAACTTTGTCTCCCATTGATGTAAATGAAAACACTGAATTGTAACGTCGAATGTTCTTCATGAGGTATTTGCTTTTAGAATCTACGGAACGGTAAAAATTTTTGTAAGATGAAGGTGCCTCTTTTAAGGGTGGTAGCTCAACTTTGCCGTAACCACAACATAAGGAATAAGATGTATTCCTTTTTTGTTTCCCTCTAACCGATTCATCTTTCCATAGTTTTGCATGACACATATGACATATAAAAGTCTGGTCTCCATGATCCAAGTAATCTGTTGAATACCATAAATAATAAAAATTTCTGAATATAATTAAAAATATTAAATAAAGAATATTAAATTTTGTATAATTATGATCACCTATCGAAGTACCGCGGAAAACATCTTCAATAATTTGGTCATCATTAATTTCTTCATCTAATGTTAAGTCAAACATAGGTATTGTAGATATATGTCTAGCCTTCCTTTTTAATTGATGTTTTCATGTTGGTAACTTGATTGATGAAGATTTTTGAATGATGGTTGAACGACCGGTGGATGTCATGCCAATATCAAACACCGAATTATCATTGTTAATAGATAGCGGTGTTTGATTGTTATTATTGATAATATAATTTCCTGACAAAATAAAGATACAGATTAGAACGTTAGGAATTTTTATAAATTATATAAATGTGAAACATACATTTTAGAATTTGTCTATAAACAAATGCATACCATTTGAAATGTTAGATAATGGAGTTCTAACATTTATATTGGTAGAAGGAGAACAAATACTTGTATGTTGATATACAAATGATTTGACTGACTTTATATTTTCCTTATCTGATGTAACGTTTCTGTAGCAATCCATAGATAGTAAATGACAACGACGATTGTAGACATTTATTATATAATTAGAAAAAAATAGTTAGTAATAAAACAAATAATATTAAATTTTATAAATTTCACATTAATAATATTGAAATTTGATATATCATATATAGTTAAAAAAGAATTGTAAAATGAATGAATAACAATACCGTTATTCGACACGTGAGAAAGATGTGAAATAGATGGTTTTTGATGCTTAGATGTATTAGAAGTTTGTTTGGATTTTTTATTATCCAAATATAACTTTCTAATTTTTCTCCTCTCTTTTGCATTAGTAGAGTCTGTAGTTTTAATTGAACCTGTAAAATAATAGAAAATGAAATAAAGACGTTTTGTTATATAAAGTTCAATATATTATATTTTTTAAAATTTTATTTATTTTAATTATGAAGAACAGATTAAAAATAAATAAATAAAACATATTACATATGAAAAGAAAGTAAGAGAATTACCGTATGCGCTAAAATGAATAGCATGTGCAAAAGGTATACGTTGAGACGATTCTGTGGTACGGTTTTTCTTGAATTTTTTATTATCCAAGTATAACTTTCTTTTTTTTCTTCTTTCTCTAGCGTATGTGGCATCCATGTTCTTGTTTGATATATAATAAAAATAAAATAGTAAACTTAAAAAGGAAATTAATAATTTGAAAATAACTATTAAGAAATTGAATAATAATAAAATAACAAACAAATGATAGTTATAAATTAGAATGTGTAATGAGTTAGCTATATAAAATAACAAACAAACGATGTACAAGAAACCCAGACCTAGAATTCCGATTAAATACATATTTCCATAACCACCGATCGAGTTCTGAAACGGTGTGAAAGTTTCTCAATCTAGATCGATGAAGCAAGATACTAATACAGAATTGATTAGAAAAGTGAAGTGAAGAGAAGCTTACATATAGTAACAGCCGATGTCGTAGTCAGAGACCGAATAAACGCAACTTTGGAGGTTGAAGAGCGCAAGATTGAAGGTAAGAATTGATCAATCGATTGTTAATCATAGTTTTTGTAATAGAATATACATTATGTCGAAGAATTGTTACCTGATTTTATTTCTTCAGAAATGTTGTATCCGAAGATATTAGCGAAAAATGAAGTTGTTCAAAGGAAAACCCTGAAAATCTTTAACAACGGAAACACAATCAGGTAGATATGCATTTGGCTCCAATTTTGAAAATTGAGTAATTGTTTAAAATTTTGAATTTCGAATTTGCTTAAAATTATACCTAATTAAGTGCAAAATTAATCACGGGATCATATTAGTAACTTTAGTTAATATACCTTCAAATTATATGACATTTGTATATCACCACTTTAATCACGGGTATGTTTATATTTAGAAGTTTTGTCTAGTTTTTCAATATTGACTTCTGTTGCAGGCATTCATCAACACTGCTGGAACTATCTACAAGAAGATTCAGGATGAAATCAGAAATGTATCAAATGAGGCAAGTCCAATTTTGTTTTCCGATATAAAGTTATCGTTTTCAAATTTTTTTGTGAGCTAAATTAAGGTGTATATATATTTTTTTAATTGCATATTGGCAGTCTTTTGGAATTAAAGTTGGATGTGGTGGCAATCCGGGGCCTTCAGGAGGAAGAGATGGCTCTGCTTCTCAAGTTGGCGGCTGTTGCAGTTAAAAAATATCAGTAAATCAACTAACTCTTCATTAGATGTTGTAATTCTTCCTTCACACACACAGTGAATGAAATTTTTTGTCCTTCAAAACTTAAACAACTGTGAGAAAAAGAAAGAAAAGTAGGTTGAAATGTTTCTATATTTGTAAGTTGTTTTAGTTTATATTTAAATAAAGATTTTGTTCATGGGATGATGCAGTATAAAAAAAGGTCAAATGTACGTTTGGTTTTTTAGTTCTATATACAAATAGTATTTCTACTTATATCTAAAAGAATTCATCTGATGAGTTGGACATATATTCAGAAGCATGTCAAGGGACGAAAATGGCTTCCATTTCTCATAGGGGTATTTCTGGTACTGTTTTTTTCTATGACCTTCTTTTATTTTTTTTCACTAAATTGTAACTTTCTTGTGTTTTAATATTAATACTTACCACTTTCTTAAACTCATGATTTGGCAGATTCCTCCATTGCTTATGTTTTCTGCTGCAAGTGTTGCATTTGGAGGTATGCCTTTAAATTTTAAATGACTTAGAGTTTTTATTCTATCATAGTATAATTATTATTTTTAGGATTTTATATTTGAAAATATATAAAAAAGTATTTTTAATAAATCACAGGGCTTCAAAATTTCACTAATATTAGTGTTACATCTTTAAATCTTAATGAGAAACATAGTAAGTTTGGTTAAATCTTAATAATGTCCTATGGGTTTATATGCATGATTACAATCTCTTTATGTGCTAACTTGAGTCCTTATGATTTTAATGTATAGCCATTAGCTTAAAAAATTGATAACATGAAAAACAGATTAAATAATATAAATTAAAAAAGGGAAAATTTATAAATCATAAATTCATAGTCATAATATATTATGAATGTAGGAAAAACATACCATCAAAACAACAATCATCCCCAACAAAATATTAAACTTCAAAACCACAATGTCAAAGTACCGAATGAAAAATAAAATGCAAAATCACTGTTTTAAAATCATAATCCACTACCTTATGAAACTTGTACTTAAAATAAAAACTCAACCAATTTTTTCCAACTTTACCTTCACAATCTGGTTAATGCGTCCTTCCGGTGAAATTTTTGGAGTTTTTGTTGCTGATAACTTTTCATTCAACTCCAAATCAAAGACTTCTTCCAAATTTCTCTTCAAAACTGTTGGTGTATTGAAACTCTTCATGGGACTTGTTGCTGAGTTTTTATCAACAGTTTCAGGTGTTATGTTGTCGTCTGTCCTAGAAATTGCATCCTAAAAAAACAGATGTACTTAATTTATTTATAAAGTGAAGTAATATATTTATAACATAATTCGGTGCAAATATAATGTCTATATAACCTTCAAAATCCGATTATCTTGTGATTCAAAATCGGCTTCACCAATATCAAATGACTGTGAAGTACCCACCTGCATAATAAATATATATTATATGAACATTAATCGGCATCTTATATAAAACTGTAAACATTAATACCATAAACCATATGATTTAGTAAACAGGGGAGTTTATGTTTACATAGAAATAGTAAAAATATAATAATAATAATAATAATAATAATAATAATAATAAAATGACCTGTGAAACGGTAAACTTATTTTCCAGTTCTTCAATCAACTTTTCATCATCGCTGACTTTACATATACTATATTGGTTGTTCCTTTTTGAGACGTTGAAGTGTTTGATTGATATTTTAAACGCCAATTTCAAACCTTTAAGTGCATTTATCTCTCCGGGATAGAAAGCAGTACTAAAACCAAGCTAGAAAAAAAAAATAAAAAAAAGTTAGGTTAAAGTAATTAGATTAAGTGAAAGTATTAATTAATTTTAATTAAGGTGCACCACCTGTAATGTTTTATTAAACAGATCCTTGGCCGATTTCTTCAAAAGATACTTTCCATCCATTTCAAACATGGTTAAGGTAACAGTACCAGTACTGTCTTGTACACGCAACGGAATCATAAATCTAAAAAAAAATGATAATACAAAATTATTTATATATATGAAATATAATATAACTTTTACTGATTAAGTAGGAAATTAATAACCTCGGAATAACTGAAGTTTCAGTTTTTGTGCAGTCCTTATTATGACATTCATAACCATTAGTTAATCCATCAGCATTAGGTTGATCGTCTGCACCAGGAGGACGAAATGATTTGTAGTTGCAACTTGTACATGCGAAATAATGCCATGGTTCATTTTGTAAAATTCCCTTTATAGTGCCCACGATAATGAATGTATTTTTCTGCACATTAATTTTATTTTGATAATCCAAATCATATAACAAAAAAAAGTAGGATTATATTTACTATAAAATATATAAAAACACACCTCCAAAGGTTCAGAAACCTCAGAAATTGTCTTCAACTGAAAGTTAACCATGAAATCATCATGTTCGGAAACTTTATTAGACTTCATACGTGTCAATGTATTTGTGGATGAATCAGGGCGATCATCTCCATCCAAACTGTTTTTAAATAAAAATTAAACTAATATTTAGTCACATAAAAGTTAATTGTAGAAATTAGGATGATATAACATCAATTACCATTTCTTAAAAACATTTATTTCATCGATGCCCGTGTTTATGAACAACTTTGACACGGAAAAGTAGGTGTTAACCGTGGGACGATCTACAATAAAGTTTTTATTAAATGTTAGGATAATGATTAAAAAATAATATTTAATAACAAAATAATACAATATACCTCTCCAAATACTAAGTTTTGCAAATTGAAGGATAACAATGATACGAAGATTGTGTGGATTGTTATCAAGAAAGTGTTGCATCTTGTAAGCAAAATCACCCCACAAATTGACACTTAATTGCAAACCACTGCCAAATAAAAGTGCCAAATTAAATGAAATGATTATTATATGTACGTGAAATATCCAAAAATAAAAAAATAAAATAACAAACTTTGTATCTTGGATTTGGATGTTTAGCCTGTGCTTTTTCTTATCATCATTGTCTCGCAACATCTCACCAAATGCAACGACTAATCCAATAACATCTATGAACAACAAAAAAGATAAATTAAATATTATTATGAATTTAAAAATATGATATTCTATTTCTATTCAAACAATAAAATTTACCATAAAAAATAAATAATAAAATGCAACTAACCGATAGCGATGTTTTTAGGATGGACCAATGAGATAATAGATTGGTAATCAACAAACTCAAAATCAAATGTAGGTCCAGAAAAGTCATGACACTCCGTAACAACAGTTTCATGGACAAAACTAAGCTTATGATCTTGCCGAGTTAAAGTAAAACCACCCATCCTTTGAGATGCAAAGCTTGGACAATTTATGTAAAATGTCAAGCCATCTTTTAGAATGTTTTTGAATCGATAGATGTTTTTTCTTGTTACATTTGTTTGGATCTTAGTACCCTAAAAGAAGTAGAAAATATAAAATTATAATTTAATCATATTACATTTTGCATGTGGAATGAAAATATACTGTTAAATTGTAAGATACCTGCTCATCTATTAAGATTAATTCAATGGAGAAAAGTTCGTCCTTGTTATAGAATGAAAAAAGGTTCCATAGGTTTATCACTCTAACTTTGATAGTCGAATCATCTTTAAGTACATCCAAATCTGCAATCAAAGTAACATTTGACTGTGCCATCGGTCTGCAAAGAAAAAACAAAGTCAATAAAAAATTTACAATAAAATTTAAATGCCCTTTTGATTAGAAAAATGTAAAAAACGAAAAAAATAAATGAAGAAATAATGCAAATCATAATTAATAAGACAACATAAAGAATCCAAATTATCAATTAATAAGACAACAGAAAAAAAAAATATTTTTTTACCTTTGAGTATTAAATAAGACAACAGAAAGAATCAAATAAAAAGAAACATACCTAATGGATTGATAAGACAACAAAAAATAATTGTAAAAATAAATATCTATTATAAAATAAAAGTAAACAGTCATTATTCGCATATGATTAGAAAAATGTAAAATACGAAAAAAAATAAATGAAGAAATAATCCAAATCATAATTAATAAGACAACATAAAGAATCCAAATTATCATTTAATAAGACAACAGAATTTTTTTTTTTTTTTTTACCTTTGAGAATTAAATTGAAATAATACGAATTTATGTTATATAATTGTTCATACAGAAAGTATGATGCTATAAATGTAAAAATAAATCATATAAAGCATTCAAATCACAGAAAAACTAAAACATAATTGCTGTATAGCGTGCCCTTTTTGGCCTTTGATTAGAAAAATGTAAAATATGAAAAAATAAAGGAAGAATTTCAGAATTTCACACAAACACATGCAGTACCAATAACAAAAAAAATAACATAAAGCATTCAAATCACAGATACAATGAAACATAGTTACTGTTTGTATTATACACGAATATAAAATGAAATAAAATAGACTTTTGATTGCATTTTAATCAAATAAAAAGAAACATACCTGATGGATTGAACACAGAACATGTGTAGTACCAGTAACAAAAACAAAGTGACATTAAGCATTCAGATCACAGTAACACTCAAACATAGTTACTGTTAGTCGTATACACGAATATAAAATGATATACAATGGACATTTGATTGCATTTTTATAAAATAAAAAGCAACATACCTGATTGATTGAACACAGAACAGGTGCAGATTGACAAGAATAAAACGTCAGAAGAAGAGCGCAATTTTGTTTTGGGGTTCAGTTTTTATAACACGATGAAATAAACGGAAATGAGGTATATTTGGTATAAGATTAATAAAAATAAAAATAAATGCAGATTTTAAGGGATATAGTAAATCAAATTTCAAAATACCAAAACTTTCTTTGAAATGATTCAGTCAAATGAAATCTATATGTTTTTGAATTTTTATATTTGAAGAGATAAGTTTTAAAATTAATTTGATTGCATAGTTTTGATGCAGGTAATATCGGATATGAGATAAATGCTATAATTAATCAAAACTAAAATTGCGCTATTTAGGAGATAAGTTTTAAAATTAATTTGATTGCATAGTTTTGATTCAGTCAACGATTTGTGTTAATTTCATTCCTGATTTACCGGAGATAATTTGCTCGATTTTTATGTTTTTAATTTCAGTATTATTTGCTGTAAAACAAATAACCGATTGACCATAAAAATAGGATTGATATCAATGTTTATTTGCAGGATATTCAAAAATTGGGACCTGATTTATAAGAGATGTTGTATTCGTTTATGTGGTGCAAATAATGGGCGGGAAAATGAATCATAAGGGATCCCTGGTAAGGATACATGGCAAGTTGGAGTTGCAAAAGATGACACGTGGAGTGTAAAAGCACTCTTTTATTAAGAATATATATATATATATATATATATATATATATATATATATATATATATATATATATATACTAAATTATTTTTTGTGTTGAAACTTGTTGAAAATTGTAAGAAAATACCAATATGACCGTTAATATTGGGTTTTATCTAGATCAAAATACACCAATGCTCTATTTGGATTGAAGTACACCAATGGCTTAGGAAAAGTGGTAGACATCGACTTTTAAATGGTTAACTTCACCGGACGACAAACTCATTGCTTCGGATACTCTCAAGATCATGCACATAAGGGGATTGTAGTTAAGAGGGAAGGAAAAAAAATTGGAAAGTTAATCACTTGTCGTTGAGAGGTGCCCTGATTTATGAGGATCAAGGGGCAATACACTTAATTTGCAAGTAATTTCTTTTAATTGAGTTGCAATTGACATGTAATTTCCACGTAATAATAATTTACATACAATATCGGTAATTTCAACAAGTTTAAAGGTATGTCTAGCACAAAAATAAGTTTAATGACAAAATATATACACAAAAATAAAGTTGGTTACTCTTACAAGTCATTATCCTAACACCATTGCATTAGACTTGACAAATCCCAAATATCATTTAGAAAATTGTTATCAAATAGAAAAATCTAAATCTTCTAGGTTCTAAGGTAATTCATTTATATTTAATCATGATCCAATATAAAATAAATTGTAATTGTTTCAACTCTCATATTGATGCAAACACTTAAAATGATATTGTTGTTCTCTTTACTAAGCTGATTCAGGGGACTCCTGAGATCATGAGATCATCTTGATGTTTTTGCTTCCTCTTTCTAGATCCATAATTTGAAATCATTATCATTTTCTTCCTATGTTCCGTTAATTGTTGCAGATATTCATCTGAATTGGGGTATGAATCACTTGATGATGTTGTCCTATGTGTGCGTCTGTATGTGGAACTGATCATAAACCCAAGAAGAAACAATTCAATTTAGTGATAATTTGAGACATGGATTTCAAATGACAACAATAATAGATTGCACATTAATGTTGAGTTTCTTCTAACAACATCTAAGGTGTTTGGCAAAAAAAAAACTTATTGCTTATTAGCTTATTAGCTTATAAGCTAATAAGTTAGAGTGATATAACTTATGAAAAAGTGGCTTATTAGTGGTTTCCCACCACAATAAGCTATTTTTATCCAAACATTTTTTTAGCTTATAGTGATGTGGAACCACTAATAAGCTATTAAAATCCTTAAATAAGCTTAGCCAAACTGTAACATCCCAATAATCTAAGTAAAATTTTCATTTTAAATTCAATCCAAATACCATCAAATCACATATCAATCACTTAAAAGTATGTAATAATGAATTAGTTATCAGAGTACAATTCCCAAGATCATAAATGTGCGGAATAACATGGGTGGATGCGTTGCGATAAAACTGAGCCCTTCCCTTTTGAACCGAAGTACCTGAAAACATAAACATAACTGTAAGCACGTAGCTTAGTGAGTTCCCTCAAAATACCACATACCATACATATAAACGGGCCCCACCCACAGCATAACGGGCCCCGCCCAAATCGCATACGGGCCCCGCCCACCGCATAACGGGCCTCACCCACAATAATATATATAAACATACATACACATGAAAGAGTCACAAAGACAACAAGCATACACATACATATCAACATGTATCAAAAAGACCACTATCATCCTACAAGCATGATCCAGTGGGCTGACATTGGTGCCTTTGACCCACGAGTATAGTGAAGAGACTCACCTCAAACTGAAGATAGACAAATCGTACTCCCGGACTGCTACTACCACGACTCCTCACACTGAACATTCCAATTAACCCTAGTAAATACTCGGGGGTAATAACCCATAAAAGGTCTAGACTACCATCCAACATGCTAAGGGGTAAAAAACCATTTTACCCTTCCCTTAATGAGCCTCTCAACCCATTGACTAAACCCAAAAGACCTAAGGCCCAAAAAGGCCCAAGAGACCTAAAGCCCAACAATGGACCAAAAAGTCATAAGGCCCAATAGTGGCCCAAACGTCCTAAAACCGAAAAATGGTTACTGGTGAGTACGCCCCACGTACTAACTTTCACCAAAGGATATTGAGGACTTAGTCACGTACGCTCAACGTATGCTTACGTACGCCCGACGTACGTGTCACACCCCCAAACCGGAACGGCGGAAACGTTCAGGGGCGGAGGACGTCATGTACAGTATCACAACAATTGTATAATAGGAATCAAAGCAAACACAACCATTACATTGATAAGGTAAAGTATTTACATCTTTTCAATACATAGTTTGTATTACATCAAAATGTATAGCAAAAGTATTAAAAGACGCGACTCTAAAAGCTCCGTCTTCTCAAAATCTGTGAGTGTACCTGTCTTATCGGTTCCCTGAGAATACAAGTGATTTTAAAAGTGTATCAACATTTAAGTTGGTGAGTTCATAAGTATGTTTTAGTGAAGGAAAACTTGTCTTTGTACTATGAAAATGCTAGTATGTTTCTCCAGAAAATCCAATATTTTCTATAGTGAATGTAATGTAGTCATGTATGTTGATATTGCCATATTTATACATGTTTTTAAGCAATATTTACTTATATTTTTATTAATATTTTGGTTATTTGCATAGAATAATGGTACTTATAAGCTTAAATTGTTCTTTGCAGCCAAATAGAAGCATTTTTGGAGAAAGGGACTAAAAATGACAAAACACGGAACTTTGGAGGCTTGGAGATTAAAAGATGAAGAAGCTTACATAATCTGCTGGCTTCACGTCGTGAGGCGTATAGATTCACGACGTGAACACGAATCTTCCAAAAGATAAAGATCGCGAAGAAAAGTCCTTAGCCAACACGGAAATCTACTATTCACGTTGTGAGGCATATCTATTCACGACGTGAGAACGGAAAAATCAGAAACTATATATACTCTTGCTCATTACGATTTAAAGGACTTTTGGCAGATTGAAAAAGTTCCTGGAGACGATTTTCAGAAGAGGAGAAAGTCTGGAATAGGATTTCAACACCAAAGGAGAAGATTAGTTCATAATTGGATTCTAGTTTTGGTACACTTTAAATATGTTTTGCAATATGATTTTTGTTAACTTGTTTGCTAGGATGTCCAACTAAATCTAGTTTCATTCGTTAGCTAGATGAAGCTGGAACTCATGGATTTAATATTTTAGATTTGATGTACTTGTTGGTTATGCCTTCTGTTGATTGATTTTACCTAGCATGTTTGATTTAGTATTTAATTGCTTTTAATTCTTGTTCTGTGTAGTTAGTGATTATTAATCTGCATGAATTAGAATACTTGGTAATTTAGTGAACATTAAATTATTAGATCTAGGATCACCATTCTTAGTTAAGTATTGAATTAGGCTGTGCTAGAGAACTCATATTATGACCGTAATTGTGCTTTGTTAATCAATCTTACATAGCTCCAATTCATTAAATAATTGATTATGTGTTAAATTAAGTGAGAACATACTTTGATTTACATGAATTAATTAATATTAGTAGATTTAGAACTAAATTGCTAATACTATCTTAATTGGTAACCAACAGTACTTGTCATAGCTAAACTATAAACCATTGAGGGAAAGCAGATTCGAACTAACAGAAGTGTTTTGTTTATTGATTGAATTTGTGTTAAAGAATTAAGTTAATCTAAACTTGCAAAATTAGATAAATCCCATTCCTTTGTTAGTAATTAGGTTAATTTTAATAGTAGATAGGTTAATTAGTCAAAACCGTTCCTTATGATCGACACCCGACTTGCCCAACTATTCTATAATTTGACTAGGTACACTGCCTAGGTGCAATATAGTTAGTTAAGTTAGTTAGGTTATAAATATAAAATTAGGTGTAACCATTTGCATGTATCATATGTTCCTTGTAAATGTATACTGTATTAGTGTACTCAGTACTAGACGACAGTGTATTGCATCTGTATTTGTATGAAACCTTTGTATGTATACCTGGATACTACCAGTTGTAGTAAAAGTAGTGTACTGTAATAGCGTTTGTATGAAAACCTAAGTATGAATGCCTGATTATCACCAGCTGTAGTGTAAAGTAGTGTATCATAGAGTACTGTAGTTTTATTAAATGAAATAAAACTGCTGAAGTAGTGTTAATCCCGTAAACATATGTGTTAGTTATACTGTTGTGAGTTTCATATAACCATGCTTGATATGACCTACTGACCTCTAAGATGTTCTTAAGGCGTCTGAAAGTTATGACATTTGTCACCCCAGGCCTGTCGGCCTAACTGTAGCTAGCAGTTCAGGTGTGGATTGTCATTCCCGTATAGATCTATACACAAATCTCACGCTCTCCCTCCAGGAGACTCTAGTTATACTGTATAGATTTAGTTCCGTACCCTTATGGATACTAGTGAAGTAGTGCCCCACAACCATGTATTAACTAGTTTACGTGTAGTGTCGTAGTGTTGTAGTGTTCTCTTGTATTAGAAACTGTATGTATTGTCATGTATTAATGTACCTTATAGTGCAAAATAATCATACTTAAATAATTATTTTAGTAGTGTATACTTGTATCAATGCATTAGAGTAGTGTTTCCCAAACTATACCTATTATAGTTTCGTTTGTATGTTCTTGTTCCGTGTATTGTATTTAGCGAAGTAGTGTAGTGAATTTCAAATTATACCGATTATAGTCTAACTGTAATGTTCTGTAGTGTAATGAAAACATTTGCAATTTAATTGTATGAAAGCAATATACCCTTATGCTCGACATATTACAAAAGGGTTAAAAATATATGAAATATTTTTATGAAGTGTATCGAATACTCGGTTTGAAACAATTGCAAAGGTTTTAAAACTATTTAAAAATGTTTGAAAAAAACAAAAGTCCTTGTGTTTTACTTGTATCCCCCCCTAAAAATATTAACAACGTTGAAAATGTAGGGGTATGAACTCACATTGAATGTGCGTTTGAGTTTGAATTAACGAGCTGTAGAAATGATCATCGGTAAGCGTACGTGCGAATACGTTATCCTAAAAATAATTATATTTGACGTCGTATTTAAATTAATAATATATTAATTTAAATAATGAGTTAAATAATAAATTAATTATGCAATGGATACTTACAAAATTAATTGGAATTATTTGGAAATGTTGCAAAGTGTTTTTGGTTGGCAAAAATGGGTTTACGGTTGGATAAATGGGTTCATGGTGTGTTCTTGGGGAATTATGAAAACTTGAATATCATATGAAGATTTGAAGGCGGGTTTGAATGTTCTTGATGGAAATATGAAGATTTGAAGGAATCTGGGTGAAATCTCTTGAAGATTGAGAGAAAAAGGGGGTGTTCACGGATGGTAGTTGAGAGGATTTTGGGAGTGGTTCACGGTTGAAAAGGTGGGAAATGAATTGATTTACGGGTGAATATATATATATATATATATATATATATATATATATATATATATATATACATATATATATATATATATATATATATATATATATATATATATATATATACATATATAGGGAGTGTTTACGGTCATAATGGGCCAAGGCCTTTTGTGTTTACGGTTCTACCATTTGGGTTTTCGCCCTTAATGGGCTTTGGATTGTGTTTACGGTCTAAAAGCAACCGTAAACACCCTTTTTGAAATCAAGCCAAACCATAAACAACTTGATTCTTTGCATTCATGACCGTGAACTCCTTTTGGAGTTAAGTGTTTGACCGTGAACTCCAATTGGAGTTTACTCCTTGACCGTGAACTCCTTTTGGAGTCAATTGATTTAAACCTTAAACTATCCACCTATATTAAGTTATAATATCATAATTCACTTAAGGCTTAAGCTATATTTAGTTAGTAGCTTATAATTAAGCCCTTGGGATAATAGAGGATGTATTTATACATAAGGATCGAAATGAAAATTTTGAATCTTATTGAATCGAGAATGACGGGTTGTTACAGTACGACCCAGATAGCCAAAACAACATTAAGCACTTAATGCATTAAGTCAAAACGTCCATTTTGTAGATCTGGCTCTTGGGGGATGTCTTAAACGATAAAGTCACTAACTTGATACCTTTGCATGGCTTAAAGAGACTCAAACCTTAGATTTAGCATTCTACTTCCATCAAATGATCATTAACTCATGCATGGTTGCTCTACAACCATCACGATGCAAACTTTATGGACTAGGAACCTTAGAAACATCAAAAGGAACATCTCGTAACTTCTGGTGTAACATTTACTTACAAGAACTCATTCATGGGACCAAAATATGCTAAAATCCCAACTCATTCTAGATACAAGCATAGAATAACCAAGGTCAAGACTTTATACCTCTAGAAAGTTGAGGAAGATAAGTAAACCCTGGATCTACAAGCTCTTACTTGATGAATGCTTCTTCACTAAGCTTCTTCTTCTTCAAGATACACCAAAACACACACAAAGATCAACTCTCTCTAGAAATGGGTTAGGGTTTCGAGATAGTGCTTAAAGGGGTAATAGAGGCTGATAATGAGAGAGCCTTGGGACATAAGGTGTTTAAATAGGGTGCAAACCCTAAAACTTAGGGTTTGCCCCTGGCTCACGTACGCCCAGCGTACCAAAGGTACGCCCAACGTATCAGGTGGTTAACCTTGTGTCCAACATCCTTCGAGGTACGCCTATCGTACCTCATGTATGCCCAGCATACGAGGTTTTCATGCAAAATAAATAAACATTTAATAAATAAGAAATTTACCTGAAATACCAGGTGTTAAACAAACACCCCTAGATTGAAAATGTTGAAAACATAACCCAAAAGAGAATCGAGGAAAACAAAGAATTGAAGAATACGATAAGGATAATTCACACCATAGGAAATCATAACCCGCATCACCGTCGCTGGTCTAAGTTAGGGTTTTTGTTTCAGATTTAACTGACGATCTGAGTTCCGGTTTCCGTTTGCACTTGTGTGTGTTAGTTATGGATTTTAAATTTCAGATTCTAAAACCTATATTTTCAGATTGGGAATTGGCTCATGTTGATTCTAGATTTTGAGCATCGATTTAGGGTTTAGGTTGTCTGAGATGTGAATTTTGATCATCAATTTCCATGGGTAGTCCGATCAGGACTTGCGAATAGTGGCAGACATGGTGGTGGTGACATACGAAAGTGACATTGATTCTGATGGAATGGATAGTTTCAGAAATAGAGGAAATGTCGGTGGTGGTCAGCGATGAAAGTGGTTTGTCGCCGATGATGTAGGGCGGTTCAATGCTATGATAAAGATAGAAGATGGGGTGTGGGGGTTAGATTTATTTATTTATTACTTTTTAATTAAAACAAATTTTAAAAAGGTAAATTAAATTAACAAGGTCCTGTAGTTTGTGAGAGAACGGAAAAACTAAAAATGAAGTCTTGACCTAGACGGCTAAGTCGTTTCCACATTACAAAATGGCCCAACCCAAAGTTTACATGGTTTTGATTTTGGGTCTTTCTATTTTATATAAAGAATTAAAAAAACTTGCACGTAAATAAACAAGTCATTTGAAGTTGGAATATTCAACCCTAACCTTACCCATTTAATTTTCATGTCCCGTCGAGTCAACCCATTTAATTAAACATGTTAAAATATCTTAGCCATACCTGTGTATTTCGTGTCATGTCGGGTTAGCATGACGTATCACCTTTTGCCACCTTTACCACATGGACAAAATTAGGGATACTAACGATACCAAATGAGGTCAGAAGTTACCCCAAATTCACATGTTTTCCTCAAATTTCTATATCACACAGTCCCCCGAATCCATGTTAACCTGTTTGGTCCGAAATCCCTAGTTTAACCGTATTTATCTTCTTTTTACTTCTTTATTTCATTTAACCTTAAGTATTACACTAATTTTTCTAATACAATAGATATATTACACAACGGTCATTCTAAGTTTAACATTTATGTTTATAAATACAACAATTAAATATATTGTAATTATTTCGGAGCATGGTCCCCCAAAAACATTATAAAAATATCCCGCCGTATGGAAGTAATGTCTCCTATTTTTTGAGTAAGACAAGCAAGAATTTTGCATAGCCGGGTCCTATGGAGGTTTTTAACATTTGTAGACCAAATAATGATCCAGAATAAAAAAAAAATTAACAATTATTGTAAGAAAATAAAAAAAAATTAACAATTATTGTAAGAAAATAAAAAAAAATTAACCATGATTATAAAAAAAACTTAACATGAACACAAACATTTAAAAAAATAAATCAAATAATGTAATAAATCATTCCTAAGAATGATTCAAAATAAAAAAAAATAACTAAAAGTGTAATTGGCATACAATTGGTATCAAAACCCGGTGTATTAATCAGCTATCTAGAATTTTTTTTTCCTTAATCAAATTATGGGTTATTTCGGTCTTTGGGCCTAACCCAAATTACCTGTCAAATAGCGTGACAGAATAGAGTTACCGAACTCAAACCTCCCTGTATAACTTACAGCACAAATGGTTTCAATCATCATCAAATTCCAATATTTACACACAACAAATATATCGAATTCATGAAAAACAGCAGTTGCCTATCCAATGCCAAAAACACTAAGGAGTTTTTGCACAAAATTATTGCCCCACCGACGATCGTTTTGAAGCAAACCTTTCATTGATTGTGTCGCTTGACTATCTTGTTGTTCGCCTACTTGTTGTTTTTCTTGACATTGGTTCTTGCAAGAATCTTGATTTTCATGTATGGATGATATCTCTGCTCTTGGATTCGAATTAGAGGCATTTTCATCCTCTTTCGAATCTAACTGAGATTGATTGAATTGGTTTATTCAGAAATTTATTTTTATATAGAGATATGACAGTTTAAACAATGGCCGAATTCTTTTATTTATGAGTTCCAAATTTACTTGTTCGGGTAAGGATTTTGAATTAGAATTAGCACCACTAGTGATATGCTCAAGGACACAACTGGAATGATATTATTGATATCAAGAGACATAATCAAAACAAAAATCTTGATTCATTTTCCTAAAAGAGCCGGTTCTTATTGTAAACTCTCCTGAAACTAGCCAAAAAAGAAAAAAGAAACACATTAAGCGTTTACCTCAGGCAATTTGAGGTCCTTTGTAGATGCCATAACAGCTCCATTCACTTCATCTTTTGGAGCTTCATGGACCGAACCTTCTCGATTTGTTTCCATTATCGGTAAGTCACTCAAACCAGGGACTAAAACAGGCACTCCTTGGTCCGATTCCAACACTTCATTCATATTTATCGCGAATCCTTTGGATTCTTTGGGTTTTGGGATGCCAGTAGAATTGATCAAGTCTACTGGCATCCTTTCATTAGCTGCAACCGTCTGAATATCTGCGGTTGCAGCTGATTCTAAGACTTCATTTAACATGGGGCCGGCCTCAAATATTCTCCTCGAATCGGGATCTTCCCAGTCTTCGCAAAGAGTAATAATGTTCACGGTTTCCCAGCATTCAAGCATCCGGTCAGGTCCTGGCTGCCACATGAAATTGCCGTTGCTTTCTTGCATTATGAACTTGAACTTGATGCACTTTCCGATCGGTATTTCCTGATTAAAGAAAACATATAATCGCCATTATTGGACACAGAACAAGACATGACATAACAGAACAGATTGTACTGTATTTGGTCGAAAAAAATTACAATTTTTTATCTCGCAAAATGCATGGAACTTACAAGATCCACAGTCCATAAATGTCCATCTGACCATGTCAATGGAATGGCATTATTTGGATCCCATAAACCGAACATTGGATCTTCGCCAACTATTAGAAAATTCTGGCCAAACGAGCATTCTTTCTGTAACTGGAATCTTACACAAACTGTTGGTGCTTCTGCTTTTGCATCAACCATATGTAAAAAGATTATTAACCATGGTAAGGAACAAAATAAAAAAGGGAATCATTTTAAATGATTTTGGTAAAAGCAAGATTTGCATACATACTTGTGTATCCGTTTGGTGAAGGTTCTATCAGCAGTTCCTGGTTCTCGACCTCTGCCTGCATCTTTCCAACACTTAGAAAAGGACCAAATGAAAAACCAGTCCTTAAATAATAAAACCCGCTAAAGAATCTGTCATTAAAAATGCAAAGAAATACTTTTGAAGGCTAATCACATAAAAGTGAAAGATGGACGTGTTAACAAATTCAAAGATATCACACATCCATTATACATAAAACGATTAACCCAGTCAATCAAGAATCAGAATCTATTATAAGTACAGTTCTAGATAGGGAGGGAGGGAATTTGAGGGACCTGGGTGCGAGAGGATGAGAGAGAAGCAGGACGAACACCTCTGTGTGTTGATGAAGCCGAGATTGAGAGCTTGAAATCGACTTCTTTGTTCTTGAGATGATTACGAGAATGGTGAATGGGGATTCTCAACAGTGATTTGCCTCCCAACAAATCATCCCTGAGAGACAGAAATCCAACGGTTTTCTCGCTGTAAGAAACCAGTTTCAAATATGGGGAAGACGAAGACGAACCCATCACGGCTTCCATGAGCTTCAGTCGTGAGTTGGGTTTGTAGGTGTATGTATTTGTATAGATGGTGAGGCTCGTGAGTGTAGAGATAAAGGGGTGTATGTATTAATGTATAGATGGTGATTGGGGAGAGTGTGTATGTAGGGACGGATCAAGTACCAGGTGGCTGGCTCCTAATCACGAGGAAATGAGTGAGGATTAATTTAAGGAGTTTTTAGAATCTCAAAGCCAAAGAGTTTTTGTAGCTCGACTCCATAGTTATTTTTGGCAAGGTTAAATGCTCCACCATCATGTGCCCCTCGATTTGCAAATCTTTAATTACAAGGGTTCACTTCATAAATAACAATATGCATATTTTATTTTTTTTTATAATTTTCTTATAAAGTATCGCTATTTTTAATACATGGTAACTTATGTTTCACGCCTAACATTTAATATTGTTAGGTTTGCCAAATAAAAAATAGTTTATATACTATCTATTAATTATAAAGAACTTATTCCTAACGTTAATCGATTAAATGTCTATAAAATGAAATGCAATAAATTTATGATACGAAACTATTATTATTATTTAATTTTTGACAATTTAATAAATACATATAAATCTTATGAATCTACAATCGTACAGCTGAACAAACGACCCAAATCATATTAGGATTGTGTTTGGTATAAGATTGTAATAGGATCGGGGATCGTGATTGGAATCCGATCTGTTAGGTAAGAGGATAACAAGTTACAACTCTGTGTCGATAGGACATGAATCTCTATTACTATGAATTTCACATGATCCTATCACTACATCAAAATCTGAATTCAATGGTTACCAAAAGGTTCAAACCATTTTACCTTCTATTTTTTTTTCCACTTTTTTAACCATAAATGACTAAGTTGTGGTAAGGAAAAAACAACAATTTTTTTTCTTCTTTCAGCCACTCAAGAATCATGTCACACCTTCAAAAATTGAAATAATCAAAAAGAAACACAAAAAAAAGAATCAGGAAGCAACTCAAAAATCAAACAAAATATAAAGAAACTCAAAAATCGAACAAAATGTCAAGAAGCAACCATCAATGTTTGAAGTTATGGAACATATTCATTTGTTCAATAGTTCCACATATTCATATCAACATTTGTTATTTTGAAAAGACATTATTCATCATTAGGGGTGCAAACAAGCCGAGCCGAACCCGAGTCTGACCAAGCTCGACTCGGGCTCGAGCTCGAGCTCGACTCGATTTGAGCTTCATTGTACTGAGTTTGACTCGAGTTCATAAAGAATTATGCAAGTTCGGCTCGGGCTCGAGCTCGACTTGTTTTTTTGTCTAACGTGCCTAAATAAGCTTAAGCTCGGTTCGAGCTTGTTAAGAAGTTCGTCACTAATATCCTAAATCCCTAATTCCCCAAATATGTTTTTAATTTAATATATAAAAATAATAATAAATTATATTATATACAAGCTCATTTATGATTGCAACCCTAATCAAGCTTAGTGACATAGGCTCGAGTTCGAGCTCATTTGATAACCGAGCTTAATATTAAGCTCAAACTCGACTAGGGCTCGTTTAAAATCGGTTTCGATTCGAGCTTTTAACAAGCCGATCCCGAGTAGCTTTGGCTCGTTTGCACCCCTATTTATTATAACCAAGGTTTGAACTTTCTATAACGTATTTACTAGGGGTGAAACCAGGTTCAAAGCCGACCCAAAACCAGAAACCAAAAAATCGGACCGGTGTATAGAAATCGGTTCCGGTTAGGTTCTGAGTATAGGATTGGGTAAAATGGGTCAAGAATCTAAAAACCCGGAAATGTCAAAGTAGGTATTGTGGAACTGGGTAAAATGGGTCTAGAACTAAAAAATTGGAAAATTCGGGTAATATTTACTTTGTAAAACTTCTAAAAATTGCTTAACTCATTCGTTTGAAGACATATTGACATGAGATCTTTTCCAACATGTCGTTTATAGTTTGTACTTTAATTTAGGATATAATTTTATCTTTTTTGTTCCATATTTAATGAGCTACAGTCCCCGAAGTCAATTATCAAAGCTAAAAGTTTTTCAGCTTTCCAACTTTTATGTGTAATATATGGATCTTTTAAAATTTACATAACTCATTTCGTTTGAAGTCAGATTGACATGTGATCTTGTCGGACATATAATGTATAGTTTATACTTCAATTTAGGTTGTAATTTCATCATTTTTGGTTTGATATTGAATGAGTTATAGCCCCCCGAACCCGGGGTATCAAAGTTGAAAGCTTTTCAGTTTTTCTGGGTCCAGTTCTCTTTACCTGTTGTAACTGAACCCATAATACCCGGACAAACTATGTCCGATACGCATTTTAGGATTATATTAATACTCGATGCCCGACCTAATTCAACTGTATATCAGTTCAAACCGGTTCCAGATCGGATTTATGGGTTTAAAGCTTATCTCTATTATTAACGGTCAACTCATGGATGAAGATGTATTTATCATTCTTTAACATTATAACTATCTTTTGATAGGATCTTAGGACCAAATATTCAGATCTTACAAAACCGAAACGATCATATATGTGATCAATGATCTTCACAACCTTGTAGTATTGATTATTGTCGAATGATAAAAGATAATTTTATAAGATATTCAAGCAAAACTAGCTAGTTGATTGTAAACTTTGTCTCGAAGAAAATGTAACAATTTGTAACGTCCAAAAAAATACCAAGTAAAATTTTTTGATTTCAAATCACCAAACCATACAACCATTTAATAAAAAAGAACCAATGTATATAAAATTCTCAAAAACATCAGAGTGTATCAATAAGTAATGCAAAATAAATATATGGGGTTGCAGTGCGATCAGGAAGTGTCATTTCCCTTGGAACCAGAAGTACCTGAAACATTTTAAACATGAAACCATAAGCGCAAAGCTTATTGAGTTCCCCAAAATACCACATAACCATACGGGGCCCGCCCAACTCATGTTTCAGGCCCCACCTATCATACATAACGACCCCCGCCCAACTCACATAACATACCTTACCCAACATATAAACAGGCCCCGCCTAATATACATGCAAGAGACACAAATACAAATAGCATCCTACATAGTATAGTGAAAAGACTCACCTCACGAATGCAACCAACAATTACCATGTAACATCCCAGAAATACGGTCCAAAAATTTCGTTTTAAATCATTAATAAAACCATGGTTAACAATTCATCACATAGAAAAAATAAGTCATTGTTTCTCAAAACATCATAAACACCTGTCAAACATATCAGAGTAAAAACATCCCATGTTAAAATCATGGTGTGTGCATTGCAGTCATCCCGAGCTCTTCCCTTTGCTACCGAAAGCACCTGAAACCAAAACTGAAAACTGTAAGCACGAATTTTAGTGAGTCTACCACATACCATACAAATAATCATGCTACTAGGAGATACGGGCCCCGCCCACACTCAGGGAGATACGGGCCTCGCCCACACTCGACTAACTAGGAGATACGGGCCCCACCCACACTTCGCTGTCTAGGAGATACGAGCCCCGCCCACACTCAGATAACTAGGAGATACAAGCCCCGCCCACACTCCACTGTCTAGGAGATACGGGCCCCGCCCACACTCCGCTGACTACGAGATACGACCCCGCCCACACTCGGCTAACTACAAGATACATGCCCCGCCCACACTCGACTAACTATGAGATACGGGCCCCGCCCACACTCAGCTACTAAACGTACATACAAGTATCATACAGACAACAAGTATAGCCAAATCTATCAATCAGTCCTATATACATACTCAAATAATGCTATGAGATACGGGCCCCGCCCATACTCAGCTAATGATGACATACGAGCCTCGCCCACACTCTATGAGATACGTGCCCCGCCCACACTCAACTAATGATGAGATACAGGCCTCGCCCACACTCACATTCCTAACAACACATACATGTATCACACAGACAACAAGTATAACAATCCAAAAATCTGACTGATATCTATACTCAGGTAATAATGAGATACGAGCCCCGCCCACACTCTGTGTTCCTATCAAGAAAATACAAACTACACGGGCCGACATTGGTGCCTTTGACCCGTTCAAACCAGGAGGAAACTCACATCGCACTGCTGAAGTCCCGCATATAATTCTCTGGCTGCTGGCTGACATGTCCCCGAACTGTCAATCGTCAAAACAAAACCCAATTAACCATTTGGGTTTCAATGCATCACCATAAATACACACTTGGGGTAAAAGGACCATTTTACCCCTAACATAGCTTGGTCCAATTCTAAGGCCCAACTCATACTCTGAAGGCCTAAAAGTCAATTACTCAACCAAGGCCCAACATATGGCTTAATTTTCCAAATTGGGCCCAAACTTCTACATGGTCTTACCTTATGGCCCAACCATTTATTTTAGTCCAAACACTTGGCATTCCGATGGTCCAATATCCCATAATCATCAAGGCCCAATTATGGCCCAATTTTCCAAATTAGGCCCAAGCCTTTCCAATAGGCCTTATCCTAAAGCCCAATCCATATATTATAGTCCATATACTTGTTCTTGGATGGCCCATCAATAGCCCAACAGAAAAGCCCAACTCAAGGCCCAACCAAAATTAGGGTTTCTCACATGAAATGACAATTAGGGTTAAGTGTTCTTACTTAACCCATTAAGACTTAACCCAATAAGGACTTAATCCATTAAGTCCATCACTCCACTAGGCCATTCATACAATGTAGTCGGGCATAATTCAAAATTCCAATCTAACAGTCCAAATGCGGGTCCCGACAAATCCCAAACTAACATTTCCAAAATTAGGGTTTTCTAAACCCAAATTAGGGTTTCCAACCCAATCACAAGCCAACTAAGTCCAAGATTAAGCTATTGGGCCGATTAGGGTTTCACTATGTCAAGCACCGCCCACTGCCACCTCGGGTGGTGGTGGTCGACGGCGGCTCACGGCGGCAGCCACCACCTCACGGTGGTGGTGGTTATGATTCTAGGCCAAAAAAAGACAAAAGTACTCCAAGCACCAATCCACACATACACATAAACACACAGCCACCGGAGATGGTGGCTAGTGGCGGCAAAACGGTGGCAGCCACCACCTCACCGTGGCGGTGGTGGGCCTTCCTTGATTTTCCGGCCAACTATGGCTTATACGACAACACCAACACCGACAACAACATATATTCTAGACATTCATCCACCCAACCACCTTCCATGCGACTGTCGTTGCTGGAAAAAATACAAAAATAGTGGCCAAAGGCCACCGATAGTTATAATGACGATTTTGCGCGCCGTACCCACAAAAAAGAACGAGAGAGAGATAGAGAGAAAATGTGGGTTGCGGGTGGACTTACCGTGCGTTTCTGGTGGCTCACGACCCACACACGACGAACACAACGCCTCCTTCGGTCTTCGGTGTAACTCCCGGTTGTTCGCTGCGTCGCTGGCAGCGGGTTGTGGTGGCGGCGCTTCAACGACACGGTAGAAAGCGGCGAACGGGCACAACCATGTGACGGCGACTAAGAGAGCTCCATGATGGTGGCGGTTGTTGAATAGCGCCTTTAGGTTTAGGGTTATCCTAGCAAAAGAGATGGAAGAAGCGCCGGGTTCAATCCCGAGCCTTCATCCAAACTTACCAAACAGCCCCTGCCCACAGAAATCTTTACAAACTGAATCCGGAATTTACCCTTTAGCCCTTGCTTCCCAAAATCTATTCAACACAAGTCCAAATGATACCTTTTAAACCATAAATTCCCGAATTTATAACATTTTACTCCCAAGGCTGACACTAATAAACTATTATAGATTTAGGGCTTCAATAAAATAATATGAAATATACTTCTCATCCCAGGGTTCATTTATTTTTATTTATTTTATTTAATCATATTTATTTAAATCCCAAATTAAAATGTTACATACCATGCTCACACCGTCGAAATGTGGATGCTATACACCTCCTAATGAATCATACAAGGTAAACTCTTAGTCTACCTTCTAAAACTAGCCATTTGACTAAAAGTCATCTCATGTCAAAAGTTAATGATCAAAGTCAACTCCAGCTGCCTTCCAAGTCGTGACCAAATAATGGCCACGTCGTGGTCGTTCAACTTGATCCCGATCAAAACTGCTTACCAGACCGTGGCAGAAACTAGAAAACATAGTCGTGACCAGACCAGTCTCCACACTGTGGCAAGAAAGTCACCATGTCGTGGAAACTGTACATGGAAAGATTAATGGATTAAGCTTTTAACTCCTAATCCCAAGAGCTCCAAAGGTCAGATCTGAATCTCCATAAGGTCTTGATGGATAAAGCTTCCAACTTTATCCATTAAGACACCCCAATAAGTTAAGATATTTACTATAAAATTTTTAATGATTGCACCAAAGGCATAACCACCAAAATGATTCATGCAAGACCACTTTCCAACCAACACCATGGTCTAGAAGCCAAAATATGCATCCAAAGCATTTGGAGTACACTTAAACTCCAAGGACAAGAAGATTGGGACTAAAATGCTCATAAAAAACCTAGAACAAGATATAGAGTAACAAGGTGCAAGGTTGAGACTTTACACATCCACAAAGTCTAAAATGTGATGTAGATGATGGATCTAAGCTAACAAACCACAATATGAGCTTCTCCTTCCTTTAAACTTCACAAAGATGGCTTCACACACTCAAAACACACACAAATAGGCTAAGTTTTTGTAACACTCGTGTTTTGAGGCTAAACATTGATGCGCTGATGCAATAGTTATGGTGAACAAATATAACTCATTTTGAAGTAATAAAAAGGAATTATTCGAGTATTATGTGAATTATGTGAATTTATGTGCTTTATGTTTGTTCATTATGATATAATAAATCAAGAATGAAAATAAGCGCCAAAAATAAAAATATAGGTAGACCCGATATCTATGAAGAAAGTTGTAGTGGTCGTGACAAGGATTCCGAGAATATAAAGAACGCCGAAACCCGAGTTATAACGAAGAAGTTATGGTCTGTCGAAGTTTCGCGACAGAACCGGCACGACATTGCGTGACGTAAATAAGTGAATTTACAATAGAGTGATTTTTAGCCTTAGCGATCTAAACGAAAGTCGTAGTGTTCGTTAAAACGAGAGCGTGCATAAAAAGAACGCCCAAATCTGACCTTGTATGAGGGAGTTATGATTTTTTCTTAGATTTCGCATAACAGTGCACAACCCGGAATTCGAATTTTAGATCGAACGGTTTTTTGGCCAACGCAACCTAAATGGGAATTGAAGATCTCATTATTAGTAGCGCAACGGTAAAAAGACAGACGAAAACGGACGTCGGACGAAGAAGTTATGAATTTTTAACGGACCTTTCCTGTCCCGTCCTGTTAAAAATATAACTTTAAAAATAGACTCAAAATTAGCCGACAGAGTCTAAACGAAAGTTGTAGAGTTCGGTCTCACCTACGCGTGGATATAAAGAACGTCAAAAACGGAGGTCCTATGTGAAAGTTACGAATTTTAGAAGTTGAAGGTGTAAAATGCAAGCTGGATGCGAGGACTACGCCCAGTGTATCTTCGGACGCCTCGCGTACCGAAGTACGCCCCGCGTACACCGAGGATTACGCTGTGCATTCTTCCCCCTTATGTGGTCCAAAGTGAGCCACGATGACCCAACCGGTTTCCCGACGCGTGCCCTCTAAGCCCCGCGTACTCCGAAGAGTACGCCCAGCGTACCGAGGCCTCAGCGCCTATAAAAGGGAACCGAAGGCAGCTACAAAACACACACTTTTTGCCATCACTTTCTCTCTATACTCTCTCTCTCTAAACTTCCCAAACACCCCCGAAGCCTAGGAAACCTCCCTAGCACTAGAAGAAAGCCCCGGAGAGCCCGAAGGCTCCAAGAAAAAGAGTTTTTCGGTTTGAAACTCTGCCAGCGCAGAGCCCGGTTTTCAAGCAAACCTCCCGGTTTCGTCAAAGAAGATTGTTTTAAGAAGTGAAGTGCCGTCCGAATCACTCCTGATCAGGTGAGTGCATAGTTACTTTCATCTTACACATAGATATGAAGTATTTTATATAAATTACGTGCTATGTGTGCATATTTACTTGAGATCCGTGCTAGATGAAAGATTTAAACTTCTTTTTCTTCAGATCTATGTTGTAGATGTACTTTGTTTACAGATCTGACCTTTTTCTTCAGATCTGGACAGTAGATGTATTTTGTTTTCAGATCTGAACTTTTTCTTCAAATCTAAAGCTATAGATGTATTTTATATCTACAAGAATGTTGGGTAGAACATGGGTAGATAAATGATGAGGTATGAAAGATGATATAGATGAATATTGGTAGCTGCACCACAACCTGTAGATGATTTTGAAACGCGATGTACTCTAAACATCCTAGCAGATGCGCCTATAGGATAATATCGCCAGCTGCGCCTATTAAAGAACGTCATAATCCCGACAGTTACGCCTAGATGATAATATTGGCAGCCGCGCCTAAAAGATAACATTGGAAGCTGCGCCTAATAGATGATATTGGCAGCTACGCCTAGTTGAGAACATCACAATCCTGGCAGTTGCGCCTAAAGGATAATATTGGCAGCTGTGCCTAATAGATGACATTCGTAGTAATGGACTTCGCGCGTATTCCTTAGGATAAACCTTAGGAATGAATGAATGAAGGATAGCTGATTCTTAGGGTAGATCCTTAAGAAAAAATAAGATAATGGGGATGGGTAACCAGGTTGATTGTTTGATGATTAAACATAATAATTATATTATTGTGGGTTGAAAACCCTATGTACTCACCAGGTTTCCCAGCCTGATCCACTCAGTTTATTTGTATCACAGGTGTCGATATAAAGCTGCACTACACTGAGAGATTAAAGAAATGTAGATCACTAGTGTAAATGAATGTAAGTTTTGTTTATGCTTATGTTTCTGTATTGACGTTGACATCCCAAAGTTTTAAAATGAATAAAATACATTTCTTCGGAAATGCTTTGATAACATATTTATCATGTTTTTCTGGGAACAAAAATTCCTCAACACTTTTCTTTAAAAGTATACTCTGATTTTAAAAATGAAGCATAAACAAACCGGTCTTTTCTGGCCATGAACATGGGGATGTCATAGTTTTGGGGTGGGGATCGATTTCAAAGGATGGAGACTACCAAATGAGGCAGCCCGAGGAGTTAGTTCCCTTAAATAGGGTACACACACGGAGATCTAGGGTTTGCACCAAAATGGCCACCACGCCATGGCAAATAGGCTGCCATGCCATGGTACTACACAACTCTGTGTTATTCATCGGACAATAGCCACGTGCAACGCCCGCAGATTCGAGCTAGTCAATTAAGACAAATTTAACATTAAAAATAACTTTTTGATAGAAGATTATTTAGGATAAATAACCTTAACCAATGTTACAGTGTATGTGACAAGGGTTCCGTACATACAAAGATGCTAAAATCCGACTTTTTATGAAGAAGTTATGCTTCTTCGAAGTTTCGCGATTAAACCGGCACGACTCTGCATATCGTAAAAAATGATAATTCGATAGATTACTTTTTAGCCTAAGTGATCTAAATTAAACTCGTAGTAGTGGTTAAATCGAGAGCGTGCATATAGAGAATGTCCAAATCTGACTTCATAAGAGGAAGTTATGATTTTTCGAAGTTTCAGCGCAACAGTATACAACTCAGAAACCGAAGTAGAGATTAGTTTATTGTTAGTAAAAACAATCTAAATGAGAGTTGAGGATCTCGTCCATATGGTTCCGTCGATACAAAGACAGTTGAGATCGGATATCATATGAGAAAGTTATAAATTTTTAACGGTCTTCAACAGTCTAAGCCTATTAAAAATATAGCTTTAAAAATAAAGTCAAAATTAGTTGACGAAGTCTAAATAAAAATTGTAGATCTCATCTCTGGGGATATAAAAGACATCGAAAACGGAGCCCGTATGAAGAAGATACGACTTTTTGAAAATATGGAAAATCGCACGCACGAAGTGCGCAGCGCACACCCATGACGTGGCACCATGAGAGGACGTCACGTGGCATGGTCGGAAGCCACTTCCTCTGAGAGAAATGTCAACGTGGACCCACAATAACGCGACACGTGGCTCCATAAGAGTGTGGCACGTGTCACCTTCTAGAAGGGGGCGGGGTGGGCGAATGGTGACGCGATACGTGGTAGAAGCCCAATGGAGCCACCCAGGCCCTAGTGCGTGCATACTTAAAGTACGCGGTGCACAAGGTTTTTCTTGCTTATAAATATCCAGCTTTGTATATGCTTTCACCTCCACACCCCTACACACTTCTCTCTCGAGCGATCTTACCTTTTAAGCCATTTTTCTATTGTTTCTGACCTGCGGTGAAGCCCTACAACACCCCTGAGTACTCATCTGAGTAATAGCCTTTGAGTAGAAAACCCCGAGTCAGTATTATGCCCGCTTAGATTCCGGTTTTCATCAAGAACCTCTGTAAATTAAGCTACACTTAGTTCATGTTAAGTGTAACTTTTAATTATAGTCATAGTCGTTATTATGAATCTATAATTAAGGTTTATTAGTAACTCCAAGTCGTTATACTGATTGATCTACTATGGGAGTGATGTCTAGGCTGGATTTAGTGAGATGTTTAAAGTGGGATTTCCAAACAGTATACTCTGTATACCATACAAACCCTACCTCCGATATGATCCTACCTGGTTATTCCTTATTTAGATCTTGAAGTAGACTTTGGGATTGTTGAGGAATCTGAATCCTTAGGATAATAGTTCCATGAAGTATGAAATTAGACTAAGACTTAGCATTATGTACATCTAGGTCCTTTGGAAAAAGGTGTAAGACGAAGCTCTGCCCAATTCACCAATCACCAGACATTTTGTCAAGTGAGTGCATAGTCCCTTTCATGAACATGATTTAATACAAGTATTAATTAAAATATTAAATATTTGTTGGAAGTCATATGTGAATTAGGTGCTTATTGTCTGGATTATATGTTAGGATATATAAAGTTAGGGACCAAATGTGTAATTTTGACCAAACTATAGGGACAAAAACGTAACAAAATCAAACCACATAGACGATCCGAGTGCAAAAAAAAAAGTTAGAGATCGAACGTGTAATTTTGACCAAACCATAGGGACGATTTCAGTAACTTTAATAAGAAAGATGATGAACCTGGGTGATTTTAAGCCTTCAATGGACGATAGTCCAAGCTTCAATAGGTTATTTTTGTTGATGTTGTGTTCTTTTAACCAGAAAATTGGAGAAGATAAAGTTGTCGTTCTTTTAACAAGAATTAAAGGGGAATATAAAGAAGTTACACATTTGGTCCTTAAAGTTTCAGCAACTTAGTATTTTTTTTTGTGTAAAAATAGATACCTTTTTATTTAATATTAAAATTTTGTGTTTTATAAACATATAATTTATTTAATATAAAATGTTTGTGTATTAAAGAACTAGGTTAAAACCCGTGGAGCCCACGGATGTTAATTTTAAATTGAATTTAAAAATTAATTATGTAATAAAATAATATTTCATTAATTTAGAAAAATTATGAATTGTAATATTGCATATTTTAATAACTTTGTGACTTGTACGTGTTTAATTATACAGTAAATTGTAAGTATTTAATTACAAATGAAGATTTATAAAACATTGATTTTTGGTGTATGATTATCGTTGAACATACGGAGATGATGCCTTACCCATGTGTGTAATGAAATTAACATAAAAAAAATACAATACGTAATTATAAATAAATAAAGTAATATGATGGATTAAGTGTGATTTGCTAAAAATGACTAAAAGATGCTACAAAAAAGTCGGTTATAAATTGCGAAAAACTTCCTTATAAACAACATTGAAAGTTTTATTTGTGGGTCTACCATCTTTATCTAAAATTAATAATTTTAATCTCTCTCTACTTTGAACTCTAGATAAGGCAACATACAATTGCCCATGTGAAAAAACAAGATCTTTGAGAAACAAACCAACCTTTGATAACGATTGTCCTTGACTTTTATTAATAGTTATCGCAAAACATACGACCAAATATTCTCATGTATTTTCCCAAACGACCTCTGGTTTAGACATACTATTACACATCAACAATGTAGCAAATAAGAAGCGTAGATAAAAATCAGATCCATAATGGCTTGCTTCTTTAATTGCATCGATGTATTCCTTGTCATCATCTAATAGGCCGAGTGCATAACAAGCATCTTTAAAAGAAGAATGTGCTTCGCCATTTACCGTGCGAATTTCATCAAATGATGTCGGACCTTTAACTTTATTTAAAAGAATCCTTAAGAAATATGCTTCACCAAGATTAGGTGAAACCGAATGAATTCTACCAATGGCTTTTCCTACTTTCCTTCGCTTCCAAAACCGACCATTTAATATCCACACAAACTTTGTAGAAAATTCAACATATGTAAGTTCTTGTGCTTCGCTATCAATTGCATTACACTCCATCCAAAATGTGAACTTTGAAGCAGCAACAGAAGGTTTGTCCAGAACATCGTCAATATCATCGTCTTCGCCATATACAATATGTTGTTGATTAGTAAGATGAAAAGGTATTCTGACCACAGAAGGAAACCTGCAATGAACATCATATTTAAAAATTTGCCATGATGCTTCACATGCTGATAAATATCTACAATCGTAATATTCAGCTATTTCATCGACCACATCATTATTTTCACATTCATTGTTGGCTCGTACATCAGCAATTGTCGCTCTATCAGGACCCTTGTTTATGTATTTAAACAAATATTTTATAGAAGATCTCTGATTGCATAATTCAACATTAATATGTGTCTGATATCTTTTCAATAGATATTTGTTGTATGGAACAACATTTATATTATCCAACTTGACACCCGATTTTTCTACATAATGACCATCGTTTCTACACCTATATTACGGAAAACCATTTTGATTAACAGAAGAATGATTATAGAATTGTTTTGGAAAGTTTTTAGAGCACTTTTTATCCACCATGCATGGACAACTGATATTTTCAGCTCCAGATGGACCATGAATCATAAACTCATTCACAAGTGAATACAATTCTGGTTCTTCAATTCTGTCTGGTATCTCGGCGGAAATTATCGGATCGATAAATTCAACAGTTGGTAGCTTGTTGTCAGAATGCATAAGTAGACATATATGACTATGCGGCAAACCTCTCTTTTGAAATTCAATGGTATAAACATCTGTAAAATAATTTGCAAAAAAAAGAAGATATGATTAGATTGTAAAAACATATAAAAAATATAGAATAATAAGAGTAATGTTTTACAAATAATGAAAAAATATAGTTTGAATTACATGCTTGAACTTTGCCGAAAATGTGATTCTCCCTTAAGTCTTTAATGAATGCATCAAGCTTGGTTACATCAAAATAACTTTTGACTTGACCAATTCCTGTAAAAATAAATTAGTCAATAAAAATAAATTAAAAAAATATATAAAGTGTGAATACAAACCATCTCAAATGTTAAGTTTTACAAACTGCATCACTATAACAACACAAGTGATCGTGGGGTTAGTTTTAAGGTATTGTGACATCTGGTATGGTTGAGTTCCAAATATAGTGACCTTCAGATGTACAGATCTAAATAAAAAATTAAATTAGTTATTACGAATAAATTGTGATTAAAAATAATAAAGAAATAAAAGAAATATAAGCTCATTGTAGGTTGCTAATAGTCATATTTATGTAATGCTTGGATGGGTTAGGATTTGATGTTTCAAGTGCCCGAAATGAGACAATTTATCCAATAACATCTACACACTCATCCCTTGTGGCCATGGAGGTTCGCCTGCAGTGCCTCCAGAGCATGAGGCAAAGCTTCATGTTTGCAGCGGGGGATTAGTCGGTGCGCGAAAGCTGGCCCGGAAGCCCTCATTAGGGAAGTTCCCTTTCAAAAAAAAACATCTACACAAGTATAATAAAATATAATAAGTAAGATTAAGTTAAATATTAAAATAATCAAATACTAAAATGTATAATAAAATACACAAGTTATAAAAGTGATTGGAATAAAATTTAATAACTAACCAAAGAATACGTCTCTTGGGCATGTTTGTTCAATAATAGAATTAAAATCAACAAACATAAATCCATTCACCGGTCCTGAAAAATCCTCACATTTCTTTAGAATACTTTTCCAATTCAAAGTTGTAGTTTGTTTATGACGCGTAGCACTAAAACCATTATTCACAGCCGCCATATTGGGTTTTAAAATGATATAAGTTTGATCTTCCTTTAAAAGATCATCAAATCTGGAAAATTATGATTGAAAACACGAGAATTGTATTTTGTACCCTGTTAAATTAAATAAATAACAATTATTTTATTGGTTAAAACATATGTAATATTGAATGGGGTATTAAAAAGATAACAAATACAACAAACCTCCTCATCCATCACGATCATTTCAATTGATAAAACCGTATTATTGTTGATAAAGTTCCACATTTTCAGCACCCGCACTTTTATATGTGAATCATCATCAATTTGTTCAGTATTTTTTAGGTAAACTTTATTACCAATATTCATTTCCTGCAAACAATTGAAAGCATATTGAAATGTAACCAAATAGCAGAATGAAAAATAATACATAGTAAAATGGTCAATGTCCAACATGTTTAGCATAAATAAAATTATCTAAAAAATACAATCACCTAATGTACAGAATGAAAAATAAAAATCCGAAATTTAATCTGCGATTTAGTATATTTAGCATAAATGAAAGTATCTAAAAAAATACAATCACCTAATGTACAGAATGAAAAATAAAAATCTGAAATTTAATCTGCGATTTAATATTTTTCTGAAAAAAAATGATATGGCATATAGCATATTTTTTTAATCTGAAAAAAACTAAAATTCGTTGAAATGTTACAGAATTGGTCCCTACAGATAACATTATTTAAACAAATTGTCATTTTTGTAAACAAATTGTCCAATAAGATAACAATAAGTAATTAAACAGTTACATATAAATATTATATAATATTATCTGTTATATAAATTTAATCTTTCATTTAATATTTTTCTGTAAATATGATACGGCATATAGCACATTTTTTTAATCTAAAAAAACTCAAATTCGTTGAAACGTTACATAATTGGTCCCTACAGATACCATTATTATATAATGTTATCTATTGAGGGTGATCTTTTGCCACAGATGGTTAATTAGACTTGCAAAATAGATATAAAGCAGACCATGTAGTTTTAAATTAGAAACAACCTTAAAAACGATCAATTGAAATTTATTTAAAAGGAAACAATATAAGATTAAATATGTAGAGTTCTTAAAAAGGAAGAAGTAAGAACATAAACATGAAAACTCTGAAAAATATATCCAATTATCGACATTGTACAAATGCATGAATTCAGATTGCGCTGTAAAAGAAAGACTGCACAGGAATTCAGATTTCTAACCTTGTGTAGTTGTTGGTGTCGTCGAGGATGATTATGCAGGAAACGATCACAAAATCAAGGAAATTAATCCTGGTACCGACAGGAGGGATTGAAGAACTTATGTTAGCAACTTGATTTAATGAATAATTTATGTTAGCAACTTGATTTATTGAATAACTTATGTTAAAACAGATAAAACTGAGAATGTATAGTGAAGAAAAACTGAAGAAGAATACCGTTTGCAAAGAAATCTCTAAAGCAGAATCGTGGATACAAAAGCGTATAGATGGTATAATGGTATATATTTCAGTATGCATTTATTTGGTGCAAATTTTTTGGGATTTAATCACTGGAAATTAATCAATTTCCAATTTCAAAAAATGAACTTCCTTATTTTAGCGGATATCACGTATTTGAAATTTGAATTACCGATTTTTGCATATTATTTGCATATAATTTGCATATTTATATATACTAGGTGTGAGACCCATGTATTACATGAGTTTATTTAAAAGAAAAACTAAATACAAAATTCTAAACATTTGAGAAGTTTGAATTTATAAGAAAAGTAAGAAAATATTGAATTATAAAAATTAAAATGTTTTTTTTCTCATTTAAATTTAAACAAATAATTTAGATAAATAAATAAAGAAAATTAATAAATCTTTAATTTAGTAATTTTGAAATTAGAAGGAAAGTTCATTAATTAAATTGATATACATTTATTACTGCATTTAAATACAATTTGGAATTTAATAAAATGAAAAAAACCATAAAATGACATGTGGAATAAAAATTAATTTAAAAAAACCACAAAATTACATGTGGCAAAATAAATGAGAATGTGACATGTGCCAAAAGATCTATATTTATTAGGGAGGATTTATTGCATGTATATATAGGAATTGAAGGGCATTGATGTAAATTCAGTTGAATAAAAGAAGCGGGAAAACTTGATTTAAGGGGCTGGGAGAGTGACACTTGGCGATTTAGTATTTATTTATTATAATAGGGGATATAATTAATTTAATTTTGATAAAAAAAATTCAAGAAGTGTTAGGAGTACTACCACTCCCTATGAAATTCTAACGAAAAGATGGTAGGCAAGCCAAAAAATGACATGGAATAAAAAAAAATGATGTGGCAGGGTCCTATAGCCAATTTAAATCATTGGTGGATCCATAATATGCATCAAATGATTATATGATGAATTTTATTCGGAGAATCCATTACACCGGTATACCCTTTGCATACAATATTTCAAAATTTCAGCACAAATCTCTCGGAACGTTGAACCTTTCCAACACTTATTTAATTATTTGGAACACATGCAATAAGTTATTAATTTTATTCCTTTTAGCTTGAAGACTTGGTTCTGATCAGTGGCATACAATAAATGTATGAAGGTTGAGATGTCATCATCATTATACATCAGTTTTCAACATTAAACTAAAAAAATTATCCTTTTACAAACAGGATAATTGTTTAAGATGAAACTTGTATACAATGATGATAGGATATATCACAAAAAATATTAATCAAAAGCAGTTAAGCATACCTTTTATATGCATATAATCATTTTATATATACTTGTAATACATATTCATCCGAAAACTCCGAAAACTATATAGGCCAGAAAGATCATGAATTCTATACCGATTGAACATTAATGCCTTTTCTTTTTTGATTATATATCATGCAAGTTAAAGAAAAAGAATGGAACTTATCACGTTCTGTTTATGGTAAATAAATTCTAATCATTTAGACAAACGGAGTTACATTTGATACAAAAACTGTTGTTATTTTGTATTGCAAATGACACAATGATCAAGAATCAGTCTAGCAATGATGCTTCCGTCTTCTATCCTCAATCCACGACTTTGCTTGTTCCAGAGGTGGACACCATAAGATGAACTGCATAGTTGACCCAACTTGGCTTCAATCCATCTAAGATGCTTCCTGTTTACCGGAGGTGTAAAATAGCCTCCTATACGTGTCCAATCAACTGGATAAAATGCCTTTGGAGGTAATACCGTAAAATTCAACTCGAGTGTTGTAGCTTCTCTTTGGACCACTCTTGATACGAGGTAAGGTCCATTATAACCCCATTTGTTGCCATTAAATGTTAATGCGAATTCCTCCATGAATTTGTATAACAAAGGATGGTTCTTGTCGAAAATCAAGACAGCATTATTCAATCTAGTCCAGTTCCCAGACGTGGCTGTGCTTTGTGCACCAATGGAATTGCGCAGACTGCTAAAATCTTTCAATATGACGAAGTCTGTATCCACGTAAACACCTCCATACTTGTAAAGAATAGCCAGTCTGATCAAATTTGACAGGTTCTGTGCTAATGGAATTGTACCAGTTTCTGTTTTCCCATTCTTGATATGATCAAGCCAAGATTGTGCTGGGGTGTTCTTGAACAGGAACTCCAAGTCTGGCGTGATCGCTTGAACTCTAAACCCACGATCAGTGAATGGTTTCAAGATTCCAATCCCATAAACGGAGTCCATAGTGTTTGATAGTATCATCAAACAGCTTTTAGGGTTAGACTTCAACAAAGCATCTACAGCAAGAACTTCTCTATCTCCAAAAACCCTCAACGATGGTGATATCCAGGTCATAAAGAACCTAACCTTGCATCCATCTTTAAAGAATTCTTGAACCCGGTTCTTGAATCTTCGAGTCAACGGGGTTGACTTGAGAATATCGAACTCAGGAAGCTTTTCTTTGAAACCGTTTATCTTTTCTTTCCTGGTGTGATTGAATAGTGAAACCGACGGCTTGTGATCATCTTCTAAAACAGTTTTTTGAGCATCTTCTTTAAACATGCGGATCGGTTTATGGATGGAATACGAAGTCAACTTTACATGTCGTACGATGAACGTCGGATTGTTTAAAAGAGGAGGATGAATTGGGCTTATGGTTAGAGGTAAAGTATGAATAGGATGATAATTAGAAGGGAGGGTATGTGTAGTAATTAATATGTAGGTGAAAAATATTGCTGCAATGGAGATGGCGGATAAGACATGGAATCTGGCACAGCGACTGAGGCTTAGCCGCCGTTGCTCCGCTCTTTTCAGAGAATAAGTTTTTATCATCGAAGATCGGATTAATTGGGTATTGGCTATTTTCAAGAATAGAATGCAGGAGACTAATGAAGTTCCTCAAACTCTTAGTTTTAATTATACTTTTAATTTAAGTGGAAGAAACATGCGGGAATAGTTTATGTCTCTGTTATGCATGGAATTGGTCGTTGACGAATGCAAATAACAGGTGGACATGTGAAATTAATAATTCCATATCCGATATTTTTTTTAGGGTCGCGATTTTTCGTCGTATATTTTTCATTCCTCCACTGAAAACATTATATATTTACATTTATACCCTTAAGTTTAATTAATAAATAATGAAAAGAGAGAAACGTAATTTCCAAACGAGGCTATTCCTCCTTCCTCTTTCGTTGATGTTTCTTTAGCCTTCTTTATACAACATGCTTCTTCCTCCCACTCTTTGATCTAGACTTCCCGTCGGTATGCTCCAAAAGTTGACGCTCTCGTCCCGTCATTCATCCAAAAATCGATTGGTGTATATGTGTTTTCCTGTTGGTATTCTAATTGATTTATTTAATGTTTCAACCATCTCCAATGTTTCTTACAAATATTGCTTTCTTTTTCAATGTTGTGGATGTGGATTGAATCATTTGTTGTAGTTACAAACCGGGAAAGACCAACACTACAGTAGCAGCAGCAAGACATCTGAAGTCCCAGGCTAAAGACTTCGTAAATGAGAGTAAATTTTCTCAGGCACTCTCGAATAATAGTTGCAGGGACTTGAGAGAGTGAGATAGTTTGGATAGGCGAAGAGGAGGGGGAGAGGCCACACATTCTCTTACGTCGCAACATTAAGCTTCAATTGATTGCTTCCACATCTCACACCATCCACTAGTTTTTCAAGTTCTAATATGTCTTCAACACCAGTGGATCGGTTGAAACCAAAGTTTGTACTATTGACATTCTTCTTCTTCTCCGTATATACAACCACCTTGCCGAATGTTTGAAAATCCCCCACGAATATCGCTTCTATCTATGTTGTCTGGTGTTTTACTCACGTGAAATGTCTTGACCCCGTTCTGCTCATATCTTCGATTTGGCGTTCTTTGTCGTCAAACATCCATTCATCCCTTGTCACGTTGGTTAATCTCACCTTTCAAGTGACAACTATATTCCACATTCAATTGAACCCATAAATTAAAAACACATTTTAACTAATGATAATTGGAGGTCGTTAATAGGTGTTTGGAGTAGTATTTGTGGTGTGTTACTTCCGCCTAAAGAAGCAAACCTGAAGGAAGAAGAAGCGTCATCGTGCGTTATTCCGTTATTCGGAGTTTCCACTAAACCTAGAATCTTTCTCTCTTTGATACCTAGAAACTAAAATAGGGATATAATTGTCAAATCATTATATTTTTCCGTAGATGTATAAAAAGATCTGTGGAAAAATCAATACCATTTTTTCAACATTGCATCGAAATAAATATTTTTTCATAACTGAACCTTCATTCTAATTAGCTATCATAAAAGTTTTACATACACCTAGCGGACAAACGAGCAACAAATTGTACCGCAACCCCCTTTTTGGATAGTAAAACTAATTCTTTTAAAAACAACATTCATATATCTTTGGGACATAACATTACTATGTATGATCCGTTGGACTCTATTGAGGAGCTCCACACCATCTGGCACAAGGAAACCGAAAGTATCAAATGCAAAAGGTATAAATGTGTATTGGTTTTTCATGCATACTTTCTCGTGTTTTTCCACTTTGCATGATGCATGTTTTAAAGCAGTCTGCCCCACAGTGAAAACCCCACTCTCGAAGCCCACAATAGGGGAAACCCCTGTTAGATCCACACATGCATGTTTCCCTTCATCCTATCTAAAAATTAAAACATCGGCTAGTCTAAGTGTTGATTGTCCTTCCAACGGGTCAGTCATAAAGTTCACCTGTACCTCTTTCTTGGCAGAAACCCCGGTGCGCCTAAATATGTCAAAAAGAACATCCTTAACCATAGTGTGTCTGTACTTGAAACTCGAAACCTCTCTACAATGAATTGTATGCTCTGCAAAGGAGTCCAAGCATGCCTTGCGACAAACAGGACATGTCTCATCAACTGGAAACAAAGGGATCAGAAGGCGATACTTGAGAATAGCACGATATTCCACTCACGACATATGTTGGCTAAGACCGTCAATAAAAATAGTCATAATAAGCATGTGGTGCCCTTAGACACTCAAAAACTGCTTTCTGCCTAATAGTCATGTCGAAGTGAACTTCCATGTATTGGACAATTTACTAAAAATGGCACTTGCCAATGAATGTTGGGCTTTTGGAGCGACGGTATCCTCATTAGCTCGAATCACAAACACAGGCCAAAGCACAAACATAATCACAATCCATACCACATACGTCTCTATCTCGTAAGATGTGGTCTTGTAACACCCACGATTGAGCTTGTGAGGCCAAAAAAGCATAACAGGAAGCCTCTACCGCTGCGTACAACCGCAAACCATAAAAAATAATTGGTATTGAAGCAAGTCTCCATTGAAAAGTCCCTAAAGAAAGGACCCCCTACAAACCACAATGTCCTCAATCGACCCACATAACCCTTTATCAAAATACAAATCCGCCTCCTCCATGTGAACGAATGGACACGTCCTCATGCCAAAGAAAAGTTTGGCAATGCCCATGCAAGATCGAAGCAAAATGAGCTCACTCTAAAGGTCGTGTAACTGTGGAAGAAGGTGCATCAAATCAAAAGAGATGTTTATGGATGTAGTAAGAGTATTAATTAAACTTAATAGTAACAGTAATTCCACCAATGGTCTCTATCGTTTATGTTTGTCCTTATGTTTAGCTCTACCTCTATTTTTTAAGTCTACATCCTTATGGTTTGGTTTTGTTTTGGGTTAGTTCATACCAAATCTTAAATGATATTTATTATTATTATTATTATTATTATTATTATTATTATTATTATTATTAGAAAAAAGAAATTAGAGCAAACTAGTAAGTTACTACCTTAGTGAGGGGAGTCTATGATGTGGATCGAACTTGCGTAACTACAAACGTTTAGGGAGAAAATATGCAAATATACAAAAACCTTGTGGCCAAAGTTTGAAATCCAAAAAGGCTAGGGACTAAAGCTACCATTATATGAAAGTTTTGTGGTGAAAGTGTGAAAATCCAAACTTGTTAATATATAAAAGTCTTGTGGCTAAATTTTGAAAGCGAAAAAAACTAGGGACTGAAACTATCAATCTTAAAACTATTGTGATAAACCATACTCTTTACTATTCATTTTCACTTTCTAATTAATATATATTGTAATTATTGAAATCGTCCATGTGGTTGGTCAAAATTACATATTTTTTCCCTATCTTTATTTTTTTGCTCTCGGATCGTTCTCTCTCTCTCTAACTCTCTCTCTCTCTCTCTCTCTCTCTCTCTCTATATATATATATATATATATATATATATATATTTGTTGCACGTATCATCGCTATTATTGACGGCGTTAATGTTTTTATGTTAGCCCTTAGTAAAATGACGATCTTATCCTTGTATATATTTTTAATTATTAAAATTTATTTAACTTTTAGCCATTAATAAACATTATTGAAAATTACAAATCCATTTACATAACCCACCAACCCAAGTGACATAGAAATCATCTAATTCCCTCATTCATGACACCTTGTATCCTTATCACCAAATCTCCTCCCCCTCCGATCACCTGCCATCATAGACACACACACACACACACACCAGAACCATTTCATCTTCGGTCTCTCTTCAATTTCCCTTTAACAGATCCCCTGCCACTACCATAACCAACTCCGCCCTCCACTCAACCATCGTCGTTGTTTGTGTAGCCGCAACCTTAGATAACATATTCCTATGTGTAAATATATTAAAAAAAAAAATCAAGGTTTTGTATACATTCCTTCTATATTATTCTACTACTACATATACAAAGCAAATAGTATTAGAAGTTAATTCATCTCCTTGATTTCTTGAAAAAGTGAGACTAAAAGCTTGAATCTTCTTACAAGCTTCAAACTCTTTTTTGTTCTTCAAGACCCTATGGAGAAGACGAACAATTCCCTAATGGGAAAAAATATGATAAGTTCCCATTGAGGTTAATTTGGAGTCGCATGAGGTTAATGATATAATAAAGTAGAAAAACTCTATAGAAAAATTCTAGGTGAGATGTGTGTTTGAAGAAATTCCAGGCAAGTTGGGTAGGTAAGTTGGGTAGGTTTTGGACAAAGAAAACATCACAAGGGAGATATATACGGTCTAAATTGATCTCGAAGATAGTTGGTTCACTAGATCACCATTTGATAGTTTGGATATTGTTAAAATATTTTTTACTTGTTCATAACTTTGATTATGTTTTTGTTGTTGTATCTTCGATCTTCATTTTACTTTGCTTTTATGTAGCTCACACATATAGTTTTTTTTAATGGGTTCCATATCAAATTTGAAGATACATTTTCGAGTATGGTTTAGGTTGTGAAAAATTCTCTAGTTTTTTAGAAAAAATTTCAAGAAAAATGAATTTTGAAAACATGTTTTCTTCGATAACTTTTTCTAAATTTTTCGTTTTCAAAAATTATAATGAACTTCGAAAACTAATAATTATTATTTTCCATACTTTTCCATTCCCAAAAGTTTTTTAAAATATGGTTATTGTCACTGCAGCCCAACCAACTAACATGTTTTAATTTAAAGAGTTTTTTTTTTGCATTCTAAGGGAAAGAATTCATATTTTTAGAATTTAAAATGTCCCTTTGCGAAAAGTTAAGGGGTCACCTTGTGAAGTCTTCCTAATCAACAAGTTGCCACTACATCAATTAAATTCTCTCTCTCTCTCTCTCTCTCTCTATATATATATATATATATATATATATATATATATATATATACATGTCGTCGGGAAGCTTTAATCCCCTATTTCCTTCCACCGGTGACTACCTCTAACATTCCCATTAGCACCTCAAAAATGGTAGACACGCTAAGGCAAGAAGAAAGAACAGGTTCATCACCTCTCTAATTTTATGGCCCTATACATGCTCCTTCGGTTACAGGCCCTGCTACATACCTAAAGTCTCTAAAGTTTATTTGATTGGATATTATTCGATTTCAAATGGTTCTAAACATGCGCACAATTTCAAGTAGTAAAATATTATTGATTGTGCATGTTGTTCAAGCCATAAAGGCTAACGGGGGAAGAAGATGAGCTACGCAATTCCTATGCGTAAATATATATAAAAAATCAAGGTTTTTTATATTTTCCCTGTATATTATTCTATTTCTACATATACAAAGCAAATAGTATTAGAAGTTAATTCATCTCTTTGATTTCTTCAAAAAGTGAGACTAAAAGCTTGAATCTTCTTACAAGCTTCAAACTCTTTTTTGTTCTTCAACACCCTGTGGAGAAGATGAACATTTCCCTAATGGGAAAAAAATATGATAAGTTTCCCTTGAGGTTAATTTGGAGTGGCATGAGGTTAACGATACAATAAAGTAGGAAAATTCTACGTGAGATGTGTGTTTGAAGAAATTCCAGACAAGTTGGGTATGTTTTGGACAAAGAAAGCATCACAAGGGAGACACATACATCTAAATTGATCTCGAAGATAGTTGGTTCACTAGATCACCATTTGAGAGTTTGGATATTATTAAAATATTTTTTACTTGTTCATAACTTTGGTTATGTTTTTGTTTTTGTATCTTCGATCTTCATTTTACTTTGCTTTTATGAGCTCACAAATATAGTTTTTTTAATGGGTTCAATATCAAATTTGAAGATACATTTTCGAGTATGGTTTAGGTTGTGGAAAATTCTCTAGTTTATTAGAAAAAATTTCAAGATAAATGAAAATTTCGAAAACGTGTTTTGTTCGATAAGTTTTTCTAAATTTTTCATTTTCCAAAATTATAAAGAACTTCGAAAACTAATAATTATTATTTTCCATACTTTCCATTCCCAAATGTTTTTTAAAATATGGGTACTGTGACTGTAGCCCAACCAACAAACCTGTTTTAGTTTAAAGAGTCCCTTTTTTGCATTGTAAGGGAATGAATTCATATTTTTAGGGTTTAAAATGTCCCTTTGCGAAAAGTGAAGGGGTCACGTGGTGAAGTTTTCCTAATCAGCAAGTTTAATATACTAGTCACTTAATAAGATGCCACCTCATCAATTAATTTCTTTCTTTCTTTCTCTCTCTCTCTACATGCCGCCGGGAAGCTCTAATCCCCCATTTCCTTCCACCGGTGACTACCTCTAACATTCCCATTAGCACCTAAAAATTGAAAGAAAATGGTAGACATGCTAAGGAAAGAAGAAAGAACAGGTTCATCACTTTTCTAATTTTATGGCCCTATACATGCTCCTCCTGTTCTTACTGGCCCTGCTACATACCTAAAGTCTCTAAAGTTTATTTGATTGGATATTATTCGGTTTCAAATGGTTCTAAACCTGCACACAGTTTCAAGTAGTCAAATTTTCTTGATTGTGCATGTTGTTCAAGCTATATGGACTAACAGGGGAAGAAGATGGCCTACGCACTTCAACTATTCGATGAAATGCTTGACAAAGAAGAAAATGATTTGCTCCTTGACCACCATGATTAGTCTCTCTACCCACCACCAGTTGTCGAATAATTAGATCTAAATCCATGTAAATTGAACCGTGCAGTTTGCTCAGATGAGAAACGGGTAAGATATCCAAATCGAAGTGGTGACGGGGCCCACTGGGACCTGGGGCTGGTGTCAGAGCTAGAGAAGGAACCGGAGCCAATGCATCATTTTACATAAGTAACGAACGTATTTATGGCGAAGAAAATGGGAAAATTAGTAATAATATCGGGGTACTCATGCCAATAGAAGAGTCCGAAGGAAAAAATGAAGATGCAGCCATGAGATCTAATCAATCGGAGAGAATCAAAACCCACCACCATGTTTGTAGCTTAGATAATCCTTTGTTTCTATTTCACCTTTTTCATGGATTTTAAGAGTATAATACTCATTAAATGAACTTGGTATATATGAAAATGAAGAAATCTGAGAAAGATCGGCGACGGACGACCGCTCCGACGAACTCTCTGACTGATGCAATCAAGCCAAGAGGATGGCATCCATAGTTAAACAGCATCTCTGTTCCACCACCCAATTTGGTAGCGACCAAAAAAGGCCGCGATGTTCCGATTATAGCCGAAGAAGAAGAGAACGTTTCCTTCATTTTTTAAGATCACACGTTCAATCGGAATATCAAAGGTTGAAGGATGTCCGACAAGTCGTTCTTTGAAGAGGAAGGTCATGTTTCCCTTCGTTTCTTTGTACCGGCATACCCAAAAAAATTTAACAAAAAAGCCACATGGATTTGTTTTAAATTTTTAACTTTTAAAAACATTTAGAAAATCTATATATACTAATTGTAACCAGTAAACCGAAAACAAATATGGTGGTTCCCATTTAAACAAGTAAAATGAAAGTTTAAACACTTAGACTACCAAAAAAAACACGAGTGACCTTTTAAATCAGAACCAAAAAATTGGTTGGCTACAATGGAATTTACAGTCTAAAATATATAAACACACATACCCAACCCTCACCCATACCCCACATATTCGAACCGACCCCACCCCCAGCGATACCACAAACCTATATATACCCTACCTACCCACCCAACACCACCTTACCATAATCTCACCTATCCCACCCATACCTCACCCCCCCCCCCCCCACTGCACACCTCCACCCCACTCATCCCTACCCATCTTATCCTCACACCTAGGGTTGTGAATGAACCGAATATACACGAACAAAGACTTGTTTATGTTCGTCCGTTTAAGTTAGCCGGACAAATGAACGAATACGAACAGATAAATGAACGAGTTTTCTTTTTCACGTTCATTCGTTTAACAAATTATATTGTTCGTGAATATGTTAAACGAACGTAGATAAACAAACATATCTGAACATATATGAATATGAACGAACATATAATATAGTAATGTAATCAAACACAATTGAACATATATAAACATAAAAGAAACTTAAATGAACAAACATAAATGAACGTAAACAAAAAAATAAATGAACATTCACGCACGTAATTGAACGAACGAGACCATTGTTCATGTTTGTTCGTTTAGCTAAATGAAGGAAAATTTGTGTTCATGTCCGTTCATTTATTAAATAAACAAACATAAACGAACTTCGCGCCGAACTATTCACGAATAATTCTCCGAACGTTCGCTACGTTGACAAACCTACTCACACCCACCACCTAGTACTAGGGGTGAGCAGCGAAGGTACCTGTTTCCATAAGCGGAACTGTCTCGGAACCACCGGTTTAGGTTCCTAAAATCTAGGAACCACCTTAAGCGGTTTCGGTTCCGGTTCTCATTATTTTGGAACCGTTATTCGCTGGGTATACCGGTTCCGATTTTGTACAGGGTACCTGGAACCAGAACCAGAACCAGCGGGTACTCGGTCTTTTAATAGTTTTATAATAGTATTTTTTAATATATATTTTTTATATATCTTTTTCAAAAAATAAAAATTATAAACAAAAGTAAAATACACTCAGCTAGGGTTTTATGACTTTAGACTTTAGTTGCCTCTTTATCTTATTGGTTGCCATCACAATTCACAAACACACACTGAGCAGTGAACGATGTCTCGCATTCTCACTCTGGCTCACTCGTTCAAACTTCAATCGCACGTCCCCACCGTTCAATCGCACACTATAACTTTCAAGTGTCCACCGACGACGGCATTGCCAATAATCACAATCCCATTATGATTTCATATGATTCTCCCAAGTCACAAATCGATCGAAGACACCTTCAGATATTTAATCCTAATTCGCTGCACACCACCACTTTACACCAGTAACTCGTGACTCGTTTCTTTTAATCTGGAAAACTAGTGACGACTTTATCAACTCCACAGGTTAGATTTACTGTCCAGTGTCTACCGAATCCTAACCTCTTTACTAATTAATGATTCCTTTCGATTTACTGATGTAATATTGTGCTCTATGCTTAATGATTTTTTCTTTATGTAGTATTTACTGATTTGAAAAAAGAAACAGTATATTACTTATGTTTTGTGATTTCTTAGTACATGTTTACAGTTTTTGGTGATTATGAACATGTTTATGTGATTACTTACTGTTTCTTTGAAATTTGAGGTTGGTCAATAATAAAAGAGCAACATCCCTTAGATTTGGACCGTGAAAGTGATGTTGAGCAACAAAATGCTCAATCGGTTTCATGTAAGAATAACCCCGGTAATATACATAAAAAAACAAAAGAAAATTAGCATTTTTAAATCAAGTCGAAGTGAAGCTACCACGGTTTCTAATTGGGAATTTAATCAAAATTTCATTAGGAAAGCTTTAGCCAAAATGATTGTCATTGACGAGGAACCATTATCTTACGTGGAACGTGATGGATTTAAATATTTTTGTAGTGATGTTGTTCCACAATTTTGTTTGCTATCACGTTTCGCGGTTCTTAGAGATATTGGTAAACTTTTTTTAAGTGAGATGGAGAATTTGAGAAATACATTCAAAGGTGTGACATCTATGATTGCTCTCACTACCGATTGTTGGACTTCTGTACAAAATCTAAGCTATTTGTGTTTGGTTGTGCATTTTATTGATTACAATTGGAAATTAGATAAAAGAATTCTAAATTTTGATAGTCATAAAGGGAAAGAAATCGGAAAAGTAGAAGATTCTTATATTCATGGGGTTTATAAGATAAGTTATCTCGTATTAACGTAGATAATGCAATCTCTAACGATGTGGCCGTTGCTCATTTAAAAAAAAAACTTACATACAAACTTGGATTAAGGGGTGAGTTTTTTCATATGAGATGTGCCGCCCATATCTTAAATCTAATTGTTAAAGATGGCTTGAACATGGTTAAGAATTTCGTTAATTCTATTTGGGGTGTTATTGTATATGTGAGGAGTTCTTCGGAAAGATCTAAATTGTTTGATAATTGTACTTTAAAATTAAAATTTTCTTGTAAAGAGTCGGTATCTCTTAATGTACCAACACAGTGGAACTCCACCTACATTATGTTAGATATGACTCTTAAGTTTGAGAAAGCTTTTAAAAGAATGAAACAAGAAGATCCCCAAATTGAGAAGGATCTTAAAGACAAGTTTCCATCTTAAAATGATTGGGATAATGCTAAAGCTTTATCACTTTGTTTTAAACAATTTTTTGATGCCACAAAAAGGATGACTGACACTTTGTATGTCACTGCCAATATGCATTATCATGAGATGTTGGGTATATTAGTTGTTGTCTATGTCATCTGGTGTCTTACTCATGTGGAATGTCTTGACCCCGTTCTGATCATATCTTCAATTCAACGTTCTTTATCGTCATACATCCGTTCATCCCTTGCCACGTTGGTTAATCTCCCCTTTCAAGTGACAATTATATTCCACATTTAATTGAACCCCTAAAGTAAAAACGCATTTTAATTGATGGTAACTGGAGGTCGTTAATAGCTGCTTGGAGTAATATTTTTGGTGTTACTTTCGGCTGAAGAAGCAACCCTAAAGGAAGAAGAAGCATCATCATGCGTTATTCGGGGTTTCCACTAACCCTAGAATCTTTCTCTCTTTAATACCTAGAAACTAAAATGGGGGTATAATTGTCAATTCATTATATTTTTCTGTAGATGTATAAAAAATATCTGTGGAAAAATCAATACCCTTTTTTTAACATTGCATCAAAATAAATACTTTTTGATAATTGAACATTCATTCTAATTAGCTATCCTAAAAGATTTACATACATGTAGCAAGCAAACGAGCAACAAACTGTGTCGCAACCCTTTTTTGGATAGCAAAGCAAATTCTTTTAAAAACAACATTCATATATCTTGGGGTCATAACATTATTATGCATGATCCGTTGGACTCTTTTGAGGATCTCAACAACATCTGACACAAGGAAACCGAAAGTATCAAATGCAAAAGGTATAAACGTGTGTTGATTTTTCATGCACACTTTCTCGTGTTTTTTCACTTTGCATGATGCAGCTTTTAAAGCAGCCTGCCCCGCAGTGAAAACCCCACTCCCGAAGCCTACAAGAGGGGAAACCCTTGTTAGATCCACACATGCATGTTTCCCTTCAGCCTATCCAAAAATTAAAACATCGGCTAGTCTAAGTGTTGATTGTCCTTCCAACGGGTCAGTCAGAAAGTTCACAGGTACCTCTTTCTTGGTAGAAACCCCGACGTGCCTAAATATGTCAAAAAGAACATCCCTAACCATATCGTGTTGGTACTTGAAACCCGAAAGCTCTCTACAATGAACTGTATGCTCCGCAAAGGAGTCCAAGCATTCCTTGCGACAAACAGGACATGTCGCATCAACCGGAAATAAAGGGATCAGAAGGTGATACTTGAGAATAGCACGATACTCCACTCGCGACATTTGTTGGCCAAGACCGTCAATAAGAATAGTGATAAGAAACTCCTAAGCATGTGGTGCCCTTAGACACTCAAAAATTGCTTTCTGCCTAATAGTCATGTTGAAGTGAACATCCATGTCTTGGACCATTTTACTAAGAAGGGCGTTCGCCAATGAATGTTGGGCTTTTGGAGGGGTGATATCCTTATTAGTGAAACTGCTGAAGTCAAAGCCTAGAATCGAATCACGAACACATGCCAAAGCACAAACATAATCACAATCCATAGCACATATGTTGCTATCTCGTAAGATGTGGTCTTGTAACACCCATGATTGAGCTCGTGAGGCCACAAAAGCATAGGAGGAAGCCTCTACCGCTGGGTACAGCCCCAAACCACCAAAACGAAATTGGTATTGAAGCAATTCGCCATTGAAAGTGCCTAAAGAAAGGACCCCCAAAAACCACAATGTCCTCAATCGACCCACATAACCCTTTATCAAGATACAAAGTCGCCTCCTCCATGTAAACGAGTGGACGCGTCCTCATTCCAAAGAAAAGTTTGGCAATGTCCATGCAAGATCAAAGCAAAATGAACTCACTCTGAAGGTCGTGTAACTATAGAAGAAGGTGCATCAAATCAAAAGAGATCTTTATGGATGTAGTAAGAATATTAATTAAACTTAATAGTAAGAGTAATTCCACCAATGGTCTCTATCATTTATGTTTGTCTGTATGTTTAGCTCTAACTCTATTTTTTAAGTCTACATCCTTATGGTTTGGTTTTATTTTGGGTTAGTTGATACCAAATCTTAAATGATATTTATTATTATTATTATTATTATTATTATTATTATTAGAAAAAAGACATTAGAGTAAACTAGTAAGTTACTACCTCGGTGAGGAGAGTCTAGGATGTGGATCGAACTTGCGTAACTACAAAAGTTTAGGGAGCAAATATGCAAATATACGAAAACATTGTGGCCAAAGTTTGAAATCCAAAAAGGCTAAGGACTAAAACTGCCAATATATGAAAATTTTGTGGTGAAAGTGTGAAAATCAAAAAGTCTTGGAGGGAAACATGGCAATATACGAAAGTATAAAAACCAAACCTGTTAATATATAAAATACTTGTGGCTAAATTTTGAAAGCCAAAAAAACTAGGAACTGAAACTACCAATCATAAAACTATTGTGGTAAACCATACTCTTTACTATTCATTTCCACTTTCTAATTAGTATATATAGTAATTATTTAAATTATCCGTGTGGTTGGTCAAAATTACATATTTTGCCACTATTTTTTTTTCTCTCGGATCGTACTCTATATTTTTTTGCACGTTTCATCGCTACTATTGACGGTGTTAATATTTTTAAGTTATCCCTTAGTAAAATGACGATCTTATCCTTGTATTTACATTGTTAATTATTAAAAATTATTTAACTTTTATCCATTAATAAACATTAGTGAAAACTACAAACCCATTTACATAACCCACCAAGCCACCTGACATAAATCATCTAATTCCCTCATTCATGACACCTCGTATCCTTATGACCAGCTCCCCTCCCCCTCTAATGACCTACCATCGGAGACACACCGGAACCACTCCATCTTCGGTCTCTCTTCAATCTCCCTTTAAATGATCCCTTACCACTACCATAACCAACTCCGCCCTCCACTCAACCATCGTCGTTGGTTGTGTAGCCAAAACCTTAGATAACATATTCCTATGTGTAAATATATATAAAAAATCAAGGTTTTGTATATTTTTCCCTCTATATTATTCTACTTCTACATATACAAAAAAAATAGTATTAGAAGTTAATTTATCTCCTTGATTTCTTGAAAAAGTGACACTAAAAGCTTGAATCTTCTTACAAGCTTCAAACTCTTTTATGTTCTTCAACACCCTATGGAGAAGATGAACAGTTCCCTAATGGGAAAAAATATGATAAGTTTCCGTTGAGGCTAATTAGGAGTAGCATGAGGTTAATGATATAATAAATTAAGTAGCAAAATTCTAGTTGAAATGTGTGTTTGAAGAAATTCCAGACAAGTTGGGTATGTTTTGGACAAAGAAAGCATCACAAGGGAGACATATACAGTCTAAGTTGATCTCGAAGATAGTTGGTTCACTAGATCACCATTTGAGAGTTTAGATATTGTTAAAATATTTTTTACTTGTTTATAACTTTGATTATGTTTTTATTGTTGTATCTTCGATCTTCGTTTTACTTTGATTTTATGTAGCTCACACATATAGTTTTTCAATGGGTTCCATATCAATTTTGAAGATACATTTTCGAGTATGGCTTAGGTTGTGGAAAATTCTCTAGTTTTTTAGAAAAAATTTCAAGAAAAATGAAAATTTTGAAAAAGTGTTTTGTTCGAATAACCCCGATAATATACATTTAAGAATAACCCCGATAATATACGTAAAAAAGAAAAGAAAATTAGCATTTTTAAAACAAGTCAAAGTGAAGCTACCACACTTCCTAATTGGAAGTTTAATCATAATTCCATTAGGAAAGCTTTAGCCAAAATGATTGTCATTGACGAGAAACCATTTTCTTACGTGGAACGCGATGGATTTAAATATTTTTGTAGTGTTGATGTTCCACAATTTTTTTGCCATCACGTTTCACGGTTGCTAGAGATATTGGTAAATGTTTTTAAGTGAGATGGAGAATTTGAGAAATACATTTGAAGGTGTGATATCTATGATTGCTCACTATCGAGTGTTGGACTTTTTTACAAATTCTAAGCTATTTGTGTTTGGTTGTGCATTTTATTGATAACAAATGGAAATTAGATAAAAGAATCCTGAATTTTCGAGTAATGGATAGTCATAAAGGGAAAGAAATCGGAAAAGTGGAAGATTTTTGTATTCATGGGGTTTAGAAGATAAGTTATCTTGTATCACCGTAGATAATGCAATCTCTAACGATGTGGCCATATCTCATTTAAAAGAAAACCTTACAAATAAACTTGCTTTAGGGAGTGAGTTTTTCATATGAGTTGTCCCGTCCGTATCTTAAATGTAATTGTTAAAGATGGATTGAACATGGTTAAGAATTTTGTTAAGTCTATTTGGGGTGTTATTTGATATGTGAGGAGTTGTTCGGAAAGATCTAAATTGTTTGATGATTGTGCTTTCAAATTAAAATTTTCATGTAAAGCGTCGGTATCTCTTAATGTACCAACACAGTGGAACTCCGCCTACATTATGTTAGATACAGCTCTTAAGTTTGAGAAAGCTTTTAAAAGAATGAAACAAGAAGATCCCCAAATTGAGAAAGATCTTAAAGACAAGTTTCCATCTAAAAAAGATTGGGATAATGCTAAAGCTTTATCACTTTGTTTTAAACATTTTTTTTGATGCCAAAAAAAGGATATCCGACACTATGTATTTCACCGCCAATATGCATTATCATGATATCTTAGGTATATTAGCTTCATTATTGGAGTGGAAACAAGATATGGATCCCAATATTGTTAGTGTGGGGATCAAATGAGAAAATTTTTTGACAAGTATTATGGAGACTTTGGGAAAACAAATGTCATGGTTTTTGTTGCGGTTGGTCTTGATCCAAGGTATAAGATGAGGTTTGTCAGGTTTTCATTAAAGAAGATCTTTCCTTCAGACGAGGAGAAAGTTCAAGAGATATATAATGATTTGTATCATGTTTTGAAAAAGTTATATAATCATTATGATAATGTTTCTACAAAAACAAAGAATGATTCTTTTAGTTCTTCCCATTGGAAAGATGATGATGGCCAAAATTTTGCTAGAGTGGTTAAGAATAAACAAATGACAAAAATCTATGATGAGTTCTATGAGAAAGATGTTGAGGATGCTATGGATAAATCTGAATTGGAAGATAATATGGATTCTCCACCTGAAAAAATGAATAATGAATCCTTTGAAAATTTGAAGTGGTGGAGTAACAAATGTACAACATATAAGGTATTGGCATCAATGCTAAAGACATTCTATCCATTCCAATTTCTATAGTTGCTTGTGAATCTGCTTTTACTTCTGGTTGCATGGTAGATGCCTTTTGTAGTAGTTTGGGTTTTAAGATAGTGGAAACTTTGATATGTACTCAGGATTTTCTTTTTTAGGTAACTTTATAACTCCTACTATTTTGTTTTGTTTTTCTACACATAATCCAAAATAGATATTATTTTTTATGGCTATTAACATGTTTTAGAGTTGTTGATGGGTTGTTAAATGTTTGCTAATGGGTTGTTACATGTTTGTTTTTAGGATGTTACAGGTTTGTTGTTGGACTTTTTGTTGTTGGTTTGTCACAAACTTGTTGTTGGGCTGATGCGGTTATGCAAAATTGTTGTTGAGTAGCATTTTATGACTTTTGCTATTGGAATTTTTATTAGCTTGCATTTGCATTTTATTTTGTTAACTTTTGTGTTGTTAACTATTAAAGACTTGCTAGACTAGATGTTGATCCTTTTACAATTGAACTAAGCTAAGGTTGTTGTAGTTGTAAGTTTATTTGCAAATGATATTCATCTTTTACATTTCAAGTGTTTCTATTTATTTTTTGTTGTAAATAATTGTTGGATTTGATTTTTGTTGTAAGTTAATTTGAAAATGTCCAGTTTCTAATGTTTACATAAAATTAGTCGGGTACCCGGAACCGAACCGGTTCCAAGCGGTTCTGGGATCGGCTCCAATATTCAAGGAACCGGTGTAGGCGGTTCCGATTCCGGTTCTGGCACACTAAGAATTGTTGGTTCTGGTTCCGGTTCTAGTTCCGGTTCCGTTTCCTGTCAAATTGGTCGGGTATCCGCTTATGCTCACTCCTACCCAGTACCCACCCTACCTACCCCCACTCACTCACCCTAACCTACTTTCATGTTGTTTTTAATTCAAAAATTGTTTCAAAAACATAAACATAGCAACGAAAGACTTTGATTTTGAACAAAATAAAACTAGTATTCCCACCAAAAGATCATTTTGCAAGACTTAGAAAGATAAAAACAATCATAGAAAGAAAAGTGTTACTGCCTTTGAAGGCTTTTATTCTCATGGGAGATTGTAAGTTGATGAAGTGTTTCATGAAACTTTAAGGTAGAAGTTCTCTAGAGATATCCACCAACAATAAATCAACTTGATAAGATGCTAGTCTTCTTCTTGTAATAAAAGAATATCTTAAGCTCTTTAGACAAAGAAACTAGTTTGCCTTAAAAGAGAGTATTCAAGTATCATCTTCATATTTTTGTTCTTAACACTTTAAGAGACAAAAAGTAGAGAGAATATAGAGATGGAAAGACATAAATTTCATGGTTTTCACTAGTGAAAGAATGGAGAAAGCTAGTTATTTTAATTCCTTACTTTAAGCCTTAATCCCACGAGTCTTAGCACTTTAAGACCTATGCTTTATCAAATCAACTAGCCATGCTTTCTAAGAGCATGGTGTGTTGAATAAATTAATCAAAAGAAAGTCTTCTTTCTTCTGTATGGTCTCCTTGAATATTTTATAAAAAGAAGAAGTTGGTTTTTATATAAAAACTCTTTTAATTTTTATAACTTATAAAACACATAAATCCATATAAGATAAAAAACCATTTTGGTCCAAAAAGATATACATGACATAATAAATCATACATTTATGATATATTATGATATATTTTGATACTTAACATTAAAAATTAATATTTCCATGAAATAAATAATTTACAATTAATTACAAGATATATATATATATATATATATATATATATATATATATATATATCAAGAATCAAATTCTTACAAATTATATATTTGCATCAAGTTGTTGTTAGTGTGACCCTTTAGTATCATATATTATCTAGCAATATCATTCTATAATGACTCTTAGGCATATAGATCTTTTAATCTTCCACTTGCACAAGACTCATCATAGATTGATATAGACAGTGGTGAACGTCTAGCAACATTTCATTGCCCCCAGTAATATATGACTTAGTGCCATTCTTTGAACATCTGATTCCCAAAAGCTCAAAGCCTCAATTCATGTATAAGGTAAGTTTATCAGTTATCCCTTTGTCAGAGACATCTTGTTGAACATGAGACTTGGATCACAATCAATCTCATTTTTGGTTCAACTTTGGGTAACCCGCGTTATATGTCTAACTCTCAACACATAAGAGGAACAAATCCCATATTGACTACATAATCCTCTTTCATAAGTTATATCATACCTGAAAATGGCTTTTATAACTGCCCGGTTAAGGATCAGCATTAGACCATATAAAAGCACAACACTCCATACACTTAAGTCCCACTATGTATCTCAGGTGTTAAGGATACAAAGATAGTACATTTTAATCAAGTATCACTCATAACTGCGATCTATGAGTTGATCTTGATGCGGTTCCGTTCAATACTAGCTCCCTGACAAGTACCTATCAAACTTGTTTACAACCACTTTCCAACTTTCATCTAGTGAGATTCAACCAATCCAATCCATATTAGTCTTACTTCATAATTGATCCCATAATTATAACCGACTATGAAGTTTTAGAATAATAAGATTATTCATCGAATAAACATGTTAATATAGAACACAACAAATATTTATGTGATGATCATATCTCAATATATAAAAAACAATATATAATAGTTTTTTGTCAAAATGTTCCAATATCTAAATACTAAATTCAAACAAAAAGTCCCATTTCTAGAATGATGAAGTTCTATAGCTGAAGTGTGACCACTCATACTTAGCTTAGAAAGAAAGACTTTATTAGTTGGCCTGGCTAAATTTAATTTGTGTAAAATCTACGAATACTATCATCTCCATATTTGACTTTACTCTAAGTATAGTTAAATATCTTGGATAATATGATTGGTGTTCTTTTATGACCCAGAGTCTCTTAGCTTGATTAATTATACTCTCAAAGTCATAAAGATTTCTATGTGATCCTTGAATTGCAGATATCAACATAGTTTTTCAATGAACTCATTCACCCAATCACATTTGATTTCAGCTTCTAAAGTAGTAGTATCCTCTTATTTTGTAGATTGTGCTATTATGCTTTGCTTGGACCTCATTCCAACAAAAACTTACTCTTCATTCCATAATGAAGTCATATTCCTATTATAATTCATAATTATACATATCCTTTTTGAAGTCAGCATTTTATATAGCATTTTATGTAGCTCTTTACATAAAGATGTTCTTCTAAAATTATTGTCTCGTGTACATTCTCTTAGTTCTTCTTAAGTACTCCTAGAATGTTCTTATAGTCATCTAGTGAATTACTCATGTATTCAGTTAGTATCTAATGATATGTTCATAGCATAATCATATACCTAGTCTTGTGCATAATATGACATAAATAATGATTTCATTTGCCAAGCAAATATAATATAAATCATTTCATCTAGTTCAAACCAATGTGCTAGGTCCTTTTGAGACAGACTCAAAATGGTGTCATGTGACAATGCCAAGAATCCTCCAAAGGAATGTTGTATCTTGACCTCTTTCACGATATTGTTAGTTCATGAAAAAGAATTTAAAACTTTAAACATTCATCTTTATCTATCTCTATATATTTTACATTCTAAGAATGTATCTTGTCATTCCTAAGTATTTCATTTTAGAAACACTTTCTGAGTCAAGGTGAAATGACCTTGCATAGTCAAAATGTTATTTTAAATGATTAAGTATGTCTAATTCATACAAGATTAGGAATATCAATATCCTCCCACTAGTTCTTAGTAAACACATGTTCTTTTCATTTTGATATAAAAGCATACCTTGTATCTTCATATTAAAATGACTATTCCAACCTTGAGATGTTTGTTTTATATCCACATGTGGATCTTAAGCATTGCACATTTTGTTAGGATGACATGGATTACGAAAACCTCCAGGCTAATCTATATAGATATCTTCTAGTAGATGTCTATTAAGAAAAGCAGTCTTTCTTGAAATCTATTTGCTATATCTCATATTAAGAATATGAAGGTATAGTAAATAATATCCTTGTTGATCTAATCATAGCTACTTGTGAAAATGTTTGATCATAGTGAACATCATGAGCATGATAAGGACCATAGTTAATGACACGAGTATGATAAAATCCTTTTATAATAATCCTTGCTAAATGTTTATGATATCCATGCATGTATTTGTTTCTAAAATAATCTCTTACTCCTTCTAGCCTTGCTATATAGAGGAATATTAATCAAGCTCATACTTGGTTATTACACATGGATTACATCTCAATATTCATGACTCTAAGTCATTTATCAAATTCAATATTTGATATAGCATCTTGGTAGTTGATGGATTTGCCAGAAACCATAAAAAAGAACTCATCAATGAGAGATTCCACATTTCTCAAGTCAAAGATGATTTCTATCAGTAGTGCGAAAAGTTTGTGTTTGTGAATGGCCGTTATTCAAGTTCAACAATTCCTTTTTGAAACTAGTGCCAACAATTGCTACATCAGTATATGGCTCTTAAGTTGCTTCAAGTTCCATGTGCTTCCCACTTGCTTTGTCATTAGAAACTTTCTTTTAGTTGAATCAACATTTAGATGAATAAGAGAGCTTATTCTTTGTTGTTTGTATATAATAGTCTAAGTGCCCTTTTAGAATATTCTACAAACATGTATTTTTTTGGTGTTTCTATTCAACATGCAATGAATAGTGATTAAGGTGTAATCCCAAGATCATAGAGGAAGATAATTTTTACCGATTAGAAAGTAAACTTTATCTGATAAGGTCTAATTCACCCTCTATTATCACTAAGTTTTGTGCTTACAGTTTTCACTTTATGTTTCAGGTACTCTGGTTTTCAATCGGAAGGGCTCGGGGTGATTGCAGTGCACACACCACATGTTTACGCGACTTGTGAATTACTCTGATATAATGATGTTTAGTTAAGACTTAACTACTCTGATTTTATGGGAAATACAGTTATTAGCAAATTATTAATCCAAAAACAAAAAAAAATTATGTCATGATTCTTGGGTCGTTACAAGTTGGTATCAGAACCTTGGTTTGAGGGATTCAGACGTACTCTCGGGTGTGTCTGAACATAAACTAAATATTGGTAAAATTTTCAAAAAGAAAAGTATTTTTAAGAAAAGAGTTTTCTAAAATAAGAGAATAGTGTGGTGCATGAAATCAACCGAGCTCAAGTAAGTTTTCCCGAAATACCCATACATGTTATATGTTATGATTTGATTTATGAATCGGTGAATCACATGCTAGTTAGGGCTAAGGATCTGCTCCATTTTTTCATGATAGAATGCTAGGAGAGAGGCCTTTGTATGTTTATTGTATGAGCTGGTAGACTTGCATATCAGAGCTGATTAGTCAGTGATAGATCAGATTGATATGTGTGATGCTTAATAGTCTTGGGAGTATTGAATGCTATGTTGTAATGGGAATATCTATTTGTATCGGTAACTGCTAAGTGTATGATTTAAAAATTGTATACGGTTAGGATCTTATAGCTCTAGAATAATTGATTTGGCCTTATTTCATGTTCCTTGTTTGGTTGTGGTCCTAGGATGGAGTCAATTATTCGACAGTCTATTTGATCTTGTTATGTGTATAATTTGCATGCATAAGGCAGCCGACAGTGAGGGTGGATGTGGATAGCATGAGTTGTGGTATGTGGGTTGAATATTCTATTATAGTTTTATGGATTGGGGAGTTAATGCACGAATGCTGCTTGCTTTGTTCTTTGTGGAACTCTTAGTTGATGGGACTCAGTTACTAAGTGAATACATTGGTATTCATGAGGTGGATGACTGGCATTATGAGGAGTTCTTCAGCAGCTGATGGCAGGGTGAGGTCGGGAACCTAGGGGAAGCCTAGGAGATGCTTCGGTGGGTTTTGTGTTGCTGTTAGCGAATATTTAGTGCATCAGTGGAGTAGGTGACTTAGAGGATTCGAAATGATCCTTAAGGAAAGTATGGATACGTGTGGATGGTAGTATTGGGCTCGTACTACTGAAAGCACAGGATCCATACTCGAATCCGGGAAAGTCTTGGAGAATCTAAGAAGCTTGGGGAAGAGGGTTCTTGAGTATGTTATGATCTTCTGTATGATTGTATTTCAGTTTGGTGATGAGCTTCCAGGATGGAGATTTAGGTTCTGGTTCCGGCTCAGGTAAAGGTATCAAGCCGATTAGCGAGTAGACACGGGAATTTATTTCGTCAGGAGATTAGTTGTGGTGTTTTGAAGAAGACTCTTGTAATCTTTGGTTCGGTCAAGGAGGGGTTTTTAGAGATCTTGGATGACCCCTTGGATCGTTCTGTGCTGAGTTTATGGCGATCATTGGAGCTTGCATTCTTTCTTTCAGAGAGTTTCGTGCTCGTGGAGCTCCTGCATTCGATGGAGGAAGGGACCACGTTGCCAGTAGGAGATGGTTAGCAGTTATGGCTAACGTGTTCAGGACAAGTTTATGCCAAGGAGGCGAGGGACAGGTATGTTTCCTGCCTATTGAAGATCAGATGCATATATTCGAGGGTTCCGGGGAGAGACCCAAAGCTTCTGATCATCGTTTGAGAGGCCAGCAGGGTCGGAGTCAGTACGACACGTGCGGGAAACTGCACGATGGAGTTTATCGATCCAGGAGTATGGTGTGACAACCTGATATTTCAAATCCATGTAATGTTCAAAGTCAAATGTTAAATCTATTTTGGAAATCAATGAAAATGGCGTCAAAAATGAAGTGTTCTAAAGTCTCAATTGGGTTGCATAAAATGTTAAATATATTGTCAAGGTTTCCAAAAATATAAAGAACACTCAAATCCGAGTTATAACGAAGAAGTTATGACCAACCGAAAATCCGCGACAAAACCGGTAAAACACTGCCAAGTGTAAAAAGTGAATATTCAATAAAATACTTTTTAGCCTTAAGTATCTAAACAAAAGTCGTAGATTATGGTAAACCGTGAGCATACATAAAAAGAACGCCCAAATCTGACTTGGTATGAGGAAGTTATGATTTTTCTAAGTTTCGGAACAGCAGTAGACAGCTAAAAACTCGAAATAAAGATCGAGCGATTTTTAGCCGACACAACCTAAACGAGAATTGAAGGTCTCGACAATAGTAGTACAACGGTAAAAAGACAGACGAAAACGGACGCTAGATGAAGAAGTTATGGATTTTTTAACAGACTTTTCCAGTCCCGGCCTGTTAAAAATATATTATTAAAAATAAAGTCAAAATTAGCCGATGAAGTCTAAACGAGAGTTGTAGATTATATTCTCACCTTCGCGTGAATGTAAAGAACGTCGAAAATGGAGCTCGTACGCGAAAGTTACGGATTTTACAAGTTTTAGGCACACACTTCGAGGCGGGTCCGAAGGGAACGCCCTGCGTTCCGAGGGAACGCGCCGCGTTCGTGCTCACAGACCTGACTCTTCGCCATCCCATCCGAGGTTCGTAAGCGATGACGTAATTCAGCTTCGGAACGCGCTGCGTTCAGGGGAACGCCCTGCGTAGGGGGAACGCCCTGCCTACCCAGCAGGAACGCCCCGCGTTCGCACCAGGTCCAGCCCCTATAAATAAGATGTGAGGGTTCCGACTTCCCTTGCTCATTTCCCTCTTCTCTCTCACTTCTACTCTACTTTTAGCATCCCGAGACGACCCCGACACCCCGGTTACATATCCAAGTTCCGACGAAGGTCCGAAGCTCCGAGAATCCCAAGAAACTTACCACTTCCCGGTCGAAGCGCTACCCGAGTAAAGTCTCATTTTCATCAAATCATCACACTTTCCAAGTGAGTTCATACCCCTACATTTTCACGTCTTTTTCATGTTTTAGGGGGGGGGGGGGGAATACAAGTGAAACACGAGCAAAACTTATGTTCAAATACGCACCGTTCTATATGGTTTCGAATATTTTACTTACATCCTGTTTATAAATGTTAGACAACATTAACACCCACGTTACACTTTACATGCAAAGTTGGTATTACGTCAAGTATTTATCACCAAATGGAACACACTTTTGAAAAACTATAATAGGTATAGTTACGAAATATTCATGACAACTTTACATAAACATGATAAAAAGGAAATACTTTTATTTACAAGACATGTGGACCTTTCATTTCGTAAATCTATTGATACTAAGTTTTTGTGAGACATCCGGCTTCACCGTACTCTCAAGTACGCATTTCAAGTCCTGTATTATAAACCAAAATCTCTTGTAGGGAGAGCGTGATACTTGTGTATAGATCTATACGAGATTGACAATCCCGCACCTAAACTGTTAGCTACAGTTAGACCGGCAGGTCTGGGGTGACAAACGTCATAACACTGCAACGCCTGAAGAACGTTGCTACAGGCAGTCTGGGTCAATAGCATGGTTATAAATCTCACATGGAACATCGAAATATTTTGATTTACGAGACTCTTAAATGCATTAAGTGTTACATTATATATGTATAAATCCACTTTCACCATTTTAGCATAAAAGATACTATTGCATTCCAGCCTTTGGTACTTTTTCAAACTATCACACTTACATAGAAAATATTGGATTTTCTGGAAAACACGTTCAGTTATTTTACCGAAAGACATACAATTTTTAGTACAAAAACGCTTATGAACTCACCAACTTAATTGTTGACACTTTCTCGAAACTACTTGTATTTCTCAGGAAATCAGTAATACAGGTAACCATCAGCTTTTGGAGGAGGAACGCTAAGGCGTCTGTAATCAAAACATTTTAAATCATCATATTTGTAATATTCTTTTGAAACATGTATTACATGCAACGATGTAACTTTTATTGTATTTATGATGGTTGGGTTACTTTCTTTACAAATATTCAACTGTTATGATACTACGTGAAGTCATCCACCCCCGAATGTTTTCGCCATTCTGGTTTGGGGGTGTGACATATGGGTTGCTACAAGCGTAGCAGGATTGATCATGTCAGCAGGTGATTTTTCGGGTATGTTATCTTGTTTTTCTTCGGTTGCAATCAGAATTTATGTTGCCTGGAGTGTTTTAATGGTTGGGGTAAGCGATATATCTGGTCTAATTCTCTGATATTATGAGTTATATCTTCGAGAATTGTTGTATGTATTTTGCATGTCGTGAGTCATTAGTGGGATTATGGAAGGGTCATCGCTCGTATAGCAAAATCCAAGTGTTCGGTCGTATTTTGGGTGGTAGTCGAGATCGGTTCAGGGGCATTGTGTGGAGGGTTTATGGTCAGGATTCAGCGGGTTAATTCTCCAGTATCGTCAAGATTCAGTGTTTTTTCCATTCGTGTTGATTGAATATTAGGGAGGACTAGCGAAGTGGTCCATTGCTGAGGTTTTGGTCTGGGTATCAGTTCTGAGGGTTGCAAGTGTTGGGCATTGTATCATTTTAAGTGTTTAGGATCATTAGTGTTGTCAGGATTCGGGAAGTGTTCAGCGGATCTTCAGGGTTTGTGCAGTCTTTTGGGATGGTTAGTGATGGAACACTAGCATTGATATGCGTTGGTTGTCAGCAGATCGTTAGGGGGGTAAGAAGGGTTGGTAATCCTTCAATTCTCGTGTTTTGTGAGAACTTAGTCTGATCAAGGTGGGGGAGAATCGTTCATGTATTCAGGAGCAGGAGCGGTTATGAAACTAGGATGAATTTCATATCCTCGTCGGGGAGGAAGGCAGCCCAAGTGGTTGTTTGGTTTGAGGGTTGTGTGAGTTTGGAGTTCGGGAGACTTCCCAACATTTGAATCGTGTTCTCTTGGTGCTTGATAGCTGGTTTTGAGGAACCAGGTTGGGGTTCCAGTCATGAATTGAGTTCAGTTTGGGTGTTCGGTCGAGTGCGTTCTCGACTTTAGGTATGTCCGATCGGATTGATCGGCGGTAAGGTTTTGGGCGGTCGTGGTGAGGTGGAAGTGTTGTAAGACTGCGGGGGAGCCATAGATTTCACTAGTGATTATTTGGGGCGAGAGTGTTGTAAGACTGCGGGGGAGTCGTAGCATTTACTACTGATTAGTTGGGGCGAGAGTGTTGTAAGACTGCGGGGTGGCCCGTAGCATCCACCGGTTCCTATGCAGCGGTAAGATAGTGGCAAATTTGTAATTGCTCTCGGATTTACTCAGTAAAGGGTATCATGGGAGGTGATTTGTATTATCGGATTGGTTAAGATTTCAAAGAGTATTCTTCAGGAAATTGGGTAATCATTGTGTTTGGCTAGCAATGGAGCGCTAGTATTGTTTGGCGCAGGGTATGGGCAGCTCGTGCTATTTGGGGGAGATGGATCAGAGATCCATAAGGTTTAAGAGGTGAGAGAGCATATTCGAGTCCAAGTGGGGAGAAATAAGTGGTTGTTTAGACCTAGGTTGTGTTGATGGGAGTTCAGGAAACTCCCAACCGCCGGTCGGCATCGCCTTGGTTATGCATAGTAGGCAGTGGGAATTCGAATGCGTGACCCGAACTCCTGATGAGTTACAGGATTCGGCTCAGGAGGTGTGACGTTGTGATGGTTTGAGTGTGGTGAGGCCATGGGTGGTAAGCATGGTTGGATGGAAGTAATGTAAGGTTGCGATAGGATCGTAGCATTCATCATTTCGAAGTAGACTATTTATGTGATGGTCACGAGCATGGAAGGGGAATCAGTTCGTGCCTTGGGCACGCCGGCCAGGTTTGTCAAGAAATTATTCTCTGTTCTAGGTTGAGGATATTTGGGGTCCGTGGGCGAGCCTGGGTGATAATGGAAATTCAGGTTGGAACTGGTAGAGACCGTTGAGTCAAGGGTTTGGATCTTGAGTTGCAGGATCATGTGGGTAACCAGTGTGTAACGCAGAGGGGTTTAGGTTGGGTAGCCTGGTTGTTGGACTCTTGGGAACTTGGTGGTTAGACCAGGTGCGAGATTGGAAGTTTCGGAGATGGTTTGGGAATACCTATTTATCGATTAGGTAAAGGGGTTGGTAATCAGAAGGTTGTGTTGTGAAATGCAGGTGCAGATTCGTAGATGTTGGGTTATGAGTGGGGTATCGAATCGGTTTTGGGTAAAATCTCGAGTTGGGTATCACGCACGTTCTGTGCAGGGTTTTTGTTTCAGGGGAATAAGAATTTGGGGTGTCATTATGCCAAAGACATTAATCGCAGGGTTCAAGAGTAAGGAATGGGTTTAGTATGATGACAAACTGAGCCATTATATTGTGTCTTCGAATGGTACTATCTGTGGAGGGACCACAACATGTTCGGAATCAGGAGAAGTGGATTTGATGGCGGGGTGTTGAGGAGCAGTTTTCGTCAGTCGAGATCTGCTTTCGGGAATCGTGTGGGGCTACTGTGTGTTTTTGTGTCTTTTATCCCATCAATCAAGTAGGAGTCCGGGGTTTCGGGTAGTTGACAGATAAGTTGGGATCAGGGAGGTCACCGTTGCCTTTGGAATGCAGCCAAATGGCAGCAGGATGAGTCGGAGTGGTTTCAGTGATTTAGGATTCATGTGTGGAGCTGCTTGTTATTCAGGGTATATGCTAAGTTGTTTGCAGTTGGATTAAATAATCTCAGAGTGGTTGATTAGACCTTGTTGTGCAGCTCTCGTCTGAGTCTAACCGTTACAGGGATGAATCTTCTACTCGAAGGATTATTTGAGCCTTTCGTCGAGTATAAGTGTTCTATAGTTGTATATGATCGGTGATTTTGTTCCTTTAAAAGCATCAAGATAATTCGGGTTGGAAGTAATTGTCTAGTCTGGTCTGGTTATGGTATTGGTTGATGGTGGTTCAGCGGGGGTGATCTGTCAGGAAGTCAGGTCAATTTAGGATTCCGGGTTTCAGGAAAGATAGAGGTGGTTTTTTTCTACAGGGGTTTAAAGTTCGTTCTTCTTCAGGTTTGGTAAGTTCCGTGAGGGTTGGTTTTGTTGGGTTTTGAGCATTCTAACACTCCTAAGTGTACATGCAACCCTAAATAACTTGGATCTATGTTTTCTCTATTATACATACAAATATGAATATCCAAGGTATTATACTAACTAGCATACAAAACCTTTGATTCATATGAAATATAACAAGTTAGCATACATACCTCTTTGATGTAGAATGACTTCATGAAGCTTGAGTGCCTAGTGCCCCAAGTGTGACACCTCAAATGGTTCACACAACACCAAATACACTTGGAATAACTTGAGAGAACATACACACTTCATGAAAATCAGCTAGCCCTTATTCTCACTCTAGTGTCCGATTTTGTCAACAATAAGATGCTTATATAGTTAGTGACAATTAGGGTAAACCCTAATTGTCATGGCTTTCCATTTCCTTGGATCTATGGGTTCAAACATACCATGGAGCATCTTATGGGTTTTAGCCCAACTTGACAATCCATGGAGCATTAGCCCACTATACAAGTATGGGTGATTTACACAATCAACCCATATATTTAATTAGTCTTCTTTTGATCACTTAATTAATTCTAGATTAATTCTTGATCAATACTAATTAAATAATCTTATTAATATATTATAACGTATAATATAATAACAAACCTTAAGTGTTATTTCTCTCATTATAGTCTATCCAAATGCATGATGCCATGCAACCCAAATGGACCATGCCGGGTCGGGTCAAGTCTTACCAATTATAGTTATAGACTTAGACATTATTCCAACAGGTTTCAGTTTCCTTGAGAAGGATGTAGTATTCTCGGGTTGGGGTAGTGCTGCTCAGATTGTTTGGCGTGTTGAGGAAGGTAAGAACGAATTTCAAGGACAAAATCTAATTTAAGTAGGGGAGAGTTGTAACACCCAAAACCTTGAAGAGAAATTTTTGAGAATAAGACTTATTCGGATTGAACTCGGCGAGTTGGATGGGCCAACTCGACGAGTTGAGGACGGAAGATTCGCGGGATTAAATGAGCCAACTCGACGAGTTGACATGCCTCAACTCGGCGAGTTGGTGGCTGGGAAGGAAACCCTAATTTTTAGGGTGTTGCACCCTATTTAAAGGCCTTAAGCTCCTTTGGATGGCCTCCTTAGCAGCCTCCATTGTTCTCAAAACCCTAAATCGAGTTGTAGCCCCCATTGTCAAACATTTGAGGCTTGGAAGAAGTTTGGTGGTCATTTTGTGCAATATGAAGGAATTAGAAGATCTTGAAGTTCTAAGCTTGAAGAAGGAAGTCTTGGATCCAGAATCTCTACCCATTTTGCAAGGAGTTTGAGGTATCAAGTTCTTATCTTGATGGATAGATGCTTAGATATATCTTTTGGAATAATTTGTTATGCTTTAGCCATGAGTTGGATGAATGTTTGGATTAGGACGCCCCAAGGCATTATTCTTTCAGATCTGGGATTATCATGAACTCTTTTGGCATAAAGTTGCCAACTTTATGGATTTAAGGACTTCTTGTGTGCATTAAGTCCCTTATTAAGCCCTTCTTGAGCTTTTGAGCTTCTCCTAGGCATGCATGTATGTAAAGTTGGCAACTTTACGTAGTTTTCCAGCTCTAGGGTGTTAGATCTACAACTTGGGGCTTTGTCTTTGGAGATTAACTGCTTAATGTATTAAGTTGTTAGGTCTCGGGCGAACTCGGTGAGTTGGCTGGTCAACTCGACGAGTTGTTCTGGTTTTCCCCATTTCTGAGTTAATGTAGAACTCGACGAGTTGATTAGACAACTCGGCGAGTTGGGTCCACATGGATTATGGATCTTGTCTTTTGGCGTGTGTCTTTGACCAAGTTTGTCCCAAAGGGTGCTTGAGGTAATCTAGATAGTATTCAAGGAAATTATGGGCTTAGGATAAGACCCATATGGGATTGGGCCCAATTTGGAAAATTGGGCCTTTAGTGGGCCTTTGTGGATCCTTTGGTTTTGGGCTTGAGAGTTTAAGTTATTAATGGGCCATCAGAATACAAAGTGTTGGACTAGAGAGAATGGTTGGGCCTTAAGGAAAGGCCATGTATGGGGTTTGGGCCCAGTTTGCAAATTGGGCCAATGATTGATTTGTGGGCCTTTGGACCTTTCGTATTGTAGTTGGGTCATAAATATGGACAAGGCTAGTTTAGGGTTAAAATGGTCCTTTTACCCCAGGCATGGAGTTGTGATTATGGATTCGAACTCAATTGTTAATTGGGTGTTGTTTTGTTATTAATAGTTCGGGGATCAGTCAGCCTGCAGCCGGGAGTTTTCTGTAAGATTCAGTAGTGCGAGGTGAGTCTTCTCATTATATCCATGGGTTGAAGGCACCAATGTCGGCCCATTATGTGTTATGTGGTATATTAGTTGCTTCCATGGTAAGTGGTATGCTAGTTGTCTCTGTGATACTTGCATGGAAGACCCCGAGAGGAGCCTGTGGCATACGGATATCAAACAATGGGGAGGAGCCCATGGCATTCCAGGTAAAGACCATGGGGGAGCCCATGACATATCAGATTAAGACCATGGGGGAGCCCATGGCAACTATATGTATGTGCATGATAATCTATGGTTGTATGTGGTATGGTATTTTGAGGAACTCACTAAGCTTTGTGCTTACGGTTTTCATTTTATGTTTCAGGTACTCTGGTTTTCAATCGGAAGGGCTCGGGATGATTGCAGTGCACACACCACATGTTTCCGCGACTTGTGAATTACTCTGATATAATGATGTTTGGTTAAGACTTAACTACTCTGATTTTATGGGAAAGACGGTTATTAGCAAATTATTAATCCAAAAACAATTTTTTTATGTCACGATTCTTGGGTCGTTACACCATCTATGCCTCGGACCTCTCATGCTTAGGTAACCTTTATCACACAAGATTCCGATCAAGTCGTCTTACTTGAAACAACTTGTAGTATTGTAACTAACCAATGACAATGTGGCCCTTTAGAAACCAAAAACTACAAGACTACCCCGAACATCATAAGACAATCCTAATGACCAGGTGACCCTGTGACACTAAGACCGTACAAATGATAACGAGTGTTCTTCAAAAGGACGGGTATGAATTGCATTTTAGAAAAGGTTTTATATATGTTTTACAATTATAGTTTATAAAAAACATGGTCTCATGAATATTACATGCATCCAACAATTGATGTACTCTTTTGTAAAATTCATATCACTTGTTATGAGGTTCTTTAGGTGCCAAATAAAACATCATTTTATTTTCCATTAGTCGCGATCAATTATAAGCTAAAATCTGGTATTTTAAAGTTTAGTCGTATATCGGTTTTAAGAACTTATAATAGTCTTAATAAAAGTTCATTTTATTCTTAAGAGTTGGAGTTTTGGATGAGTTTTAAAACCACAATTTTAAATCTCCTTTTAACAAGGAAAAGCTTATGACTTCATGAATTTGTAGAATAAACTCATTTTATTTTATAAACTCAATATTATACATCTTATGATAAAAGTCATATTTTTATAAACCAAAACTTGGGTGATGATACTTATGTTTTAAATCTCATTTGGTATGCATAAAATATAATATCAACATGTTGCGTTATATTTAAAATACTAATATCATATATTAAGTTTTGAAGCAAAAAATAATCACTAGTTTTATTATTTGTCGTTATATCGCTATAAACCGATTTTAGTGTTTTTAATAGAAAAATTCTTATTTATTATAAATAAATGAAGTTTATATAATGTTTAAACATATTTTAAACCATTTCAAATATTTTAAAGTTAGTTATTTATAAGCTTTACGATAAAACTATTTTTAACAAAAAATCAATTTTTAACCGGTAACCGGTAACCGGTAAAAACAATTTTTATAAATATCCATTTATAAACATCTTATGTTATCTTTTAAATATTTTTTTACTCAAACTCCAAGTGATATTATATTATGTTAAAATGTTGTTTGACATGTAAAACTCATTTTCATACACAAAACATAACATACAATAACATAAAATTAAACATCGCATTCATGCATTTTAATGTGTATAAACCAAGCCATATCTGGTAATAATTTTTGTGAGCCATCATAATAATTATTAAGTCTTTCCTAAAGAACTTAAGGGACACTTCAAAAGGTCTTCAAGCTCCCACTTGCCAAGTCAACTCTTGCTTGCAAAAGAACTTCAAATCTTCATGTTGTAAAAGTTGTTTCACTTAAACCATTAAGACTATAATTAAGCCCAAAACCAAAAGTAGAAGCTTATGGTTGGGATTATGGTCTCAAGTGGTTAAGTCGTCTTCAAAGTGGTCATCTCTTCATCTTGTTACATTTAAAAAGAAATACAACTAGTCTAACTAATTTATTACAACAAATCAACAAATGAAATAATATTTATTTGTCTATTACATCTTATGAATAAATAAATATCAACCAAACACAACACAAATATCCAAATGACTTGTTTATAAAAGACAAATATGAATTTTTCTAAACCAAAAAAAATTCATGCTTGTTTTCCAAAAACGAAAGATTATCAAACATAAAAAATCATTCTAACATGTAAAAGATGGCTCTGATACCACTGATGGGTTTTGATACAAAATATAAGTTTGTTTTGTCACAAAAACCGCAACGGAAGACATTAAAAAATAACAAGTTTATTTATATTTTATAACAAAACCAAATCATCAAGGATCCATTTATAGAGGTGAGAATGAAATAAAAACAACCATAGATTTTTTAGAATGACAACCTTTGAAGCCTTTGAACCTACTTGGTTTTGGGGTGTTGATGAAGATATCAAAAATCAAATAATATGATATCTCTAAGTGTATCCACCATCAAGAGTAAGGCACTTGAAATGCTAGTTCCTTCTTGTATTCTTAAGTCTCTTAAGCCTTTAAGTGTTTAACTCAAATAAGCAGTAAAGGAGACAACTTAAGGAAGCTTTAAACACCAAAGTAAAGCACCAAACTTCAAAAGAAAGAGTGTTCTTCATACTCACGGTTTTAGAGAGAAAGAAGGGAAGAAAGTAAGACCAAAAAACTAGGTAGTTTTTCATGCAAAGAGTCCTCTTTAATATCTCATGTAAGGTAAGGGCTTTACATTAATATACTCTAAAGTATTTGTAGCCTTTAGAAGCATGGGGAGACAAAGCATGGAGGTTGACAAGCAACCTCCATATTTCTTTATTAATTTCGGCCATACTTCTCAAAAGATGATGGATTCTTTAATTTTTGTAAGCTCCAAGTTTATAAAATATAAACTTTGTCTTTATGAAAAAAGACAAATTCAACTAGTCCAAAAGGTTGTGCATAACTTATTAATTCATACCATATGAAATAATAACTAGTTATACTCTCTTATAATTATTATTTTCACAAAACAATAATATTTCCTAATTAAAATACAAGAATTGATATTATTTGTTAATAATCATATTAATAATAAATATACGAAATGTGCCAACTTGATAAAGGTGTGACCCTATTGGATCATATATTATTAGCAATGTCACTCAATAATGATTCTTGGGCATATAGATTCAACAGAATCCACATACCAATCCGGTGATGGAGTGTTCACATGACATTGCGCATGAAAAGCTCGAGCAAGTTCAGAATCACGAGAAGGTGATGCATTAGATAAAGATGAAAGTTGAGGACATGTATTTGCGTAGTGGCCATTGACATGACAACGTTGACAGTGAGGCGGCCATCGACCACGACCACGACCACCCCGAGGAGTGCGACCACTTATGCCACGAAAACCTAAAGCAAAAAAAGTACCTTGTTGGGTTAAGGATGGGGCTTGTAAATGGAATGGTTGAACAGTAGTATGAGGAGACTCCAATAGAGGGTGATGATGGTCGTATTGAGTAGCAAAGGAAACAAGGGAGGAGGATCCATGGATCGATTGGAGGAACATTTCATGCCCCTTAGCATGTGCCAGAAGATCACAAAACGAGAAGGTACACGGGAAGTGCGGATAGTAGTAGAGAAGGTCTCAAAGGCAGCCCCAAGACCACATAGACACCAAAGGGTCTTGTTCAATTCATCAACAGGTTGACCAATGGCCGAGAGTTGCTCACAAATATTTTTAAATCTTCTACCAAATTCAGAAACAGTGAGATTACCCTTGGTGAGATGGCACAATTGTGTTGGATTAATGTCTAAGTCCATAACTATAATTGGTAAGACTTGACCCGACCCGACATGGTCCATTTGGGTTGCATGGCATCATGCATTTGGATAGACTATAATGAGAGAAATAACACTTAAGGTTGGTTAATATATTATAAGTTCTAATATATTAATAAGGTTATTTAATTAGTATTGATCAAGAATTAATTTGGAATTAATTAAGTGATCAAAAGGAGACTAATTAAATATATGGGTTGATTGTGTAAATCATTCATTCTTATATATGTGGGCTTGTGATCCAAGATTCCTTATGTTGGACTAAGTCCATGGGGTGACCCATGGATACTCCATGGAGGTTAAAATCCATGGAGCATAAGGAATGGGTAAAGTTATGAGTTACATGGTGTAACCCTAATAGCCACCATATAAAAGAATCCCATGGCTCAAGAAATCGTGCACTAATGTGTGAGTGTGAGGGCTAGACGATTTCAAGGAGTGTTCAAGTTTCTCTCAAGTTATTCCAAGTGTATTTGGTGTTGTGTGAACCATTTGAGGTGTCACACTTGGGGCACTGGGCACTCAAGCTTCATGCAGACATTCTACATCAAAGAGGTATGTATTCTATCTTGTTATATTTATTATTTTGTATGCTAGATTAGGATAATACCTTGGATGTTCATAATTGTATGTATAATAGAGAAAACATAGATCCAAGGTATTTAGGGTTGCATGTACACTTAGGAGTGTTAGAATGCTCATAACCCAACAGTGGTATCAGAGCCTAGGCTTGTTTTCTTGTTATACTTGCAAAAGTAGCTGAAAATCGAGTTGGATGCATATATTCGATTGTTTTGGCTGGAATTGGACTAGAAACATTACCCTAAGATGTTTTTGGACTTATAAACTTGTTTTTGATGTGGTAATGTTCATGCTAATCCAATTTCTAAGATAATTGTCATAATTTCAAGATTTGTATTAGTTTGTATGTTCATGCTAATTTCTTGAAGATTGATGATTTAAATTATCTTGTTCTTATGAGGTTCTTAGATTAATAGAAAAGTTGTGTGAAATAGTTGTTTTCAATCCATTTTAATCTAAGAGTTGATTCCAAAGTGTGTTTTTGTAACTTGTCCTCAAGTTATATGAAAAGTCACATTTAAGAATCATAAAACTCATAAAAGTTGGCAAAGGTTACAAAAATGAAGAGTCTTGTCCTCATTAAATGGTTTTATGACTCCATAACTTGTCCTCAAGTTATGGAGGTTCAAGAGTCACTTCATTAAATGATAAAATGTGTAACCTTAATTAGTTCCATAAGTTACAAAAATAAAGAAAAGTTACATTCTTTTATTAGTTTAAAGTCTTCCATAACTTGTCCTCAAGTTATGGAACTTGAAGAGTTTTTTTTAATTAAAACTACTTTAAACACATAAGTTATGGAATTAATTAGTTTTGAATATTTTCAAAACTTGCCCTCAAGTTTTGGAATTTGTAAAGTTTTCCCCATGAATACTTTAATTCCAAGTTAGCCCTTAGAATTTTAAAAGTTAAAATTCAACCCTTATACTTTATAGCATTATAAGTTAATAATAAATATATGTATAAGAGCAACTCAGTCTTACCGTTAGTAGGCCTCATTCACGAAGCCGGTCTATAAGGGGGGTATAAGGTTACTGCCTATAAAATGGCAGTTTAATGGGTGTCCACTCTCACCCACCGCTTCCTTGACTGGTGGAGGGTCGTTAGCCGAACGGGTAGGACAAGGACTATAATTCTCCCTTCATTAAAAGTATTAATGATAAATACTAAGTAACTAAACACTTATAAATTCCCAATCTTAGTTACTTAGGAAAATGTGAATAAGGTGCTAATCCATGAAATTACACTTTGCACTTTGTTTAAACCGTTAGTGGAGCGTGTGTGGTTAACCGGAACACTAACCTGGATTTAACAAAGTAGGCAAAGCGTAACTTAATATTTATCATAGTATCGGTGGAGCTCGTGTGGTTAACCGGCATATCGATTGAGGGGTAAATATTAAGGGTACCAAGTATATTTGCATGGTTACTTCACACCTTGTTTTGTGATCCTCGGCATCCCAGTCACAAAACCTGAAGGGCACACTCGAGATTGAAACATGCCATTGAAAAGTTCAATGAATCTCAAAAGATCTAGGAGTTTCAAATCCAATTAAAAACCTAATTACATTATTTCGTTTTTCATGGTGGAAATTGGTATATCGTCATTTACCTACCTTCAACTATTTTATAACTCGGATTACGGCATCCCTCTTCCAGTTATAAATAGGTTGTTGGATCCTAGCCTTAATATTTCGTATTGGGTGTTATATTAAGGACTTTAGATCAACTATCTTGAATATCTCCCAAAAGATGTCTAGTTCAGACATCTATGATCTTCCCAAATCTCTTGGAACTTTACTTCCTCCACCTCCTCCAATTATTCTCCCTAACCCACAAGTTCAAGGTCACTCAAGCCCTAATGGCAAGCAAGGTCTATGTGTGATCACATCTTAGAGATGAAGTCACATATTGACAAGCTGGGAGAGTTGGGTGTCAAAGTCTTGAGAAAGTTGGATGTTCAATCACTTTCTAAGTCACATAGTGAGTTCCTTTGGGACTACTATGAAACAGACTATGACATGAACCTTAATGATCATATCTATTTGCTTGGTGATGCTGAATCAGCAATGATTTGGAACGATAGTAAAGCAAATTTGATTAGAAGATCAACTTACCAAAAACTTTATGGACAGTGACAATGGTGACACTGGAAATCCAGAAAAAGCATTCTCTTCCCAATGGAAAGGGATTGGCCATAGTCAACCCGGTTGACCAAATGGTAAAGAGAAAGGCTAAGTCTGAGATAGTCCCATTACCAAAGGGTCCATATGTTTATTTTGCCAAAGGAAGGCGCGTTGATTGCAAAGCTGCCAAATTTACCTAAGGATGTTAAAGTCAATAAGTTTGACTCTACATCAGGTAGAGCCCATTATCTAACTCTGTTAAGTTCTATTCTGAGATCCTCATTACATGATGTGACTGGGTCACATGTTGATGTTTTAAGAATCAAAGAATAGAGAGAAATCTTAAAGGAATTATATGCTGATTCTGATCGCGAAGGTGGATTTCGATCGCATCAGAATTTTGAGCAGTTGCTTAAGAAGTTATGATATATTGCTAAGGAATAGATAACAACAATTTTCCATGTGGATTGTAAGGATAAGTTTTTCCGCAAAGTTTTAAAATAAAAGAAAATTGTTTAGTTTTATTTATTTGAAGTATCCTTACAATGGCATTTGTGGAAAATTGTTGCTTATATGATTCCACTGACAGCAATATTGGAAAATGGATTTGATTCTTTCATTTGTGGTAGTGTCTAAATTTACCAAATCAGGAAAGTTCCTCATCACCCAAGTTTCAATTGGACCGAAACTTGGAATCATGCAAGTTGAATAGTATGATGAATGAGAACTTTCAAGCATTGGAAAATCAAGACTAATTACTTGTTCACATGGATGTGTGAGTCAAGTGAAGGACTAAAGGGATCGAGTACACATTCTTGTGCACTGGTCATGTCCACCACAAAGCTCGTTAAGACTATTTGATTTACTAAAGTTTAGTAAATATGGTTATACTTACAAGTTTAAGTATAATTCTGAAACATTGGAAAAGTCTCAATGTATGGCAGAACGAATGGGAAGAATCAAATTAGGCAGAAAGATAAAAGTTTCTCAAATCTGAAAAGATGGGAGAGTACTTTAGTATCATGTTTGTGATCATCTTAATGATTTAGAAATCATATCACAATTAGTCCTCTAAAGTCATCTTAGTGCATTCTTATGACTAAGAAGAGGAGTCATGAATTGTTGAAATGGTTAGATAAAAAAGATGAGTCATACTTCGTTCCAAAACAATTCTTAGAGTCATACTCCAAGATTGTAACTTGAGTGACATATCTTAAAGAGGGTTTGTTAACACTAGTCAAATGTAAGAGTAAAAGGTTATCTACTCTTGTACATTTGAAATTGGTAAGTTGTGATGTTTTGGATAAAATAGAGACCAACTTAGGCCAATTGTGTAAAGTGTTAGTCTTGATAAAGAATCCACACTATCTCTTGAATATTTGACAAGGGAGTCTTATATGTCAAGAGGACAGTGGGAGTCTTAAAGCTCTTGAAAGTTTCAAGACTTAATCAAGAATAAAACCTAAAGTCCTTCACTAGCACACGACTTGAGGTTTATAACCTATCGTGTTGAAATTTTTGTGCCTATTCAAGTTGGCTTTGCATAGGAGTTCTGAGAATTCTCAATTGGTTGCACAACTACTTGGAAGCAATGGCAGGCACCTGAGCTGCCAAATGGCAAGAATTTAAGATTGCACAAGTTTAATCAATATGAGTTTGGATTTGTCACTAACCTTGTCTTGTGATTATGGTTTTGACAAATTCACATGGATAAGAACACATACACTATTAAATCTAAGTGTCATAAGGTTTCTCTCCGATTCATGAAAATGATGGTGAGGAAACACTTTCACTAAGTAGATTTTAGCTAGATAGCAATTGTGATATTTGCATTCTCAAAGTCGTTAGTGGAGCGTGTGTGGTTTACCGGCACACTAACATGGACTTGTGAGAAGTGGCAAAGGTCTAAACAATTGAGACTATGATTACGGCATCCCTTTTCATTGTTCTAAATTGTTTAGACACACATTTGAGCTGTCTAAGAGAGGTGTATGATTTTGATAAAGTTTTATCAAAACAATCTAGTATCAGAAATCTGAACTTTGGTAAGAAAGTCAGCTGATTTCTGAGTACATGTCAAAGCTAGTGGGAGCATAAGTCTTATGCTAATAATCATCATGTTAGTGGGAGCATGATAATTATGACAAAGGTTGAAAGTTAGCAATGTTAATTATAGAAAACAAAAGTTTCAATTCGTGAGGTTGCAGGGGTTGAAAAAGTTGTTTTGCTATAATTAAGAGAGAGGAAATTATGCTTCATTTCAATTCTAAAAGCTTAGATTGAGATTTTAATCGTATTTAATCAAGGATATATATATGAATTTCATGTTGGAATGGCTCAACATAAGGAAATTCTATATATGGGTCCATTATTTGCGTTCTAAAATTCGATTATGATTACGGCATCCCTTTTCATAATTTTGAGAACTTGGCAAATTGAAATGGAAATATTATAGCAAAAGACTGGTTTAGTCTTTATGTGAGACATCATGAATCGTGTCCCATATGCTTCGGATATAGGATCGATTACATGTGCTATATTCATCCTTTCTAAAATTTTCCAAATGCCTGTGGCATTATGAAGGGAAAAGGTCTAGAATTGGATATGACTAAAATGATTAAGCAATTGTCGAGGACAATCTAAGGTTTACCAAAGATTGGTTGCTCAAGGACAGTTGGAAGTATAATGTTAATTCTGGAAGGACCATATTGACATAATCTGTAAGGAGGCAACTCTTGTTCAGAAGTGATAGTCAAAATGGAATATAGAAATGTTTCAAAGTTAGAAATTATTCAATCTATGTAAGATTAGGAAACTTAATGAAAGAAGGATGTTTCCAAGGAGCTGATCTCCTTTGGAATGCTCTGTAATGATTGCTGTCAAGTCTTTCTGACTTCGTGCATAATCATTAAGAGGATCAATGCATATAAGTTTAGAATCTAACAGATTTCAGTAAATGGCATGAATTTGGAATTCTTGCATTTGCAGTAAGGATTTGGGACTGTGAAAAGAGGATCATTGGAGTGATGTTCAATTGATCTATTTTACAAAGTAAAGATCATAGACAAACATAGTATGCATACTTGGTGTATGGCATGACTAATGTTTAGAAAACATAGTGTACATGCTTGGAGCATGGGACAACTATTGTTTTAAATTCAAGTATAAAGTTGATAAAACCGAAACAATGAATAATGAGTGATCAGTATGGTGATAAATAAAAGTGTTTATTTATATTCATAGGGTTTGATACCATATTTGATTCATTTATTCTTGTGTTTCACTTTGCATGTTTTGACTTCCAGAATAACTAAGTCGCTCTTCCTGAATGATTAAGTTATTCAAACCATCCACAGTCGGTCATATGTTGGAAGTAGATATGAATCAAGACTGTCATGGGTTGGTTTGTAGAGGTCCAAGTTGGTGGACAAAGTGGTGCTACAACACTCATGAGTGCTCATAAGTTCTAAGTATTGGATTCAACCCGCGCTCATTTGAATAACTTCATGGATTTTATCACGAGTGATCATGAGACGATAATATCTTATATTCTTCAAACCTAGAGATATGAGTTGTTACTATGAGTTGGTTATACATTGATTGCACGAAAACGCATTGGTAACTCGATGTTATAAAACGTGCCTTTGTGTATGATTCAACAAGTAGTAGAACAAGCCATATGAGTCGAAGTTTATCCATTCCTTTTACCTTCAGGATAAAAGCGATATCTGTGGGCCCCTCGATGATTTAAAGATGATACATGTGAGTGCTTGGCCAAGCCAGGACTGATTTGATTTGTTCAATCAGTTAGTCATCATGAATCGGAAATCGGGAAACAACAAATGGACAGAGAGAATGATTGATAATCCATGTCTCAGTCCATATGATATCTAGAATGGAGGAATATATGATCCCTTATCTAATGGACAAGTCATTGACAAAGGTCAGAGTTCGACAGAAGCTTTTGAGAGCTACGATTGCTGATCGGTTCCTGAAGTCATACGCAATAATAGTTTTAGACTTATCCAAGTGGGAGACTGTTGGATTAATGTCTAAGTCCATAACTATAATTGGTAAGACTTGACCCGACCCGGCATGGTCCATTTGGGTTGCATGGCATCATGCATTTAGATAGACTATAATGAGAGAAATAACACTTAAGGTTGGTTAATATATTATAAGTTCTAATATATTAATAAGGTTATTTAATTAGTATTGATCAAGAATTAATTTGGAATTAATTAAGTGATCAAAAGGAGACTAATTAAATATATGGGTTGATTGTGTAAATCATTCATTCTTATATATGTGGGCTTGTGATCCAAGATTCCTTATGTTGGACTAAGTCCATGGGGTGACCCATGGATACTCCATGGAGGTTAAAATCCATGGAGCATAAGGAATGGGTAAAGTTATGAGTTACATGGTGTAACCCTAATAGCCACCATATAAAAGAATCCCATGGCTCAAGAAATCGTGCACTAATGTGTGAGTGTGAGGGCTAGACGATTTCAAGGAGTGTTCAAGTTTCTCTCAAGTTATTCCAAGCGTATTTGGTGTTGTGTGAACCATTTGAGGTGTCACACTTGGGGCACTAGGCACTCAAGCTTCATGAAGACATTCTACATCAAAGAGGTATGTATTCTATCTTGTTATATTTATTATTTTGTATGCTAGATTAGGATAATACCTTGGATGTTCATAATTGTATGTATAATAGAGAAAACATAGATCCAAGGTATTTAGGGTTGCATGTACACTTAGGAGTGTTAGAATTCTCATAACCTAACAAATTGATCACGAAGGGTTTGAATTCACTCCATGGACGAGTTGTCATAGGCCCGTTCAAGGACAACCCATATAGTTTGCGCGGTGGAGGGACCCACGATTTCAGAAAAAGCTTCCTCCATGAGAGAGGCATGGAGAAGAATTATGGTTTGTTGGTTTGTTGTAATTGATGGGTTTTGAGTATATCTCCATTTCTATGTGATCATGCAACCCTAATTGCTTTGGATCTAAGTTTTTCTCTAGTTATACATGAAAATAGAAATTCCAAAGAAACAACCCTAATACTAACATACAATTCGAAATCTATATAAACCAGGGTTAGAAGATTACCTTTCTTGCTATCTAATAATAACAAGTATTACTTGGTTGATCTTGACTTCTGAAAACTTAGTGCCTCAAGTGTTACACCTCTAATGGAGTCACAAACACCAATAGCAAAGGATGAAGGAGAGAGGAGGTATAACACTTATGAAAATCGGCTAGGGTTTCCAAGAAGGCATGGGGGCTGAAAATCACATTCTAGGGGTCCTTTAAATAGCTGAGGCTGCTAGGGTTTTCAGGTGGAAACCCTAATTTCCTTTCTTAGGCCTTAAGCAGTCCATGGACCTCCACATTAGAAGCCTTGGACGAAATTCTATAGGACCTCCTATAGATTTCGTACACTCCCTTCTAAAGGAGTCCATCGGCCCAACATTTCAACTATCAATGATTTGCAATACCAGTCCCCGTTCTTTTAATCAGTTCCTTTAATCCCAAAATTAATATCAAATTAATTTCTGATTAAATACTAATTAAATAATATGATTTCTAGTTAATATATTATTCTTATAATATATTAATAAATCATTAATTAACCTCTTTCTCCTAAAGTCATCATGTCAAGTTGCTATGGTGAAGGAACCCAAAAGGACCATGTTACCATCAATTCAAGTACATACCAATTATAGTTATGGGCTTAGACACCTAATCCAACAGTCTCCCACTTGGATAAGTCTAATAACTATAATTTCAAGTATGACTTCAGAATTCGATTAGCAATCGTAGCTTTCAAAATCCATTGCCGAACTCCGACCTAGTCAATGATGCGTCCTTTAGATAAGGGATCATATAACCCTCCGTTCTGCAAGATATCGTGTGGACAAAGACGTGGAATAGAATCATTCTCAATGTCCAACAGTTTGTTTCCCGGTTTCTGATTTGTTTGACAACGAACTTAATTGAACACATCAATTCAGTCCTGACCGGGCCTGGCACATAAGTCAATACAAAATCATCGAGGGGCCCAAGATATCGCTTTTACCCCTTGAGATAAAAGGAACAAATAAACTTTGACTTATATGCTTGTACTCTTTACTTATCAAATCATACACAACAATACATTTTATAACATCAAGTTACTGATGCGTTTACGCATTATCAATGCACAACCAACTCCTAAAAAACAACTCATATATCTCGGTTTAAAGATTATACGGTATTATCGTCTCACAATTACTCGTGATAAATTCCATGAAATAATTCAAATGAGCGTGGGTTTAATCCAATACTCAAATTCCTATTTCAGGAGTACTCAGGAACGTTGCAACAAACCTTTGCTATGTCTAAGCACTTAGACAATCTACAAGCCAATTCATGACAATCTTAATTCACTACTTACTTCCAAAGTATGATCGACTGTGGATAATTTAAACAATCCAATTATTCAGGAAGTAAAACATGCAAAAGTGAAACTTTACTCATAAATAAATCTTCAATTACTTAATCATCAAATGTCAATTACATTATATTGTTACAAGTTTCTAACTATCTATCTAATCATTAAAACTAATATCGTCCTTCAGACCAATGCTCCTTGCAAGCTGAACGTGCTTAATCCTACTCAGACCCTTTGTAAGGGGATCTGTAGGATTCTATTCTGACGATACCCTCTTGACTACGACGAGTCCTTCTTCTACCCAATGTCTGATGAAGTGGTATTTGTCTGGATCTACCATGATCCCTTGGTTCCTTGGTTAAGGCAACCGCTCCTTCATTATCGAAGAAAATCTCCATGGGCTCCTTTATGGGTGGTACAACTCCAAGGTCTCCAATGAAGTTCTTCAACCATATAGCCTCCTTTGACGCTTCGCTCGCAGCTATGTACTCTGATTCGCACGTTGAATCAGCCACGGTCTCCTGCTTGGAACTTTTCCAAGTCATTTCTCCTCCATTTAGGGTAAACACCTAGCCCGACTGAGAGCGGAAGTTATCTCTGTCGCTCTGAAAGCTGGCGTCACTATACCCTGTCACTCTCAAGTCATCACTGCCACCAAGTGTAAGGACCCAGTCCTTAGTCCTTCGCATATACTTAAGAATATTCTTAACTGCTATCCAGTGAGCTCTACCAGGTTCCCTTAATATTGACTTACCATGCTCAACGCAAAAGCCACATCAAGGCAGTACATTTCATAGTGTACATGATCGAGCCAACGGCGGAAGCATATGGCACTCGACTCATTTCCGCTATTTCTGTATCTGTACTCGGACTCTTAGTCTTACTCATTTTTGTTTTGTTCTTGATAGGTAACTCCCCTTTCTTGGAATTCTCCATGCTAAAACGTTTTATCACCTTGTCCAAGTAAGTACTTTGACTAAGTCCAATTAGTCTTTTACTCCTATTTCTCATGATCCTTATTCCCAGAATATAGATCCTTCATAGGGAAACACTTCCCAATCTAGGACTTAACCTCCTGCAAGGTTGGAACGTTGTTTCCTATAAGTAATATGTCATCAACATACAATACTAGAAAGCTAACTATACTCCCACTAGCTTTGACATACACACAAGACTCATCCTCACTCCTAGAGAAACCAAACTCTTTAACTTTCTCATCGAAGCAAAGATTCCATCTGCGAGACGCTTGCTTCAATCCATAGATGGATTTCTCAAGCTTACACACTCTATTGGGGTATTTAGAATCCACAAAACCTTCTGGTTGACACATGTAAACATCTTCAGCCAGCTTCCCATTAAGGAAAGCGGTTTTGACATCCATCTGCCAGATTTCATAATCATGAAACGCAGCGATGGCTAACATAACCCTAACAGACTTGATCTTGGCTATTGGTGAGAAGGTCTCATCATAGTCAACCCCCGGGGTTTGAGTAAAGCCCTTCGCAACCAGTTGTGCCTTGAATGTGTGCACCTTTCCATCCATGTCGGTCTTCTTCTTGAAGATCCATTTGCACCCTACTGTCTTTCGACCTGGTACATTGTCCACCAAGTTCCAAACTTGATTGTCATACATGGACTGGATCTCGCTGTCCATTGCCTCTTCCCATTTGGCAGACTCAGGGCCCGCCATGGCTTCCTTGTAGTTATTAGGTTCATCCAGATTTATCAGTGTATTATCACTGATATACATATCACCTTCTGTAGTTATATGGAAACCATACAATACAGGTGGAACGCTAACTCTACTGGAACGTCTAAGAGGTAATGACTCGTCAACTGGTTCAACAGGAATCTCTTCCTCAGGTTAATCGCTAGTGTTTGAGGTTCCTTCACCGCTTGATTCTTAAATTTCTTCAAGATCAATTTTACTCCCACTGTCCCATTGGCATATGAGTTCCCTCTCGCGGAAAACTCCTCTCCTTGCTACTAAGACCACGTTATCACTAGGTCTGTAGAATAGGTATCCAAAGGAATTTTGTGGGTAGCCAATGAAAATACAACTCTCACTTAGAGGTTCAAGCTTTTCGTGAGTCTCTCGTCTTACGAAAGCTTCACAGCCCCAAACCTTGATATGTGCCAACGAGGGAACCTTCCCTGTCCACATCTCGTGAGGTGTTTTAGCAACCTTCTTATTTGGGACTAGATTAAGGACATGGGTGGCAGTCTCTAAGGCATACCCCCAGAATGAGATTGGTAGCGAAGCTCGACTCATGATGGAACGAACCATGTGCAACAAGGTTCGATTACGCCTCTCAGCCACATCATTAAGTTTTGGTGTCCTAAGAGGTGTCAATTGTGAAACAATTCCACATTCCTTAAGATAGTCGTGGAACTCGATACTAAGATACTCACCACCTCCATCAGATCTGAGCATCTTTATCTTCCTGCCTAATTGATTTTCCACTTCTTGCTTAAACTCTTTGAACTTTTCAAAGGTCTCTGACTTATGCTTGATTAAGTAGATATATCCATATCTGCTATAATCATCAGTAAAAGTCACATAGAAGCGATTTTCATCCCTTGTAGTGGAATTGAAGGGCCCACACACATCTATGTGTATGAGATCCAACAATCCGTCACCTCTTTCACAAGTACCAGTGAAAGGTGATTTAGTCATCTTCCCAAGCAAACAAGACTCACACGTATCATCTAACCTTAAGTCAAATGACTCCAACACTCCATCCTTTTGGAGTTGGGCTATGGGCTTCTTGTTGACATGTCCAAGACGACAATGCCACAAGCATGCCTTGTCTAAATAATTAGACGAATCAATATGCAACACATTATTTTCTAAGTTATCTACAACCATCACAGTTTCATATACACCATTACAAGGCAATGCTTCAAAATAAAAGTACCATTATAATAAGCATTTATAGAACCACTTTCATTATTACATGAATATCTAAAACCTTGTCTGTACAAACCATGAAAAGAAATAATATTCCTCGTCATTTTTTACGACTAGCAAAAATCATTCAAATCTAAACCTAACTCACTACTAAGCACTAAAGAGTAAACTCTGATCTTGGTAACAAGCGACAATTTCTTATTTCCCATTATCAGGTTCATCTTCCCATGCTCCACATCCCTACTTCTTCTTAGTCCCTGCAATTCAGAACAAATGTGAAAACCACATCCTGTATCAAGGACCCAAGAACTAGCATGTGATGAATTATTAGATAGAATAGTATAAATACCTGCAAAGGTGGGCTTTATCTTCCCATCCTTGATGTCCTACAAGTACTTGAGGCAGCTTCGCTTCCAATGCCCCTTTTCATGGCAGTAGAAGCAAATTGCTTATTTTGGATCAGAGGAGGGAAGCGCAGAACCGATTTTTCCTTTGGATCCATTTGAAGAAGATCCATCATGAGACTTTCCCTTCCAGTTCTTTGAGGGAGCTTTCCTCTTTTCCCCTTTCCATGTCCAATAGCCAGGACTGGGGTAGCAGCAGGAGTGGATTCAACAGCTTTGCCTTTTAATCCACTTTCAGCAATTCTTTAGAAACCTTGAAGTTTGCTCAAAGTGACTTCCTCCTTGCTTAGATGATAAGTCATCTTGAACTGATCATAGCAGGGAGGTAAAGAGTGCAAGACTATGTCTATAGCCAGCTCTTCATCAAAGTTGACATTCAACTTGAGCAAACGATCCACATACCTCTGCATCCTTTACAGGTGGGTCGTGATGGACTCTTCATCCTTCATTTTTGTTGTTATAAATGAGGTCACTATCTCATACCTCTCTTGGAGTGCTCTTTGATGGTAATTTTACATCAAGTCCTAGCACATCTCGTAAGGCCAATAGTCCTCAAAGAACTGTTGCAGCTCAGGAGTCATAGTGGCCACCATAATGCACGACACTTTGGTTGCTTCCTTGCATTTGGCCTTATACTCATCTATTTCTTTGGAAGTAGCAGTTTCTTCATTTATCTCGACGAGTTCCTTGTCGAGAATATGTTCCTTATCCTCGCAACGTAGGGGCATTCTGATGTTTCTGATCCAATCATTAAAATTGGATCCATCAAAGGTGACCCTCCCATAAATGTTCAGGAGCGAGAGTGGGTTCGAGGAGTTGTTGGTGGAGGAGTTTGAGCCAAAAGAGTTGTTTGGGCCAGACATCTGAAAAAGAAGAACAAGTTTTGATTAGATAGGAATTCCTTAATATAACACCCAAATGAAATATTAAGGCTAGGACCCAACACAATAATTCACAATTCAGAAAAGGGATGTCGTAATCCAATTTTAATTATTATGAAGGTAGGTAAATGACGATTTACCAATTCCACCACGAAAAATGAAATTTAAATAAATTAGGTTTTATTAAATAAAATTCCTAGATCGTTTGAGATTCATTGAACTTTTCAATGGCATTTTAATCTCGATTATGCCCTTCCAGTTTGTGACTGGGATACCGAGGATCAGAAACAAGGTGTGAATAACCATGAAAATTAGCTTGGTACTCTCGATGTCATTTATCACCTAATCAATGTGTCGGTTAACCACACACGCTCCATTGATAAATGGTAATTTACGAGCTACCCATTGCCACTCTTTGTTAGTCCAGGTTAGTGTGTTGGTTAACCACACACGCTCCACTAACGACTTGACAAAGTACAATGTGCAATTTTATGGATTAGCATCAAATTCACATTTTCCTAAAGTAACTAAGACTGAGAATTTATAAAAGCATTTAGTTACTTTATATTTATCATTATACTTATTAATGAGAGAATTAATGTCCTATCCTACCCGTTCGGGTAACGAACCTCCACCAATCAAGGAAGCGGTGGGTGAGAGTGGACACCCATTCAACCGCCATTCTATAGGCAGTTTCCTTATACCCCCCTTATAGATCGGCTTCGTGAATGAGGTCTACTAACGGTAAGATTGACTCATCTTATACATATATATAAATTAAACTTTTAATATTATAATAGTATAGAGGTGTATTTTTAAACTTTTAAAATACTAGGGTTTTAGAATTTAATATTTCAAAATTAAACTTTTTAATTAAATTTTAAATTCCAAAACTTCAAGGGTGCAGTTTGAAACTTTTCGAAATTACTAGATCAAATTTTAATTAATTAAATTAATCAAATAATTTTGTCATTATCTAAAATTTGACAAAATCCATCTTATTTGATAAGGAAATTAGATTACCATTCATCCTAATCCAAACAAGATCTGAAAATTGAAAAATGAGCTACCAGACGAGTCAACTCGTCGAGTTCATCCAAGCAGATTACGAATTTGCTTTATTTCTGGTTTGGACAGATCACTATTGCATTAAATATAACAGAAAAACATCCTAGGCTCTGATACCACTGATGGGTTTTGAGCATATCTACATTCCTATGTGATCATGCAACCCTAATTGCTGTGGATCTAAGTTTTTCTCTAGTTATACATGCAAATAGAAATTCAAAAGTAGCAACCCTAATACTAGCATACAATTTGAAATCTATATGAAAACTAGGTTTAGAAGATTACCCTGCTTGCTATCTAATAATAACAAGTATTCCTTGGTTGATCTTGACTTCTGAAAGCTTAGTGCCTCAAGTGTTGCACCTCTAATGGAGTCACAAACACCAATAGCAAAGGATGAAGGAGAGAGGAGGTATAACACTTATGAAAATCGGCTAGGGTTTCCAAGAAGACACGGGGGCCGAAAATCACATGCTAGGGGTCCTTTAAATAGCTGAGGCTGCTAGGGTTTTCAGATGGAAACCCTAATTTCCTTGCTTAGGCCTTAAACAGTCCATGGACCTCCACATTAGAAGCCTTGGAATAAATTCTATAGGGCCTCCTATATATTTCGTCCACTCCCTTCTAAAGGAGTCCAACAGCCCAACATTTCAACTATCAATGATTTGCAATGCCAGTCCTCGTTCTTTTAATCAGTTTCTTTAATCCCAAAATGAATATCAAAATAATTTCTGATTAAATACTAATTAAATAATATGATTTCTAATTGATATATTATTCTTATAATATATTAATAAATCATTAATTAACCTCTTTCTCCAAAAGTCATCCTGTCAAGTAGCTATGGTGAAGGCAACCTAAAAGGACGATGCTACCATCAAATCAAGTACATACCAATTATAATTATGGGCTTAGACACCTAATCCAACAGTAATCCACTCTTGATAGGCAGGATTTGGAGTCGATTTTGCTACATCAGTGAATTCTACTGGGAGAGAGGAAGATCCATCGACATGCCCTAACAGCCCTTGATAAGTGAGAAGAGGCGTCATCTGGTTCATCCACAGTAGGTAATTTGTGGATGATAACTTGATAGTGATTATGTGAAGAATTGTGTTCATTAAGAGATCAGAATCGTGGGTAGAGGATGAGGAAGAAACCATTGCAGCAAGGGAAGAAAAGAAAACGAAAGTGGGGAAGAAGAAGAGAAAGAACCGATCAAGGGAGAAGAATCTAGAGGGAGGGAGAAGAAATTAAGAGGCGCTCTGATACCAAGAGAAAATAACGATCCCCATACCCAGGAATGGGAGGAGAATGATTATATATATATATATATATATACAGTAAATTTACAAATAAGCACCCTCACAAATATGATATTTACAAGATATTAATTATGACTGATAATTTTAATCAAATAGATGATCAAAATGTGGATGCTAAAATCTATGGCAAAACCTTCATCTAATGAAACTTCGTTCAACATTGACAATTTTGTCTCTGATTCCTTTCTTTTTAACTACAATGATTAGTTGGTTTGTACTCTGATTATTTTCTTCCAACCATCGTTTTAGAACTTATAAAATAATGGTCTGATTAAACTATATTATAATATAATAATGGAATCCACAAATAACAATTTTTCAACGTAAGAGTGAGTATAGATAGGTAGCCGCCTAATTTAGTCGAACCGAAATCGTAGCCGAAACCGGTGGTTCTTATAAGTTGAAAATACAACCATAATAGGTTTAAGCGATTCTTAAATTTTTGAAACCGATCCTAGATCCGCTTCTAGATTCAGGACCAGATAACCTAGTTATGTAATAATTAAAGATGTATGTATTTGTGAGAATCATCATTATCTATCTATATATCTTATAAAGCTAGCATTTTTCCATGAACCTCATGCATTTGAAACTCCCAAGACTATATAAAATCATTTTTGCTCAAACCACATTCATTTGAAACCCCCATCTTTTAACTAATACAACTCAAAAGTCTTCTTAATAACGATTTACCACTCAAAGGTTTTATAACTTATATTATGATTAATAAGCACTTAATGAAACGTTTACTATAAAAGGATCAATCTTTTGTGTAGACATGCATATAAATCACATACAGACTTCATAAAGAAAACAAGCTTAAAGGTTTTTGTATTGCTTTGAGGTCTTATGACCACTTTTCGAGATATATTATTATGTTATAGCTTTTAATTTGTAAGTTTGTTATATATACTAATTATTTATATATTTTTCTTGGTTTTGGATTCTTTTAATACAATTGTTGTATGTTGTGCTTTAATCGTTAATATATATTAGATCAGGTAGATGTTATCGATCATATGTTATATACTGTAATGTAAATAATATTTAATTAGATATGTTAAATATTATCGTTTGTTTTGTACCGCTTCAAAAAAGTAACTAAGTAAAAGTCGTGAATATTTTAAATTTTCCATGTAAATCAGAAATATATATTTTTCTTTTTACCGCATGTATTTGAAATTCTCATCACTTTTCAATTTCTTTATAATAATCATTATATATTGTTTAATAACGTTAAATAGGTGTAAAACGCTAATTGTAATCCTAAAATTAACTAAACTTGAATATTAAATTAACATATTTTACTTATATTTAGTTTTGATATGTTATTTATTAAATTGTCAGTTTAAAGTCACAACTTTTGAATAATTTGTATAAAATACTTAAATTGTTAATTTAAATACAGTGTTAAAGTACTAACTTAAATGAAAATTTCAATTAAACTTAAAGAAAATCCAATGACTATTTTGTAAATAGTTATAAGTTATAAATTATAGTGTTAAACGTAAAAACTAATTTGTAATCCCAAATCAATTAAAATATTTCCTAAAACTATTTTTATAAACATTAATAATTTCTAAATAAGTATCTTACAAATAACTTATAACGATAATAGTTAAAAATAATATTGTTACCTTTAAAAACAAAAACAATGTTTGATGTTTTAAATAACTACAATAATAGAAATTAAAAAGTTAATCAAATGTAGTTTTTTAAAATGACGATTAAGCCTATTTAGTTTTAATTGATTTAATATGATCATATAATTCAAAATAATTAATGTTGTATACTAAATTAGTATAAGAATTATTATATCAAAGTTAACTATAACATTTTTATATTTAAACAACATATATTTTAAATTAATAATTGTATTTTGCGCAACGCGCGAGCGTTTGCCTAGTCATACATACTTATAAAGCTAACATTTTTTCTTGAATCTCATGCATTTGAAACCCCTTTTTTAACTTCCTCAAACCACATTCATTTGAAACCCCATTTTTTAACTAATGCAACTCAAAAGTTTTCTTAATTATGATTTAACACTCAAAAGTTTTATAACTTATATTATGTTTAATTAGCATTTAGTGAAAAATTTACTATAAAAAGGCCAATCTTTTGTGTCTTTTGTGTTATATAAAACTTTACATGTAAGAAGGATTTGAAGATATTGTGATTCAAAAGTTTTCATATAGTTGAAGCATTCACGATCCAAATATGATGATTTGAATAAATGGGTTATGTCGCATCGATGGTAATTGTAATATGATTTTTTTCTTTCAACCAAAACAAATGAAGCTTTTCTATTCTTTCTTTACATTCGGTTTCCCATTAAATCTTTATATGTGATTTGTGTGTATTACTCAATCTTGAATGTGACTCTCCAAACATCAATGTTTTGCTTGTAATATCTTTCTTATTCTTCTTTTTCAAGAAAAATATTTTGATTGCAGGTTAGTGAAGAATTGCCATCAAGTTTCTATGGTTGAATGGTGTTAAATGAATAAAGAAGATTCATAAAATGGATATATGTTTTTTTTTGTTTGAGCAAAGTTGACGAATATTAGTTTTTTCTTTTGATTTAAATATATGTTTATGTAACATCTTTATTTATATATTCAACCACTCAATGCTCTTATTTATTTGATTGTAGTATTTCTATTTTGATTATGTTTTTTTTCTATTATTTTTTTGTTGGGTTATCCTACACAACATATTTAAAAGACAATATTTAAAAGATAATATAATTTTGAACATTTGATATGTAATTATGATAGACTTATCATGATATGTTCTTCATATGAAAGTAATTTATCTATATTACTACGACAATAATTACATATGACATTTACGAATATATATATATATATATATATATATATATATATATATATATATATATATATATATATATATATATTATATGTGATTTGTTTAACATGTATATGCACCTATGTATGTTATAAATTTATAATTAAATATTTTTATGTTTAATAATTGAAGGGATTAAAATGATGCATCAAAACCAATTATTTAGACAAATATAATAATAATAATAATAATAATAATAACAATAATAATAATAATAATAATAAATATACATTTCCAAGTACCGCATTCATTTAAAACTCACACTACAAATCAAGAGTTTTCTAATTTATGTATATTTATTAGTTACAACTCAATAGTGTTTAACTTATGATTATTAATTAGTAATCACTAATAACTTTTTATTTTCCTTTCTTTTATAAGGTTGTAAAGTTTTTCTCATTAAAAACATTAATGTATTTGAAGAGATTTGTGATTTAAATATGAAGAGTTAATATAAATGTTATAATAGATGTTTTAGTGTTTTTATGTTATTAAAAGTTATAGTGTTTATTTTTTATATTTTTATTATTCGTTGTATATATATCTTTTTTAATACAAATGTTATAATAGATGGTTTTCTATTTTTATGTTACTAAACGTTGCAGTTTATATTTTTGTTCATACGTTTTGTTACCCGTTATATTATCATTCATTTGATATATAATTTACACAATTTTAAACGGTTTATAAAATTATCAAATAATCGTATATATCACAATGACTTAAAAATTAAACTATAATGTTTAATAAAATTAATATGTTAACTATATGTTTGCTTTACTACTAACATTTTGTTTCAAAGTAGAAATATTAAATAATAATTTGGTAAAAGTTATTATTTTAACTATATAATTCTATTCTCGCGCAGCGCGCGGGGATTCGCCTAATATACTTATAAAGGAAGCATTTTTCCTTTCACCACATTCATTTGAAACTCTCATTCATTTTTCCTTTCACCACATTCATTTGAAACTCCCATGACTTTTCAATTTCTTTCTAATAATGATTATAAATTGGTTAATAAGGTTAAATAAATATAAACCCTAAAGTGTAATCATATATAAACTAAATTTCAATATTAAAAGAATATATTTTCTTCTACTTATAAAGTTATGTTTTTAACTTTTAACATATTATACTTAATTTATTAGGTCTAATATGTTGTTGTATGTAACCATTATCATTTTAAAGCTATAACTTTTGAACAATTTGTATAAAATACTTAAATTGTTAATTTAAATATAACCTTACAGGATCAACTTAAATATAAATTTTAGTTCAACTTAAACAACCTACACAATATTTTGTAAATAATTAAAAGTGATAAATTGTAGTGTCTTTCTAATAATGATTATAAGTTGGTTAATAAGGTTAAATAAGTATCAAACCTAAAGTGTAATCGTAAATAAACTAGATTTCAATATTAAAATAATATTTTTACATCTACTTATAAAGTTATGTCTTTAACTTTTAATATATTATACTTAATTTATTAGATTTAATATTTTGTTGTATGTAAACCATTATCAGTTTAAAGCTACAACTTTTGAACAGTTTGGACAAAATACTTAAATTGTTAATTTAAATATAACATTACAGGGTCAATTTCAATATAAATTTCAGTTCCACTTAAAAAACCCAAAGAATATTTTGTGAAAAGTTAAAAGTGATAAATTGTAGTGCAGTAAATGCATAAACTAAATTGCAATATCAATTTAACTAACATATTTCCTAAAGATATTTTTATAATCGTTAAAAGTTTTAAATAAGTAGCTTAAAATAACTTACAATAACAATAGTTAAAAATAACTCTATGTAAATGATTATATTGTTACCTTTAAAATAAAATAAAAATGTTTGATGTTTTAAATAATTTCAATGATAGAAATTACAACGTCAAACAAATAAATTTTAAAAAATAATGATTATAAGGTTAAATTGTAGTGTCTTTCTAATAATGATTATAAGTTGGTTAATAAAGTTAAATAAGTATCAAACCTAAAGTATAATCATTAATAAACTAAATTTCAATATTAAAATAATATTTTTACTACTACTTATAAAGTTATGTCTTTAACTTTTAACATATTATACTAAATTTATTAGATTTAATATATTGTTGCATGTAACAATTACCAGTTTAAAGCTACAACTTTTAAACAGTTTGGATAAAATACTTAAATTGTTAATTTAAATATAACATTATAGGGTCAACTTCAATATAAATTTCAGTTCCACTTAAAAGCCCAAAGAATATTTTGTGAATAGTTAAAAGTGATAAATTGTAATGCACTAAATGCAAAAATTAAATTGCAATATCAATTTAATTAAAATATTTCCTAAAGATATTTTTATAATCGTTAAAAGTTTTCAAATAAGTAATTTAAAATTAACTTACAATAACAATAGTTAAAAATAACTCTATATAAATAATTATATTGTTACCTTTAAAATAAAATAAAAAATTGTTTGATGTTTTAAATAATTACAATGATAGAAATTAAAATGTTAAACAAATAAATTTTAAAAAATTAATAACAATAACAACAACTATAAATAACATTAAACCAAATATTATATTTAATTTTATTCATGAGTAACCCGCGGGTAGAGGTCAATTAAAAGATTAAGATTATACAGTTTTAATAGATTTATATATGATCATATAATTCAAAATAGTCAATATATTATGTCAACTTAGTATACGAATTATTATTCAAAATAATCAATATATTATATCAACTTCGTATACGAGTTATTATATCAAATTTACAAACATTATTGTTATATTTAAAAAAAAACATATATTTTAAAGATTTCAGCTATATAGATGTTTCTACGCAACGCGCGGGCATTCGCCTAATTAAATACAATGCGATTAGATTTAAATCGTATGAAAAACATAATTGTGTTATTATAAAAGATAGTATCAAAGAATTCGAGATCATAAATGGTGGAGTATTCTAACTTCATTGTATCCATTCTAAAAACCAAATTAGGTGGAGTTTTTCACCGACTTTGGTTAACCCTTCTACTTTATATCTTTTTCAATTTTCACTCCTCTACTTTATACTGTTTTTTATCTTTATATTTTATAAAATGTTAGTTTTATCCTTTCAACTTTAAACTTTTTAAAATATTCATTTAATCCCTCTATTTTTTATTCATTTACTTTATAAAACATGGTTTTTATTCCTTTTAACTTTGAACATTCTAAAATGTTGTTTTCGCCCCCTTTATTTTCTAAACCTTTTTGTTTATCTTCGTAGTATATAGAATTTGATTCTCTTATAGTTACGACCTTTCGACTTTGTAAAATGTCACTTTGATCCTTTCGGTTTCAACTTTATAAAATTCTTTAAGTTTAAAAAACTAATTTATCACGTGTTTATTTTTGTTATGTGTATGGACAATTTTGAGGTGTTCAACGTTTCGACGTAAATTTAGAGTTTTCGTTCGATAATTTAAAAAAACATGATTTTTTATGTACGTGTCGGTATAAATTCGGGTTTGAATACGTTTCAAGGAAAAACAAAATTAACTTTTTCATGCTTGTTTTTTAAGCATCTTGCTTGACATGACTTTAGCTCCTCATTTTTGTGTCTTGACAACTTAAGTTTATATGCATGACTTTGATTTCTAACTTTTATGGTTTAACAACTTAAGTCTTCTTAAGTTTCTATTGTTACTAAAAAAGTTCATCATTTAAATTCATTATTGCCGATACAAAACATAACAAGGAAAATTCTAGTTATATAATAATACTCTGTATTAAAGATCAAAGGGCTTCTAGTCCAGAGGTATTCAGTGTTGTCCTCCCTCTTTGAGGTTGATGGTTCAAGTCCCGTCGTGGACATAGGTGAATTTAAGGTATAGTTTAGGAGTAGGTTAGATTTATCGTTTATATATATATATATATATATATATATATATATATATATATATATATATATATATATATATATATATATATAATAATATTAAAGATACTTTCATTCTTATTCAACACATTTTTGTCTTGTCAAACTTAGGTCTAGGAAAAATTATATGGTATTTTCTATACCGTAATCATTGACACGCTAACTTCTAAAATAGGTTCATCACCGGACAAAAAAATAAGATTTATTTAGTATTCATATATTATAGCATTTAAGGTCAAGGAGATTGATTTTGTTGAATTATATTTTTACAATGAGTATTTTTAGACTTCCTTACTATCAATGAGGTAGTGTTCTACAAATGCGAGACAAAATGTTGCAAGTCAATACTAGAGGACTTCAACCATATTTTATCCTAATCAAATTTATTTTCAAATTTAAGTATATTAAAAATTAAAAATATTTTTATTTATAAATAAAATAGCGGGTATCCAGTGGGACCAAATACCCAATAGGTTCTTCATATCACATAAATAAATAATTTAATTATTTAGTATTAATATACTGTGACATTTAGAATAAAATGACTTATTTTCTTGAGAACTTAAACGGTACAATGAGTATTTTTAAAACTTCTCGCTCGCTTTCAAGGAGCTAACATTCTAAAAATGGGAGGGGAAATGTTTCACGTTGGCCGGACGGAGTGTACAGCGGGGAAGGCCGCGGGACTCTTCCCGCACGGCGGAACACCGCACCGACAGGGTGGTGCGGGAACGGCTGAGGGATCCCTTTGCCGCGTTCTCCCTCCTTCGTTGATTCGTGGAAATGTTTTTTTTTTCTTTTTTTTTTTGAAGTATCCGTTAAAAAAAGGTAAAAATGTTTTTTTTTTTTTACCAACGGCTATATGCATTTAAATCTATTTTTATTTATTTTTTTTACCCTTTAAAACATCTATAAATACTCATAACTATTTACATTCAATCAAACATTCAAACAAACCCTCTACAACCTCTATTTTCTTCAAAAAAAAAATGAATTCCGACAATCAAACCCCAACCTCCGATAGAAGAAAAAAAAACTCATGTTTCGAGTTTAAGCACCCCTATTCGAAACATTTTTGCTATCGATTCATCATCACATGGAGTTTATCGTCCCCAATTCGATGCTCCCATTTAATCACCACTACAATTTCAATACCAAAATGTTAGACAATATTACCCGGTCCAAGTTCCAAATGTTACTCCGCAAATGTTTTCAAACTTTGTTGTTTTTCCTGATCAACATTCGCCAAATCAACCTCAAACCTAAACCCAAACCCAAACCCAAACCCAAACCCAACAACAATTCCAACTTGTCGATGAGTTGGATGACTCGGAAGAAGAAGAGATGGTTCCCGAAACTCAAGCCACACCACCCCCACAACGACGTAAAGGGAAAAAACAAGCGTGTGAGGGTATCGCACAATCGGGAAGACAAAAGCCGACAGCATGGCTTCCACAAGAAGAGCTAGTTTTGGTAAAAGATTGGGTTGACATTTCTGAGGATTCGAAGACGGGAAATGCACAACCGGGAGAGCATTTTTGGTTTCGCATTTTAGAACGGTTTCGGGAGGAGCTAGAAAAAGGTGACGACTACCGTACAAAACACCAACTGAATTCGAAGTTTCGAGAAATAGCAAATGGGGTTTCAAAAATAAACGGGTTGTACAACAACCTAAAAACCCAACGAAAAAGCGGTCAAGACGATGAATAAATACTTCAAAAAGCTTTGCAATTTTACATTGAGGAAGTCGGAAAACCATTCAAGTGGCACGATTGTTGGAAATTATTGGTTAGATGTCCTAGGTGGAAAAAATACGAGCAATATTTTATTTTTGGAGTACAACAATCAAAGTGAACGAAAACGGGCTCTAGTGGTTACACAACTTCTTCTGATGCTCGGGTCGGTCTAGATTTAAATCAGGAGGACGAACTCGAGCTAGAAGAAATTGTCCGACCGATGGGTAGGGACAAAGCAAAGAGGAAGGGAAAATGGACTTCTTCGGGTGCATCGGATTTCAGCATGGACGTTGACGAAATGCGGAAAATAACAGCGTCGTTTGATCGATATAATCTTAATTTCTCCGAACGTTTGACGTTCGACAAAGAAAAAGAAGAAGCAATGAAGAAGGAGCGCGCGGAGAGACGAGAAATGGAGGATATAAAGTTCTTGATGGAAAACACCGACCATCTCTCGGGACCGGCTCTCGAGCTCGTGATGAAGAAAAGAGAAAAAATTATGAAAAAATATTTTTCATAGGTTGTTGGTTTGTTTGATTTTTTTTTTAATTTTCTACTTTTTTATATTTTAGGTTTATTGTAATTTTTATTTTAATTAATGAAATGCATTTTATTTTTATTTAATTTTTTTGGTTATTAATTTAAAAATTATAAATCATAAAAATCAATTAATTTTATTTAAAAAAAAAATAGTGAGAGAAGCTTTTCACCAATTCATTGGGTTTAGGTGAGGGAAAGAAAAGTAAGGGAAATATTGATGTGGCACACAAAAAGTGAGAGAAACTCATCACTCATACCCTCCGGTCTAAAGGAATTAAACCATATTTTACTTATTAAAATTTATTTTCAAATTTCAATATATAAAAATCTAAAAATAGTTTTATTCATAAATAAAATAACTGGTACCTGGCCGGACATGATACCCAATAGGTTCTTCGTCAGAGATAGAAGTGTAATTTATTTAGTATTAAAATAGTAAAATACTATGACATGGGTCAAAAGACTTATTTTCTTAGTAATTTAAACGGTTAAAGCATATTTTACGATGAGTATTTATAGACCTTCTCACTATCAAGGTGCTAATGTTCTACGAATACTACAGGAAATGTTGCAAATCATACTATAGGACATAAACCATATTTTACTTGGTAAAATTTATTTTCAAATTTCAATATATTAAAAACTAAGAATATTTTTATTTATAAATAAATTGCACGCCGGGAACCCAATATGTAACAATTCCGAAAAAAATAGAACTAGAACTACTTCTTGACGGTTCCCACTTTTAAGAACCACAACCATAACCAAAACTAAAATCAATGATCTCGATTCTAATTCTAGAACCGGTATTTCCGATTCCAAAGGTAGGTACCCACCATCCATGTTTGCCCTTAGTTCTACTCTTCTTCATGGTGAAAATATGTCATGGGGCATTTGATGGTTATCATTTAGTGTTAATTAATTAATTATATTATGATTATAATTTGAGATTAAGTTTGATTAATTTGAATGTTTGAAAGTACCTTGTTAATATAGAGAAAAGTATTTTGATTGGAAATTTTTCCTTGATTGGAGCATTAAGGATTTAAGTAATTGCTAAGAAAGTACAAGAAAGAGCCTTGGAACACTATTTGCGGAGTTTTAACCAAGAGTCAAAGTATGTTATCTAAATTGATCAAAGTTGTATTTTTAATTGGAATTTATCTCGGTTGACCAATTTCGTTGGTTGGCATATCGTGGATTGAAATAAGTGCTAAAGGAATGGAAATAAAACTTTGAATATTGAATTTGTGACAATTTCAAAGAAAAAGAAAAAATGTTGTGTAAATTCTTAATATTCTCAAATTTAGTGAAAACTATACCGTCGAAAGAAAAGGATGTTTGAGACTTCAAGGAGTTTGGTTAAATTTTGTAATTCTCATATTTAGATAGTAAATAGAATTTCATCCATTGTACGTTGTGGCGACAGGAATGAATTTAAGAAGAATAATTCTTTCAGTGGCAATAGAACAAAGGGGAAATGACACATTAGCCCTACTATATATTGCATATTTGTCTATTCAGTCCTTTAAGTTATTTTGGTGCATTTTAAGGGAACAAAGCTATTAGTGACCCGTTTTTTGTAGGCCCTCTACCTTTAGTAGTCAGTTTCTTGTTCTAGTTACTCATTTTGTCATTTCAAAGTCAAAATCATGGAAATGTTCTAGACTTGGCCCAAATCATTGTTGCCACAAAGCATTGAACACTATCGATACTGCAACGATAAATCAACCTCCATGTTCCACCTAAGCATCCATGAGATGAAACGCCGAAGGACTGGTGCAAATATGAAATCTCCTTCATCGTCTACAAAACCAACTCAGATTTGATTTAAATGTCATACATTGTGAGATCATACTTGCTTGGAAATGAAAGATGAACCCGAATCCCTTTCTTGCAGTACGATCTTCGTGACGGAGACATGATTTCTATGGAGCAAGTTGACTCTGAAACCATCACTTCCTTTGATTTTTTAGTTTGAATTCCCCAAATCCCATTTCTTTAGTTTTCTGTTCATCTCTGATGTTAGTTTGATGTATTTTTTGTTACATCCCCAATTTTTTACGGCCATTTTAAAACTTTGTATTTATGTTTATTTAAAACAGAGTTTGTTTATAAATGCATAACTTGTCCCATAAAAAGTATTTCCAAAGAAAATGTTTTTCATTGGTTATTAAAAGCTTGAGATGTCATAACTGATACAAAACATAAGCATAAACATGCTTTACATCAATATTCCTGCAGCCTACGAATTCCTTAAATCTCTCAGCAGATAATTACATTATCTATCAGTACCTTTGTATTCGCTACATGTGATATAAAGAAGCTGGGTGGGTTAGGTTGGGAAACCTGGTGTGTACATAGAGATTTCAATCCCACAATGTTATTATATATATATATATATATATATATATATATATATATATATATCTTAATATTGTAAAAACCAATTGTTACCAATCTATATATATATATATATATATATATATATATATATATATATATATATATATATATGTGTGTGTGTGTGTGTGTGTCTCCGACTTGGATATCTATAAACCCTCATACATGAACATACCCACCCCAATCGATCCTCACAGATCCTAGTCTACGATTATCAGGAAGGATTATCTTGGTCTGATGATTTGTTTAGAATAATCAAGTGTTTGTCATTTGGAAGATGACCATGCATACCTTTATAGTTTCGTAACTGGACCCACCATTTCTGGTCATCCAAAGGAATATGCAGACATACCATTACAGGTCTGATCTCGACCCACCATTTCTGGTCAATCAAAAGATTATGGAGACATACCATCACAATTGTCTGATCTGGACCCACCATTTCTGGTCATCCAAAAGATTATGCAGACATACCATCACAGTTGTCTGATTTGGACCCACCTTTCCTGGTCATCCAAAAACTAATATGATTTGTACTTCGGTACGAATTTCTTACCATCAACAACAAAAAGTGTCAACGAATAGAACTCTACTCTTTATTCCTAACTTACATACACATATCCCGAATGAGAGTACCTGATATCAAACTTAACTGAATTAGGTATTTATAATAAGTCTTACCTTATTAACAGGAAAAACCACAAGACTCCCAATATCAACTATGTTTAGACAACACTATCCTAATTTAGTGTATATATTTAGCACAGAGTATTTAGGCATTGATATTTTTAATGACATTTCTATTATTATTATCATGTGATAATAGTTATATATCTCTTAATATACATAGAACCATATCTGGTTCGCATATCGTATATCCTTAAATACATTACTAACACATAGACCAGGCAATAAGCATATTGCTCACATATAAATTTTCTAAAAGATATTTGATACTTAAATTAATACTGATAATAATATCATGTTCATGAAAGGGACTATGCACTTACATGACTTAGGTGGGTGATTGGAAAATTCGATAGCGCTCTGTCGGACACCTTGACTTTTCCTTTGACATGACCTAGGTTTGAATATCACTAAGCCTTAGTCTTATATTCTTGGTGACCAATGATAGTATATATACCTCACTAATTGTTAAAACTGTTGTCGCTCACGATTTAAGCAAATAATATTTTCACTGGTTGGTTGCACTAATAGGTAGCACAGGGAAGCAGGGTCGAATCCTCAGGGACAGAACCTAATGGTCAATGCCTCTTTGCATAAGGCACATACTAGTCATTTAACAGAAAATAATAATAAGGGGGGTTTTTGATTAAAAGCTAAACTAAAAATTGCAGTGAAATTAACTAAACGAAATCAGTAAGAAAACAAATTCAGCTCTATTGCGACTTTCATAATCATGCAATTAGCTCAGATCTGGTTATAGGCCTATACTACCTTTCACACCTACTCATACTCGTCGCAAGTATTGCCTCGCATTCCCCAAGTTACTATAAAAATCAAAAGCAACTTAACACATATGGATGTATCCAAGCAATCATAAAAAGTTACCTAGACTCCACTAGGACTTTTTCCATGTGTATCTTCAACAACAATTTTGCTTCAACTTGGTTGGTGGTGGAAACGCTAGACGATGGGATGACTTCAGGAATTATACCAATAGTTATATTATCCCGCCAATCGAAGGTGTATTTCAGACGTACCGTACTCCTCTAGACGTACTATTATTTTATCTGACGCATAGGCAAGACCACTCTATAGGTGTTACTTACGATATCTTCTTATAGATATCATTCACTATCGTAAGCCTCCTTATTTCCTCCATTTGCCCATTCTGCTACGAGTCCTCATCATGACATTTCGTTTCCACTGAAAAATTGCTTGGGGTACTAGAATTGCGAGTATATTATGATAGAAAAGATTTTAGTTATGTTTAGATGCATAATCCCCCTTATCACTCCGAAAAGTTATATGTCAATCATAATATCGTAGTTAAATGTTTAGAGTCTGAACACATAAAATTTCTTTATCTAAGTTATGGTCGGTAATAGACCTTTCATCTAATTTAAGTAATAGCAAAGTTTGGCAACCTAAGACATGCTATAATATAAGTCATTTAGCACATAATAGCAATTAAGGCACATTCCCTAAAGTATTCTAGTGTTTGTGTCAATTTAGGTATACTAGCTAAAATACAATAGACACTCACCTCACAATCATTGTTTTGTATTCTAAGTTTAAGTCTAGAAATTTTCTAAACTTCCTAGTTCGCTTAAACTAATGCTATGATACCAACAGTTACATCCCCAATTTTTTACAACCATTTTAAAACTTTTTATTTATGATTATTTAAATCGGAGTTTATTTATAAATGCGGAATTTATCCCATAAAAAGAGTTTCTGAAGAAAATGTTTTTCATTGATTATTAAAAGTTTGGGATGTCATAACTGATACAAAACATAATCATAAACAGGCCATACATCAATATTTTTGCAGCCTACGAATTCCATAAATTTCATCAGATAATTACATTATCTATCAGTACCTTCTTATTCGCTACATGTGATACAAAGAAACTGAGTAGGTCAGGTTGAAAAACCTAATGAGTACATAAGAATTTCAATCCCACAATGTTATAATATATATATATATATATATATATATATATATATATATATTGTGAAACCAATTGTTACCAATCAATATATAGATGTGTCTCCGACTTAGATATCTATAAACCCTCATATCTAAACATACCCACCCCAATCGATCCTCACAGATCATAGTCTACGATTATCAAAAAGGCTTATCCCGCCTAATGATTCATTTAGAATAATCAAGTGTTTGTCATCTGGAAGATGACTAGGCATACCATTACAGTTGCCTGATCTGGACCCACCATTTCTGGTCATCCAAATGAATATGCAAACATACCATTACAATTGTTTGATTTGGACCAACCATTTCTGGTCATATAAAAGATTATGCAGACATATTATTTTAGTTGTTTGATCTGGACCCACCATTCCTGGTCATCCAAAAAGGAATACGATTTGTACTCCAGTACGTATTCCGTACCATTAACACCTGGAATTGTCAAGAAACAGAACTTTACTCTCCGTTCCTAACTTACACACACATATCCCGAATGAGACTACTCGATTTCAAACTTAACTGAACTAGGTATTTATAATAAGTCCTACCTTATTAACGGGAAAAACCACTAGACTCCCAATACCAACTTTGTTTAGACAACACTATCCTAATTTAGTGTGTATATTTAGCATAGAGTATTTAGGTGTTAACGTTAGCTAACGGCCACGTTAAGTGTAACGGAAAATGTAACAGAAATGTTACATCCTTGGCTAAGACCCGGTCTTGGCCTAAGCGAGCCAAGGCCAAGGCAGCAACTCATTTCTTATCACATGGTAAGAACATTCCATGTGATCTTCTCATTTACTCACAGCTAATGAGAAGGCAAAAAATAGCCCGGGTGACACCCAGAACTGACGTCACCTGATAGTTAGTTAGCGTGAATAGCTCTCCCAGTAAGAGGAGGCCACGTTTTATGCTCACGAGGCACGGTCCCCACAATCCGTTAGTAACATGTACAAAAGGATCTCTTCCGCCTCAAGGAAGGGATCCATCTTCTCTCCTAAAAGAAAGACTTATCTCAGATTTTCTCTATCCCTGAGAAAGAACTAACTTGATCGTCGGAGCGACGTCCCGGGAGATCACCCGGCTGTCCTTTAACAGTTATCTTGTGATTGTGTTCTCAGGCAAGCACCCCAGACTGATCATTCGTTCAGCATCCAAACCATCGGTGAACATGTCGCAACATTTGGTGCCATCCGGACGTATCCTCAGAGTGATACATCCAAAGGACGACGCCGGTTCTCTGTATAAAGGGGATCTAAGCCCAGCAATATCTGGAATGGCAGTACAAGATCTGTTCGAAACACACGAACCATCCCAGGTGATGATAACACAGATCCCATCAGTCGCGATAAGAACAGCAGAACCAGGCCTCCAAAGCAGTTTCCGGTAATTGTCATCGGGTATCTCACAAAATCGGATGACGATATCAAACCCCAATCTATCTCAAACGAATCTATTTGATGGCACTAAGGTATTCACTATCTCTAACTCCCGTAAGAGGAACGCACCTCACCATGCAGAAAGCGAGATTGAGGCACTCTCGAGAAAGCTACTCAACATCAACTTCTCGAGCAACGATCCAAGACCATCAAATTGGGATCCACGAGACCCACTCCTCATATCAGGGTTCATTCGCAACTTGAAAATCCACCGAATATACATTGACAATGGTAGTTGCTCTGATATACTCTATGAACATTGTTTCTGGCAGCTACCTGATACATGGAAGGAAGGGCTACAACCCCCAACCGGTGGACCATTAGTAGGATTCACCTGGCATTGTTTGTGGCCACTAGGTACCGTTCGGATGCCCTTAACTTTGGTCAGCCACGACGAAAGGGATCGAATCACAAGGACGGTCGAATTCTCTATGATCTGATACCCAGCAGAACACAACATCCTGCTTGGGCGATCAACAATTGTGTTACTGCATCTCGTGCCATCGACGATACATGACATCATTAAATTCAGCACACGCCAGGGATCGGCGACGATCCTCACCACAAGCAGCAAAGCACAACATTGCCACCAAATCATAGCCGCCCCGCAACTCGTGCGAGCACCAAAGAAGTCTAAGGAGGGATGCTCCACCGATCAACACCAGATAAACATGTAGTATCCGGAACAACTCGTGCGAATTGGCGCTCAGTTAACAGACGAAACTGAGACACGGCTGGTGGCACCTCTAAGGCAATACTCCACCGTATTCGCTTGGAAGCCAACATATCTGACAGGCGTCAACCGACAGGTCATAGAACACAGCCTCAACATCACACCTGGAAGTAACCATGTGAAGCAAAAGAAGCGAGGACAGGCGGCAGACCGTAATAAGGCTATTAACGCAGAGGTGGCTGGCTTGGTGAGTGCTGGTATACTCAGGGAGGTAATGTTCCCAACATGGATAGCAACCCCGTTCGTGGTGAAGAAAGCCAATGGGGCATGGCGAATGTGCATAGACCATTCAAATCTTAACAACGCCTGCCCAAAGGACTGCTACCCTCTCCCAGAGATCGATCAGAAAGTCCAATAAATTTAAAGGCTTCCGATTCAAATGTTTTCTCGATGCATATAAGGGCTACCACCAGGTAGAAATGAAGCAAGAAGATGAAGCAAAAACAGCCTTCCATACCGAAAAGGAACCTTCTGTTATCATAAAATGCCATTTGGGCTCAAAAATGCTGGCGCCACTTACCAGAGACTGATGGATGAGGTATTTTCCGACCAGATCGGTCGGAATATCAAAGTCTATGTCGATGATATGGTAATCAAAAGCCGCAATGAAGAGTTGTTACTCCAAGATGTGGAAGATACCTTCAAAATGCTAGTTAAAGTGCAGATGAAGTTAAATCCGGCTAAGTGCACTTTCGGAGTTGAGGAGGGATAATTCTTTGGTTATCAGGTGTCCAGGGAAGGAATTCTACCCAATCCCACCAAAATACAAGAGTTCCTCGAGTCGAAAACTCCCCATAACCTTAAAGGAGTATAGGAGATCAACGGTAGGTTAACGGCGCTTGGAAGATTCATTGCCAAATCCGCAGAAAAGGCGCTCCCTCTGTATCAAACACTCAAAGGATGCTTAGACAAAAATCAATTCAAATGGACAGTAGAAGCGGACGTGGCCTTGCAAAAATTAAAAGACGCATTGCAACAACTCTCAGCTCTTGCCTCTCTGCTCCCGGGGGAGACGCTACAGATGTACTTAGCAGCGTCTAAGGAGGCTAGCTCCTCTGTGTTAGCAGTGGAAAGGGAAGGCAAGCAAATCCCCATTCACTTCGTCAGTAGGGCCCTATAAGAGCCAGAAGGAAATTACCCGGCCTTGGAAAAACTGGTCCTCGCCCTGGTCTATGCAGTTAGACATTTACGGTTGAACTCCCAGATACCATCAAAGGAGTACCAACGACAATCTCTGTCGACCCACTCGAGCCTGAGGTTGGAAAAGAACTTTGGAAGTTGTACACCGATGGCGCAACAAGTAAAGAAGGCTCAGGTGCAGGCCTGATCCTCCAAAGCCCCAAAGGTGAAGAAATCACCTACGCACTACGGTTCGACTTCCAAGTATCTAACAACGAAGTAGAGTATGATGCACTCCTTGATGGACTAAGGCTGGCTAAGGAGGTTGGTTCAAAACAACTAGCAGCTCTCAGTGACTCGTTGCTCGTCACAAACCAAATCAACGGAGTATACGAGGCAAAGGACCCTAGGATGCAGAAGTACCTAGATATGGTTCGTATTCTAGCCAGCACGTTCAAAAGCTTTTCAATAAAGCAAATATCTCGGGGGAAAAATGCACGAGCAGACGCCCTTAGCAAGCTGGCCTTTACCTCCTACTACCATCTCACAAATAAAGTGTTGGTCGAAGTACTCCCGGAAAGGAGTATTGATAACCAGAAGGTCAATACCATATCAGCCCTGTAACGCCCGTAGATCCGGGCTAGTCAATTTAGAGATAATAGGGGTCGAAAACGACTTTTCGACAAAAGATTATTTAGAATAAATAATCTTAACCAAGTTGTAGAATATGTCTCAAGGGTTCCGTACATATAAACAACGCCGAAATCCGAGTTATAACGAAGAAGTTATGGCCTGTCGAAGTTTTTCAGCAAAACCGGCACGACACCGGGAGACGTAAATAGTGAATTTACGATAGACGACTTTTTAGCCTTAGTGATCTAAACAAAAGTTGTATTATACGTTAAACCGAGAACATACAAAAAAAGAACGCCCAAATCCGACTTCGTATGAGGAAGTTATGAATTTTCTAAGATTTGGCATAGCAGTGCACGACCCGAAACTCGAATTTTAGTTCGAGTGGTTTTTGGCCTACGCAACCTAAATGAGAGTTGAAGATCTCATTAATAGGAACTCAACGATAAAAAGACAGACGAAAACGGAGTCCGTATGAAGGAGTTACGAATTCTTCGCGGTCATTTAACAGTCTAATATCCTCCTACTGTTAAATTTAAGATCGGTCGAGAATTAGCCGATGGAGTCTAAATGAAAGTTGTAGATCTTGTTTTTACCTACGCGTGAATATAAAGAACGTTGAAAACGGAGCTCGTATGCGAAAGTTACGGGGTTTAGAAGTCGGCAGGGTGCTGTACGAAATTGGGTGACGTGGCTGAATATGGGCCAAGGCTTTCTCCCCAAGGCAAGCCACCAGGTGGTGACACCTGGCCATGGACTCGACGAGTAGGACCCCCTACTCGACGAGTAGATCAGGATTCCAGCCTATAAATATAGGTGTCGGGTTCCCTCATTCTTCACACCATTCCAACTTCTTCTCTCTTTCTCTCTCTCTCTAGCCCCCAAACCCCCCCCCCCTAAAGTCTAGGTAAACCCCCTAGCACATGAAGGAAGCCCTGAGGCTCCCAAAGCCCTGAGAAAAGAGCCTTTCGGCTCAGAAACGCTGCTCCGACGGAGCCCGGTTTTCGAGAAAACCCGCTGTAAGTGAGCTACGCCTACGCTATTTTTAATATAGCTTCTAATTAATTATAGTAACATTATTAGGACCTTAAAATAATTATTTGGGCTATTATTATGAGTTATATAAGAGTGTTGCTTAACGCTTATATAATAGTAATAATAGTTAGACTATTAATTAGTCGCGGATAACGTTAGACTAAACCCCAGTGGTATTGATACTAGGTTTTGTCAAGAGAAAATTGTTTTGAGATAACGAAGTGCTGTCCAAGTACCGAGTCACCACCTTACCAGGTGAGTGCATAGATACTTTCATCTTAAACATAGATATGAAGTATTTTATATAAACTACGTGCTATGTGTGCATATTATCTGTATACTTTCTATCTATGTTGGATGAACGATTTTATACAAGTTTTATATGATTTAAACTGTATAGGTATTTATATCTACATAATATGTTGGGTCAAACATGGGTAGATGAAATATGAGTTGGATGATGAGTTGAGAGGTGATATAGACCATGAGGTAAGGGTGAGAGGTGGACGATGTGAGAAGTCTTGTTCCCAAATGTTGGCCCCGTCATCTAGCAGAGTATGGATGACAACCACAGACTATTCTAGACAGTCCAGTGGAACACTAGCAGACTCGCAACCTGTTGGTGTTGTGAACGATGTGTTCACCCGGTGTACTCTAAACCCTGGCGATCATGCAGACTTGGTGCCTAAACCTTGGCGATCATGCAGACTTGGTGCCAAAACCCTGGAGACTATGCGGACTTAGTGCCTGTTGTATAAACCCTGGCGACTATGCAGACTTAGTGCCTAAAACCCTGGGGACTATGCGGACTTAGTGCCTGTTGTATAAATCATGGTGACTATGCAGACTTAGTGGCTAAACCCCGGTGATGATGGACTTCGTGTCTATTCCTTAGGATGATCCTTAGGAATGAATGAACGAGAAATATTTGATTCTTAGGGTAGATCCTTAAGAGTAAAGAAGATAATGGGGATGGGTAATTGGGTTGATTGTTTGATGTTTAAACATAATAATTATATTATTGTGGGTTGAAAACCCTATGTACTCACCAGGTTTCCCAACCTGACCCACTCAGTTTATTTGAATCACAGGTGTTGTGACAACCCGAAATTTCTATCTTGTACAACCATTCACTTCAATCAAAGTCACACTTGTTTCTGCTAACTTTTAACATTGTTTAGAGTCTGTTTGAGCATTCCGAGCCTATTGCATCAAAGGAATCAGTGTTTGGATTTATCAGTTTAGGTTCCAAACCATCTAGCAAACCGTAAACCTCCTCAAAAGGAGTTTACGGTCAAGAAGCTTAGAGCTTACGGTCATGGTGACCGTAAACTCCATATATATACATAAATTATGATCATTTTGATCATTTCTTTCATTTCCAAGCCAAAATCTCGAAAACTCTCTCAAGTCTCATAAGATCTTCATCTTGATCTTCCAAAAATGTAAGAATTCTTTCCTTTGAATTGTTGTTACATCTCTTTATCCAGTGGTTATGCATGATTTCATCCATGAAATCTCTTCATTTTGATAGATCTTCAAGTGTTCTTCATTTCACCAAGAACACCCACTAGTGTTCTTGGATCCTAATCACCCTTACAAGCTTCTAATAAGTAAGTACACTACCCTTAGCTTGTTATATACTAGAATCGCTAGTTAATCACCTTGAAAACCATCATTTGTGCAAGATTTGATGAGTTTACGGTTGGATCTCCTTACACCGTAAACTCCATGACCGTAAGGTCATTAGACCGTAAACCACTTAGACCGTAAACCACATGGGACCGTGAACCCATTGGACCGTAAGGTCATTAGACTGTAAACCCATTGAACCGTAAACTCTTATGGTCATACCATTTTGACCGTAAACTCACTTGGTCATGTCATTTGGACCGTAAACTCTATAGGGTGGCCATATACCCTAGTTATGCAATTATATGTGATTGTACCCCTTCAAACTAAGAGTTTCCTAGTCTATTAGGGTGTTATCCCTTATAATTAGTTGTTTATACACTAATCAAATACACATACATGTCATTATATGTTTATTAGGATCTTTGTGTGCTCAAGGTTTCACCTGACACTCCACATCATATTTCCAAACATACTTCGGTATCACTCACTACAGGTGAGTTCATACCCCTTAATCTATCTTTTAAATGATTTTAAATGCTTTTATGGGGGGGGGGGGGGAATACAAGTAGAAAACATGTTAGTTATATAATCAATCACATGTGATTTATAACTATGTTTCAAACAAAGGGTTTCATATACTTCAAACTGTGTTTCAAACAAAGGGTTTCATATACTTCAAACTGTGTTTCAAACAAAGGATTTCTTATACTTTCAAACTGTATTATGAATCAAACTGCTTTTAAATCGTTTTATAAATTGACATCAAGTCATCAATATTTATTATTAAACTCTTCAAATGTTTTACAAAACTTCTTTTTAAACTTATATATTGTCAAATGCATGTCTATATATGTATAGTTATATAAGTAATGTTTAAAGGACTTAGGACTGATAACTCGCTTAATTTCCTTTTCCTTGTTTGGATGCGGCCTGAGAGTATCGATTATTTGTCTGAATGTCGTTTAAATATCAGTTATATATTATGTATACATATGTAGATATAAAAGTACTATAAATCAGTTCAGTACCTTTGGGTAGCAAAGGCATACCTTCATTCATTCAAACTACAAGAATTACTAGTAAACTATAATAGGTATAGTTTAGGAGAATACTATCATATACAAATATTATAACAGAGAACACTATAACAGAGAACACTATAACAGAGAACACTATAACAGAGAATACTATACAAAGGATATTATACATAGAATACTATACATAGAATACTATTACTATAACAAGTATGCTATAACAAGATTCAGAGATAACATAATGTGAGATACTACTTCATGACACATCGACCATTTCGTTATGTCACGTTTTCTAACCAGAATCTCCTGGAGGGAGAGCGTGAGTTTGCGTATAGATCTATACTGGATTGACTATCCTACACCTTGCTGTTCGCTACAGTGGGACTTGCAAGTCTACGGGTGCCAAATGTCATTTCTTCCGACGTCTTTCATCGTCGTGTTATTGTCGGTTTTGTATGGTAACAATCTTATCACATTTTGCCTTAATTAAACCATTGGTTTTAAGGTAGTTATTACTTCAGTAGTTAATACAAATAATACTGCAGTACACATACATTTTTCCCATTATATTCAAATTGTGATCTTCTCACATAAAGGGTAATATAAAACTATATTCTGGTAACGATAGTCATATTTGGGAAAAGCTTCCACTTTTACAGAGAAAAAACATACAAAACAGTCGGGTCTTGGTAGAAGACTACTTTTAATACTAATAGAAAATATAGGATTTTCTAGGAGTTTTTCAAACATATACAAACATTTACATTGAACATTTACAAACATTTTCATCAAACTTATACAGACATTGACACTAAATACTTATGAACTCACCAGCTTAAATGCTGATCTACGCTTTCAAAATAACTTGTATTCTCAGGTCACCAGTAGACAGGTACCGATGACCAGGTTTTGAGAAGACGGAGCATGTTCAAGACTCGTCTTTTATTTTGATTATTCACTTTTGGTGTCTTATTACTATTAAAGAACACACTTGTATGAAATTATACTATTAATGCAATGGATGATGTTGTTGATTATTTACTACTTTGCATTGTTATGATATTGTACATGACGTCCTCCACTCCCGAACGTTTCCGCCGTTCCGGTTTTGGGGTGTGACAGATTGGTATCAGAGCATAGGGATTAAAATACTCTGACCAAGAGTTTATACTTTTAAGTACTAAAATAATTAACTAGAAGTATACATAATTACATACCTACATACTTACTATAGAACAGTGTCATACTAGAACATAACAAAAGTATTACGATTGTTGAACATCACAAATAAGCTCAGGGATGTATGGTCAGTTCTGGGAGTGACATAGCCTGATCAACTATGTTGGTCCGAAAAGTGATTAGCATATGCCGAGAATGGTTGTGATGTAGCAACAAGTCTAAAAACTTACCAACACTACTATAATGAGAACATTAGAACAGAACATAAACCTAAAATACTATAGGAGTATTTTGTGTTACTATAACTACTTATTTGAGGACTAAACAGGTCTTTATTAGTATGTCAATAGTTGCTGAGTGGATACACTACGGTTATATGTAACTAGGGTGTCATAGACTTAGAATCTGTGATCTTTGCTTTACTTCCTGTTCCTTGTTTGGTTGTGGACTTAGAGTTAGGATCATTTATTCGAAGGTCTATCCTGTTTTGGTTACATATGACTGGTATGCACTACGCAAATGTTGGAGTAACTGATAAGGATCATCTTATAATTATCTTAGTTAGTACGTCTATTAACTATTTCTTTTACCCCTACTTCTTGCGTAGATAACATGGTTGGATTCCATATCCCCGGAGACCCGTACTACCCAAATCAGGGCAATGCTGGATGGCTTGATGAAGAGCCAGAAGATGATCATCCAATCCCTTTGGATGATCACCTCGCAGAAGGCTTTTCGGATGGTTCTGACTCCGAACCAGAAGTCAACAACCTACCTCAAGAAGTTCAAAACCCAAATCTCAACCCCCGACCTGCATTTCAAGGTCCCACACCCTTGTGGGCGAAAAACTTGAATCGTTGGAGTGATGAACAGGGTCAACCATTACCCTTCAATGGAGACTGAAGCTTTTACAATCTCAGCGAAGGAGGCTCAGCTGACCGAGTCCTGCCCATTATGATCCGCAGGATTGCTCGGAATAATGAGCAAGGTAGAGCAGCCATCGACCGAGTCATGGAAATTGACGCTAACTATGGCGTTAACACGGTCCGCATTCGCCAACTCGAAGAAGCCATGGAAAGGACTAGGAGAACCAATGAGGCTCTGCAGCAACAGCTAGCTGCATCCCGAGCTGAAGTCATAGAACTTCGAGTGCGTCAGAGAGCTCATGAGCGACATCTTCAAGACGTAGTACGTCAACTGGCAGATCTGAGGGTTCGCCCGAGGGGCGAGGTTCAAAAACTGGAACAAGAACTCTGGAGCCTGACCATGAAGGGCTCCAGCATAGTGGCATACACTACCAGATTTAGCGATCTGGTGGCGCTATGTCCCAATATGGTTCCCAACGAGGGGAAGAAGATTGAGAGGTACATTTGGGGGTTGGTGCCTCCATTTCAGGGGAATGTCTTAGCTTCAAACCCCACTACTTTCGATAGTGCCAAGCGATTGGCACAACGACTCATTGATCACGGAGTCCCTACCCCGACAACGACAACAACCCTGGCTATCGCAGAACCCTCCAAAGCCGCGGACAACAAGCGAAAGTTCTGGGATAACAAAAAGGGCAAGTCGGCGCAGAACTCTGCCAAGAAGCAGCAAGTTGTGGCTGTTCATTCCGCGATTGCACCTGCTGCTACTGCGCCAAGGAAGCAGTATACTGGAAATCTACCCAAGTAATGCACCTTCCATCATAATGGTGCCTGTCGGGAAATGCAGTGCACTAACTGCAACAGGAAAGGGCACACTGCCCGATTCTGCAAGGCTCCGGCGAGGCCAATTAACCAAGTCCCCGGCATTGTTGTGGGCCAGGCTTGCTACGGTTGTGGTGAGGTTGGTCATTTCAAGAGAGACTGCCCGAAGGCAGGAAATGCTGGTGGAATGGGAAGAATTCTGGCGATAGGCCACGAGGAAGCCGTAGCTGATCCTACGGTGGTTACTGGTACGTTTCTCCTCGATAATTCATATGCATGCATACTATTTGATAGTGGAGCGGAGAGGAGTTTCGTGAACCAAAAATTTGATCATTTACTCAAACAAAAACCACGTGCACTAGAGGAATCATTCACTGTAGAAATGGCAAACGGGAAAACGGAAAGTACTAACTGCATATACATAGGTTGTACTTTAACTTTAGATAGTCATTCTTTCCAAATTGACCTCATGCCGGTCTCAATTAAAAGTTTTTACGTCATAATCGGCATGCATTGGTTAAGTCATCTTTGCGCCGACATCATGTGCTTTGAGAAAGCAGTTCGTCTTAACCTCCCTAACAACGAATCACTAATTATCTACGACGACAAATAAAGTACGAACCTTCGCATCATTTCGTGTATTCAAGCTCGGAAATGCTTACGAAAGGAATATCATGCATTCCTTGCACACATCGTCGATAAAAACCAAGAAGTGAAAGACATTCAGAATATCCCCGAAGTACGCGACTTTCCCGACATCTTTCCAAAAGAACTACCGAGATTACCACCACAACGTCAAGTCGAATTCCGAATCGACTTAGTTCCAGGGGCTACCCCAATAGCCAAATCGTCTTATCGTCTGGCACCAGCAGAGATGCAGGAACTTTCCAGTCAGCTTAACGAACTTCTCAGAAAGGGATTCATTAGGTCAAGCTTCTCACCATGGGGAGCACCGGTCTTGTTCGTAAAGAAGAAAGACGGATCGTTTCGTATGTGCATCGACTACCGAGAGCTGAACAAACTTACCATCAAGAATCGTTATCCTCTACCACGCATTGACGACTTATTTGATCAACTTCAAGGAGCAAACTACTTCTCGAAGATAGATCTAAGATCCGGGTATCACCAATTACGAGTGTTAGAGGAGGATGTCCCCAAGACAGCCTTCCGAACTCGTTATGGACACTACGGGTTTGTAGTAATGCCGTTTGGATTAACCAACGCACCAACTGTATTCATGGATCTAATAAATAGGGTGTGCCATCCTTACTTGGATCAGTTTGTTATCGTCTTCATCGATGACATACTTATCTACTCCCGAAGTAAGGAGGAACATAGTCAACATCTACGGAAAGTTTTAGAAACATTACGATCAGCGAAGCTCTATGCGAAGTTCTCTAAGTGCGAGTTTTGGATTCGAAGAGTCGAATTCTTGGGTCACGTTGTTAGCGAGAAAGGAATACACGTGGACCCTTCCAAAATCAAAGCCATTGAGAACTGGTCAGCACCGAAGACACCTACGGAAATTCGTCAATTTCTAGGTCTCGCTGGCTACTATCGCAGGTTCATACAGAACTTCTCAAGCATCGCGAAACCGCTTACTTCATTGACCCAGAAAGGCGTGGCCTTTGACTGGGAAGAGAAACAAGAGAAGGTGTTCCAAGCACTGAAACAAGCCTTGTGCACCACACCGATATTATCCCTCCCAGAAGGGATAGAAGATTTCGTGGTGTATTGCGATGCATCCAACCAAGGGCTTAGATGTGTTCTTATGCAAAGAGGAAAGGTTATTGCCTATGCCTCCCGTCAGCTTAAGACACACGAAGTCAACTATACAACACACGATCTTGAGTTAGGAGCAGTGGTATTTGCTCTGAAGATCTAGAGACACTACCTGTATGGTACAAAGATCACTATCTTCACAGACCACAAAAGCCTACAACATATATTCGACTAGAAGGAGCTCAACATGAGACAACAACAGTGGGTCGAGCTACTCAATGACTACGAATGCGAAATTCGCTATCATCCAGGTAAAGCCAACGTAGTAGCTGATGCCCTAAGTCGGAAAGAATACTCTGGTCGAAGAGTCAAATCATTGACCATGACTATCCATTCGCACCTGTCCACGCAAATCAAAGAGGCTCAACTCGAAGCCTTGAAACCCGAAAACGTGGCGGGTGAATCCATGAGAGGGATGGATAAGAACTTGAAAGTCAAGGGTGGCGGAGCCTTATATCTCATGGACCGGATCTGGACACCGAAACACGGTGGCTTCAGAGACTTGGTCATGACCAAATCACACAACACTCGATATTCCGTCCACCCAGGTTCAGATAAGATGTATCTGGATCTTAAAAAGTTATACTGGTGGCCTAACATGAAAGCAGAGATTGCTACCTTCGTAAGTAAATGTCTTACTTGCGCAAAGGTCAAGGTCGAATACCAGAAACCATCAGGTCTACTTCAACAACCGGAGATACCGGAATGGAAGTGGGAGCGGATCACAATGGACTTCATAACCAAGTTGCCCAAGACAACGGGTGGACTTGATACCATTTGGGTCATCGTCGATAGATTGACCAAGTCCGCACACTTCATGTCCATCAAAGAAAATGACAAGATGGAGAAGCTCACAAGAACATACATTAGGGAGATCGTACGACTGCATGGTGTTCCTATATCTATTATCTCCGATAGAGATAGTATATTCACTTCGAGGTTCTGGAAGTCGCTACAAAGTTCCTTAGGAACGAGGTTGGACATGAGTACAGCCTACCATCCACAGACCGACGGACAAAGTGAGAGAACTATCCAAACCTTGGAAGATATGTTGCGAGCCTGTGTGATCGACTTTGGGAAGGCATGGGATACTCATTTACCCCTTTTCGAATTTTCCTACAACAATAGTTATCACACGAGCATAAAGGCTGCTCCATTCGAGGCCCTCTATGGCCGTAAGTGCAGATCCCCTCTGTGCTGGGCTAAGGTGGGCGACACACAGTTAGCTAAAGGACGCGTTCCTGACAGCACTCTCACAGGTCCGAAAATCATACGGGAAACGACAGAGAAGATAGTTCAGATTCGTGAACGATTGAAAGCCTCTAGAGACCGACAGAAATGCTACGCAGACAAACGAAGGAAACCTTTGGAATTCCAGGTGGGAGACCGAGTGCTTTTGAAAGTCTCACCCTGGAAGGGCTTGATACGCTTCAGAAAGCGTGGAAAGCTAAATCCAAGATACGTAGGGCCTTTCGAGATTCTCGTTAGAATCGGCCCTGTAGCTTACAAACTCAACCTACCTCGTGAACTTAGTAACGTACATTCTACTTTCCACGTCTCGAACTTGAAAAAGTGTCTGTCCGACGAGACTCTTGTAATCCCACTCGACGAAATCGAGATCAACGAGAGCCTGAACTTCGTGGAAGAACTTGTAGAGATCATGGACCGAGAGGTCAAGCAAACGAAGCAAAGCCGTATCCCGATAGTGAAGGTTCGCTGGAGCGCCAAGCGAGGACCTGAATTCACTTGGGAGCGCGAGGATCAAATGAAACTGAAATATCCTCATCTTTTCGCTTAGTTAATTGTAACTTAATTGCTTAAATTCTAATTTCGGGACGAAATTCTCTCTAATGGGGGGATGGTGTGACAACCCGAAATTTCTATCTTGTACAACCATTCACTTCAATCGAAGTAAGACTTGTTTCTGCTAACTTTTAGCACTGTTTAGAGCCTGTTTGAGCATTCTGAGCCTAGTGCATCAAAGGAATCAGTGTTTGGATTTATCAGTTAAGGTTCCAAACTATCTAGCAAACCGTAAACCTCCTCAAAAGGAGTTTACGGTCAGGAATCTTAGAGCTTACGGTCATGGTGACCGTAAACTCCCTATATATACATAAATTATGATCATTTTGATCATTTCTTTCATTTCCAAGCCAAAATCTCGAAAACTCTCTCAAGTATCATAAGATCTTCATCTTGATCTTCCAAAAATGTAAGAATTCTTTCCTTTGAATTGTTGTTACATCTCTTTATCTAGTGGTTATGCATGATTTCATCCATGAAATCTCTTCATTTTGATAGATCTTCAAGTGTTCTTCATTTCACCAAGAACACCAAGAACACTCACTAGTGTTCTTGGATCCTAATCACCCTTACAAGCTTCTAATAAGTAAGTACACTACCCTTAGCTTGTTATATACTAGAATCGCTAGTTAATCACCTTGAAAACCATCATTTGTGCAAGATTTGATGAGTTTACGGTTGGATCTCCTTAGACCATAAACTCCATGACCGTAAGGTCATTAGACCGTAAACCACTTAGACCGTAAACCACATGAGACCGTGAGCCCATTGGACCGTAAGGTCATTAGACTGTAAACCCATTGAACCGTAAACTCTTATGGTCATACCATTTTGACCGTAAACTCACTTGGTCATGTCATTTGGACCGTAAACTCTATAGGGTGGCCATATACCCTAGTTATGCAATCATATGTTATTGTATCCCTTCAAAGTAAGAGTTTCCTAGTCTATTAGGGTGTTATCCCTTATAATTAGTTGTTTATACACTAATCAAATACACATACATGTCATTATATGTTTATTAGGATCTTTGTGTGCTCAAGGTTTCACCTGACACTCCACATCCTATTTCCAAACATACTTCGGTATCACTCACTACAGGTGAGTTCATACCCCTTAATCTATCTTTTAAATGATTTTAAATGCTTTTATGGGGGGGATACAAGTAGAAAACATGTTAGTTATATAATCAATCACATGTGATTTATAACTATGTTTCAAACAAAGGGTTTCATATACTTCAAACTGTGTTTCAAACAAAGGATTTCTTATACTTTCAAACTCTATTATGAATCAAACTGCTTTTAAATCGTTTTATAAATCGACATCAAGTCATCAATATTTTTTATTAAACTCTTCAAATGTTTTACAAAACTTCTTTTTAAACTTATATATTGTCAAATGCATGTCTATATATGTTTAGTTTTATAAGTAATGTTTAAAGGACTTAGGACTGATAACTCGCTTAATTTCCTTTTCCTTGTTTGGACGTGGCCTGAGAGTATCGGTTATTTGTCCGAATGTCGTTTAAATATCAGTTATATATTATGTATACATATGTAGATATAAAAGTACTATAAATCAGTTCAGTACCTTTGGGTAGCAAAGACATACCTTCATTCATTCAAACTACAAGAATTACTAGTAAACTATAATAGGTATAGTTTAGGAGAATACTATCATATACAAATATTATAACAGAGAATACTATAACAGAGAACACTATAACAGAGAACACTATAACAGAGAACACTATAACAGAGAATACTATACAAAGGATACTATACAGAGAATACTATACAGAGAATACTATATATAGAATACTATTACTATAACAAGCATACTATAACAAGATTCAGAGATAACATAATGTGAGATACTACTTCATGACACATCGACCATTTCGTTATGTCACGTTTTCTAACCAGAATCTCCTGGAGGGAGAGCGTGAGTTTGCGTATAGATCTATACTGGATTGACTATCCTACACCTTGCTATTCGCTACAGTGGGACTTGTAAGTCTACGGGTGCCAAATGTCATTTCTTCCGACGTCTTTCATCGTCGTGTTATAGTCGGTTTAGTATGGTAACAATCTTATCACATTTTTCCTTAATTAAACCATTGGTTTTAAGGTAGTTATTACTTCAGTAGTTAATACAAATAATACTGCAGTACACATACATTTTTCCCATTATATTCAAATTGTGATCTTCTCACATAAAGGGTAATATAAAACTATATTCTGGTAACGATAGTCATATTTGGGAAAAGCTTCCACTTTTACAGAGAAACAAACATACAAAACAGTCGGGTCTTGGTAGAAGACTACTTTTAATACTAGTAGAAAATATAGGATTTTCTAGGAGTTTTTCAAACATATACAAACATTTACATTGAACATTTACAAACATTTTCATCAAACTTATACAAACATTGACACTAAATACTTATGAACTCACTAGCTTAAATGTTGATCTACGCTTTCAAAATAACTTGTATTCTCAGGTCACCAGTAGACAGGTACCGATGACCAGGTTTTGAGAAGACGGAGCATGTTCAAGACTCGTCTTTTATTTTGATTATTCACTTTTGGTGTCTTATTACTATTAAAGAACACACTTGTATGGAATTATACTATTAATGAAATGAATGATGTTGTTGCTTATTTACTACTTTGCATTGTTATGATACTGTACATGACGTCCTCCACCCCCGAACGTTTCCGCCGTTCCGGTTTTGGGGTGTGACAAGTGTCGATATGAAGTTACATTACACTGAGAGATTAAGGAGATATAATCACTAGTGATAATGAATGTAAGTTCTGTTTATGCTTATGTTTCTGTATTGACGATGACATCCCAATGTTTTAAAATGAATAAAATACATTTCTTCGGAAATGCTTTGATAACGTATTTATCATGTTTTTCTGGGAACAAATTCCGCAACATCTTTATTAAAAAGGGTACTCAGATTTTTATAAAGCATAAACAAAAATCGATCTTTTCTGGCCGTGAAAATGGGGATGTCACAAGCCCCTCTAGAATGGATAAAACCATTCGTTGATTACCTACGCCATAGCGTGCTTCCGGATGACCCACAGGAAGCCAGAAAAGTCAAAATCAAAGCACCGAATTTCGCCATAAGGGACAATTAGTTGTACCAGAGAGGATATTTAAGCCCGTGGCTCAGGTACATCTCTAAGACGGAGGGGCAGGCGTTTCTCGAAGAAAGCCATTCCGGGAACACGACAACACGGGATGGCTCTCGCGCACTCACATGCAAGATACTCTGCCTTGGAGTATAATGGCCGGACGTGTATAACGATGCCGCAGCCTTAACCAAAAAATTCAAGGAATGCCAAGCATTCTCACCCTTCCAAAATCAACCAGCCATTCCATTGACAAGCATCACCAACCCTTGGACCTTCCACGAATGAGGGATCGACATAGTGGGACCATATCCACCGGCGCGGAGTAAAGTTTTTACTGGTGGCCGTGGACTATTTCACCAAGTGGATAGAAGCAGAACCACTGGCCACTGTCATTGGCAAACAAATGATAAAGTTCATGACAAAGAACATCTTAGCTCGCTTTGGCACTCCTAGGATCCTCATAAGTGACAACGACACTCAGTTTGAAGGAAGTCCCTTCACGGAATGGTGTGAGGACAAGAAAATTCACCCCCGGTTCACTTCTGTAGCGCATCCTCAGGCCAACTGACAAACATAGATATCCAACAAAACCATAGTCAATGGTTTAAAGAAACGGCTGCTCAGATCAAAATCTGCCTGGGTGGATGAGCTCCTGACAGTGTTATGGTCTTATCGCACCACAACAAGGTCTAGCACGGGAGAAACGCCCTTCAGTCTAACCTATGGGACGGAAGCGGTCCTCCCATTGGAAATAATTGTTGGCTCCTTGCGAACAGAAAGTTTCGAAGAGGCAGCCAACGCGGAGGGGCGACGCCAAGACCTGGATATGCTCGACGAGAAACGCGAAGCAGCATAGATGCGCCAAGCACTATATAAATTACGGACTGAGAGCAATTACAACCGCCAAGTCCGGGCCAAGAACTTCAAAGTTGGAGAATGGGTACTATGGAAAAATGAGTCTAGCCACGCTGAACCATTGGGAAAACTCAGTGTCACGTGGGAAGGACCATATAAAGTCGTAGAAGCATATAAAAATGGTGTCTATGTATTAGAAGCTCAAGACGGGTGTGCCATTCCATGAACGTGGAACGCGCAGAGCCTACGCCACTTTTACTCCTAAAACGGCTGTTAAAGGTAGCACCAGTGCTAGCTAATGCACTGTGTGTTCATTTTAGTATGTAAATGTAATCAGCATAAATTACTTTACTATTTTCAGTTATATTTTGCTCTAAGTAAAGCTAGAGTGAATAAAAAAGGGCAATTTAGATGCTCCTTATATTCAAATCTAAAGAGGCTGTGTACGTTTACCGTGTGAAATCGTTACAAGGAGGCAACTAGGGAGCTTATATTAGAAAGGCTCATAACCTTCCTCCCAAAACATGTTCATCAACTAAAGGACATGTGACACGAGTGTCAAAGGGTCATAACCTTCCACGAACATAAAAAACAAAACTGGGTGAGCCTCAAGATGACGATCTTGGCTACACCCAGGGTCTTTAAGCAGCAGATTAGAACAAATCTCTCAAAGGCCAGCTTATGTAAAGCGAAAAGAGTTCACTAGCAATAGAACTCTCACCAGGGGTGTAAGCAAACCCTGCGTCAGTACCATGTGGTGGCCAAACATAAGCCATACATGAAGAATATATATATATATATATATATATATATATATATATATATATATATATATACACACATGTGCGGTAATAGCAACCATTCATACCCACAGATACAAAACAAACATTGTCAACGTTGCTGGACTCCCGGACTTTCAGGCCGCCCCTAGGGGCAGCAAATACAAAAAATAAAGCAAGAAAAAGAGAAAATTGTTCAACAAGGTTACATCACAACTAATACAAAAGCTACATCCCAACAGAAGCGTTATCATCACCGAGGGAAGAATCCTCGTTCTGAGACTCCTAAAAAAGATTTTAAAGCCCAGCCACATCCAGGACGCCCAAGCGAAGATGGCCAGCAAAGCCCGTCTCCGTGAAAGTCACTAGGGCGTCTTCCATCTCTTGAGTCCTGGCAGCCACATTCTCCTCCGACTTCGGGTCGACTTCCCTGGCGGACACATGCTCCCAGACTATCTTCTTACCCCGCTCCACACTGGCGGCGACACGAGCTTCTTTTACAAGAACCAATCCTTGGAGGAATTGTGGACTTTCAATCAACCTATCCACAACCCGACCGAGCCCATCGCTAAGGATCCAAGAAATATCCCTCTCCAACGCTCCCTTTGCGGCGTTCTCGGTCACCAGATCAACCTCCAGCTCTGCTACCTGCTTGCTAATACTGGTGTTCTCCAGTGACAGGACCCCCACACGATCGTCCAGGTCCTCCACCTCTTTCCCCAGTTTCATCGCTTGCTCCGCCAAGCCCGCCCTCTCAAGTAACATTGCCTCCTGCCTAGCCCCCATGTAGCTCTTATCGGCCTCCAACTTATCCACTTGGGCCTTCAATTCTTCACATTCAATGCCCCTCTTGTCCAAATCGGATTGGAGGGTCTCCATCTCGGAGATGCGTTCAGCGGCCGCAACTAAGTAAGACAATACTTGGGCAGCAGTGTAACGCAAGCCATCAGCCATATGCTCGTGAGACAAGACACTTAGGACCTTAGTCATGACAGGAGGAAATGCGTGCTGGCACCACTCGAGAGCGGTGTCATGATCGGAGACAAGATCCTGAGTAGTTAATCTCCAAGTCGGCTTATAAGCATCCGGATGAGAGCCCATCAGCAAGGGGACAGTTCTTATTTTACCGGAAGAGGTGGATGCAAAACCGTGAGTAGGCGAAGACCCAGCCTTTGCCCCGACCCCTTTGGTTGTGACAATAAGGCTGGTTTTCTCGGTGCTTCCTTCTCCTGTATGACAGGGCGGTTCAGTCACCCCGATTTGTGCTCCTTCAACAGTTTCGGAGGACCTTCATCGGGGGCACAGTTGGAATCTTTAGAACCCCCCAGTAAGAGGCTCAAATTACACTTCATACGTAGAGAGGACCCGGTGCTAGCTGCCTCAGTTCGACCACCGAAAGAGGCTTCCAAGAGTGCAAAATGCCTCTTAACCTGGCGAACACTCCTCGGGGACCCGGATGGTGAAGGATCCTTCTGAGAAGCACCCGTGACGACAACGTCCTGTAGGTCCGGATCCTCACCAGCGTTGGTAACACTGTCAACACAGGCAGTCGTCACGAATCTTGGCCAGAAAAAGGAGGTGGAAGAGCCTCCACCAGGTCAACATCGCGAACCTCAAGCTCGCCGTCATACAGACCCCGAAGAGCCTTCTCTAAAGAAACAGTCTCTTCCACACCTGGTAAAAACAAGAAATAATGTCGGTTAAGCTAGAGCACCGCCACAAACGTGACTTGCCAATCTTTTTCGTTTGTTTGGTTTTCAAAAAAAAAGGGGGGGGGGAGAGGAAAAGCAAAAGAAATACCCTTTTTCTCAACAAAGAATTCAGGCATCTTCCTGCGAGCCCTCCAAGCAGCACTCATCCCGCTGGCGGCCAAGAAACAGTCAAGCCAATCTTCACCGGTGATGCTGATTTTCTCCAGGGCATCAACCAGTTCCTTGTCGGCGCCAAATAACACGGGGGCACGGTCGACATACACCTTAGTCCTCGGATAGTTGAGTAGCACGAGATCATCGTTCACCCACAAGAATTTCTCTTGCCAGTTCTTCTTTGACTTCTTATCATGGATAAGAATAGGGACTCCCCGACGGCGGGAAAGAGTTCGAGTCCCCAACTGGGTGGAAGCGTTAAAGAAGTGCTTTAAAGCAGGAATGGTCGTCAAGAGGCCTAGGGCACGTAAAAGAAGTTCAAAGCCCACTATCTTGTTGATAGTAATAGGGGTTAAATCCCTCACCGAAAACCCGTATTCACGGATGATCAGATTAAAGAAATCGGTGATGGGCAAACAAAGACCTGCCTCGAATAGGGTGATCGGAATCCCAACTTTGCCCTCTTGCGGGCTGTACATTGACGCGTCAGACAGGGGAATTTGCACACCGTGTTCGTGAACGAACCCAAACCCGAATCGGAACTCGAAAGACTCCCATTCCTCAAGGGTAAGATCTCTTCCTAAAGCGCGAGCAGTAGCCATGAAGAATACGAAGGAAATGTTGGAAAGGCTTTCTCAAGAACAAAAGGGCAAAAAGAAACAAGTAGAAAGCAATGAGGAAATACCAGGAAGAATTGTAGTTTTAATGCCATCAATGAGGCAACGAACCGTCCTCATGATGAAACTGCTTAACAACGACGATTTCGCCCTGCCAACTGCACAAGCAGCCAATAGTAGCCTGCCATGTGTCTGTAAGTAGACCAGAACAACTCCGCTACGTCACGAAGGCAGGAGTCTACTGGCCTAAGGGACTTGTTAACGTTACCTAATAGCCACGTTAAGTGTAACGGAGAATGTAACAGAAACGTTACATCCTTGACTAAGACCCGGTCTTGGCCTAAGCGAGCCAAGGCCAGGGCAGCAGCTCATTTCTCATCACATGGTAACAACATTCCATGTGATCTTCTCATTCACTCACAACCAATGAGAAGGCAACAAATAGCCCGGGTGACGCCCAGAATCGACGTCACCTGATAGTTAGTTAGCGTGAATAGCTCTCCCAGTAAGAGGAGGCCACGTTTTATGCTCACGAGGCACGGTCCCCACGATCTGTTAGTAACGAGTACAAAAGGATCTCTTCCGCCTCAAGGAAGGGATCCATCTTCTCTCCTAAAAGAAAGACTTATCTCAGATTTTCTCTATCCCTGAGAAAGAACTAACTTGATCATCGGAGCGACGTCCTGGGAGATCACCCGACCGTCCTCTAACGGTTATCTTGTGATTGTGTTCTCAGGCAAGCATCCCAGACTGATCCTTCGTTCAACATCCAAACCATCTCTGAACATGTCGCAACATTAGGCATTAATAATTTTGATAATATTTCTATTATTGTTATCATGTGATAATAGTTATATATCTCTTAATATACATATAACCATATATGGTTCGCATATCGTATATCCTGAAATACATTACTAACACATAAACCAAGCAATAAGCATATAGCTCATATATAAATGTTCTAACAGATATTTAATACTTAAATTAATACTTATAATAAAATCATGTTCATGAAATGGACTTTGCAGTCAGCTGACTTAGGTGGGTGGCTGAAGAATTCGGCAGCGCTCCGCCTGACACCTTGACTTTTCCTTTGATGTGGCCAAGGTTCGAATATCAATAAGTCTTAGTCGTATATTCCTGCTGACTAACGATAATCTAGATTCCTCATTAATGCTAATGTCTACATCAAGATCTATCAAGTAAGGAACAACCAGATAGGATCATATCAGAGGTAGGCTCTGTTGGTATACAAAGTATACTGTTTGGAAATCCAACTTTAAGCACCTCACTATATCCATACTAGAAAGCATCCCCATAAGTAGATCAATCAATATAATAAATTGGAATTACTGATAAATCTTATTTATAGGTTCATAATAACGACTATGACTTAAAAATATAAATTACACTAAGATAAAGTGGAGTGTAATTTAACTTATAGAGATTGTACTGGCAGAACTCCAGCCTGCTAGCTACTAGATGTCGGGCTCTCAGGTACCTCAGAGCTTTGCTAAATCTTCTAGAATCCAAGGAAATTCGGACCAAAATTGAGATGAACTCGAGAGAGAAAGTTTGGAGTGTATGGGAAATCAAATGAGGTTGAAAGCTGTATATAGGACAAATGTGCGTCGCACCGGACCAAATGCGCGTCAATCCCAAGCTTGGTTGGCACTCCTTCCTCTCAAAGTGTGACATGTGGCAACATTTGGCTGGTGCTACATGGCAACTTCTAGAAGATGCGCATCACGCCTCTATTGCACGAGGTGTACTCGTGAAACTTCAAAAAATCGTAACTTCTTCATATGAACTTCGTTTTTGACGTTCTTTATATCCACGTGCTATCAACGAGATCTAAAACTTTGTTTAGACTCCGTCGGCTAATTCTCTCTTTATTTTGAAAGTCATATTTTTAACAGGCTTACACTGTTAAATTCCGTTAAAAATTCATAATTTTTTCATACAATATCCGTTCTTGACTATCTTCATATCGACAGATAGGTATTGAAGAGATTTTCAACTCTTGTTTATATTGTTTTTCCTCACAATCGACCGATTAGAATTTCGATTTTTGTGCCCGCACTGCTGCGTTGAAACTTCAAAAAATCATAACTTCATTTTACGAAGTCAGATTTGGACGTTCTTTATATGTATAGAATCATTGTCACATATACTATAACATTGGCTAAATTTATTTATCCTAAATAATCTTCTATCGAATGTCATTTTTTAATGCTTATTATATCTTAAATGACTAGCCCGAATTTGCGGGTGTTATATTTTCTACTGTGCATATGGTTATTACCTAATACTTTTTGAGCAAATTTGGCCGTTTTTCCGATATATTATTTTGTGCTTAGGAGGATGTTACAGTATTCGAAAATTCGTCTTCAAACATGTAACCTGAGTATGAAATTTATATTTTTATTCCGTCACTTGATGAAGCAAAAATGGTAAACAGAATATGTACTTATGCTTGTGTTTTCCTGGGATTCTATTCCAATAATGTTCAATGATGTCCTTGAATCAATTCCAAAACCAAATTGTGCTCTCAAACATGTTCGTTGTCGGTGATGGTGGGGGAGAGTGTTTGACGGGCAAATGATAAAAAGCAAGCTGGTAGACGGGTGTGAAATGGAGTAGTAAGGAAGAAGATGATGGGATGAAGGAGAAGGGTCTGAAATGGAGCTGTAAGTAAGAAGATGATGGGATGAAGGAGAGAATGGGCATGTTGTGTGTGTATGTGTGTGTGAGAGAGAGAGAGAGGTAACTCGGGGTTGAGTCTTAATCTTATCTATGAGTAAGTCACCGACTGACCCCTTCATTTCTTACAAAAGGACATTTTCGACCCGAAAAAATCAAATTTGTTCCCTTAAAAGGCACGTAAATAATTTAAGGGACTGAATGGACAAATTTGTAATACATAGTAGGGCTAATGTGTCATTTCTCCTAAAAAAAAGTTAGGAACCAAAACCATGTCAATCAAAATGCTTAAAAATAAGCACGAAAACATAAAAAATGTCAATCAAAATGCTTAAAAATAAGCACGAAAACATAAAATAAAAAAGTACGTCGAAACATAGACAAACATGAAATTATACCAACACATACATAAAAAAACATTTTTTTTTAAAACAAAAATACCGAATGGAAATTCTAAATGTATGTTGACAAGTTTACTGCTTCGAATTTATACCGGCACATACATAAAAATAACATGTAATTGATTAGTTTTTTTAAAACTAAAGAATTTTATAAAGTTTAAAGCCGACGGGTCAAAGTGACATTTTACAAAGTCGATGGTGATAACTATATGAGAATGAAAGTATGTATATTATGGGGGCAAACACAGAAATTTAGAAATTAAAGGGATGAAAGTGATGTTTTATAAAGTTTAGAGTTGAAAAATGATAAAAATGATATTTTAAAAATAAATGGGTGGTTAATGATAAAGGTTGAAAAAGATATTTTAAAATTTTTAAAATGAAGGGATTAAAGTGGTATTTAATAAAATATATTGATAAGAAAAATATCAAAAAGTAAAGAAGTGAAAAACAAAGTCGAGAACTCTAAAAGTCGTTCGGAAAGAAAACTAAACGATCCGATTTAATAGGTCCAATGGGCTCTGTTGCTTATTAAATGCAATTGTGCAAAGAGTTTTGATTGTGGGTTATAAAATAGAAGTATTTTTTCTTGATATGTATTTGTTGTAACTCTTTGGACCTGCTAGCGGGGTCTTTTCTATTAAATATCGGCCGTTTCCAAAAAAAGAAAATAGAAGTATTTCTATGTTTTGGGCTAATTTAATAATAGACAACTAAATATTTATATTATGTGAGACATTTGTTCGAAAGAAAATTATTTATAAGTTAGTTATGTGGATTATTTTAATAAAATGATGACATTAATTTGAATTATGTTTTTATGTATTAGCTTGGTAATAGAATTAAGTTGTGACACTTGAAAGACTAAGGTTGTTTTAGCATAATAGCGAAATTAAGGGTGTGTTAGGTTTGAATTTTTTTTTAGTTTTCTAGGAAAACTTTCTAAGAAAAACGAAAATTTTGAACACACATTCGGTTCGCAGTTTTCCAAAGTTTTCTAAGAAAATAAAAATTTTCAATTTTTCAAATTGTATGTAAATTTGAAAAGTGATGTTTACAATTTTCCAAATTTTTAAGATGAAAAATAAAAACCCAGCCGGTTCTAACCAAACGCGTTTTCAAAATTTTTTATTGAAAACTGAAAATATTTTCTTAAAAAATTAAAAGAGTTTTCCACAACCAAACGCACCCTAAATGACTCAATTAATAAGCGGGTCTCGACTATCAAAATTATTTGACTATTAAATCATTCACATCGAGTTTTCGATTTTTTCATATCATCTTTCTCGATTATCTTTATACAAGTGTAATACAAACAAAATTTTTTTAAATATAGTTTTATTGACACATCAGCAACTAGAGATGCACAAATACCAATTTTAAACCGAAAAAAACGGTTTTTAATTTCTTTTTAAAATTATATCAAATCGGTGGTTCGGTTTTTGATAAACCGGTTATAAAAACATGGTTCAGTTTTATTGGGTAGGTTAAAAATAAACTGGTTAGCTTTATACACCTCTATTGGTAGCATGTCAAGTCCACCAAGCAAATTACACTATTTTTTTTTGCAAATAAAATGTAATATAGTAGTAAAAAACGATCGATCCACGGAAAATGGTTGTATCTAATCACTAATGCAATCCAATTGAACAAGTGAAATAAAACTAACTAACTATAATTAAACTAAAGGGGGGAGGAAGGGGGGGGGGGATTGTTTGAAAACTAAAAGACTTAAATATCTAAAAAGCTTGCAACTAAGCAAGATGGAGATATGCTCAAATACTAGAGAGAATTGGTCAACCAAGGCAATTCAACACCATCAAAATTTGTTTGTCTATCATTAGGATTCAATATGTAAACTTATCATTCAACCCAAATTGGTTAAAGCAATCATGAAGCATGATATGCCAAAATTCCTCAAAGGTAGTATAGAGGTTGGGAAAGCCCACAACACACCTTCTTAATCATAATCAAGAACCCAACTGAAGCAATTGAACTCAAGAGAATTGATTAGCATTAAGAATGAAAGGATTCTCAATTCTTGGAGGATGTCAATGCTTACGCATCCATAAAGGAGTCATGATCCATAAGCTATAGTTGATTTCTACCATAAAAAAACCTTTATTCTAAGCAAATTCAATGATTCAATGCTAAACCAAAGAAAAAGACTAACAATTGCTCATTAAGTACCAAGCTCATGATCAAAGTATTAAACAAGCATAAGAATTATGAACTAGAATCATAAACATGAGATAAATGAAACCAAAACATGAATCCTTTAAAACTCAAAAATATCCAAGGGTTTTAGCCCAAGTAAACCAAAATAAAGAAATTAGCACTCATGGCAACAAGACAATAATCACAAAAGTGTTTTTAGCATCAAGAAACTAATAATTACTAGAAGAATGAGAAGAATATAGCTCTTTCTCTCCAAAATCACCTCCAAGATGCTCTAATGGAGGAAAAATCGAAGTGTGGGCTGCAAGACCTAACCCATAAGGTAAAATGATGATCCAAATGGCCAAAATGCCCCAAATTGTACAGTTATGTGTGTACCCTCGCAAACTTGCATGGATGAGACCCCCACTCTCACAAATGATGTTGAAATACTATTGGCTCCTTTCTTCCACTACTCAACATTCTTTTGGTCCCCTCCACACCTCACATGATTCATATTTAACCAATCATCTTCAAGCTTCAATATCGATAGTCCAAGCCCATTTTCAAGAGTCTACGACCCATCTTTATAAGTCCACTTCATCCAAGTCTTCAACACACCAAGCCCAATTCTTCAAGAATGGATTCACAAAGCCTAATAACTCTTTGAAAGCCCACCAAGCCCAACAACAAACTCAACCGCAACCGCAACGAGACTCTAAAAACCTACAAAACCCCTTATGCAAAAGAGAAAGTATCTGATACGATCCAAGATAAAAGAAGGAGGGAGTATACAATACAATAACAATAAAAAGGCTAAATATGGTAAAATAAACTACATAAAAGAAATAAATAAAATATATTATATAAAAAAAACAAATTTTAATTTCTTTTTAAAACTTATATCAAACCGGCGGTTCGGTTTTTGATAAATCGGTTATAAAAACATGGTTCAATTTTATTCGGCATGTTAAAAATAAACCGATTAGCTTTATACACCTCTATTAACAATCATTGTTTACGTTTTATAAAATATCTTACTTATTTATAAAAAATAATAATTATATAATAAAATATCTAAATTCTAATATATTAATTTATAATTTGTTAATCAATAATTATTAGAATATATGATAATTTAATAATAAGGTTTAATCTAGTTTAGTTTTTTTTTTTAATTATTTGGATAGTTTAGATATTAAAAAATAGGTCACCGAATAATATGTCTAAACTTGGCTACCCAGCGTTTACCGTGGGCACGATAACTGGTACACCAGAGGTGCGTCCTTCCCGGTCCTCTCGTACTAGGGAAAGGTCCTCTCAATGCTCTAACGCCCACACCGGATATGGACCGAACTGTCTCACGACGTTCTGAACCCCCCTCTATGCCCTGCGGTAATGATTCCTCTGGCATTACGACCTTTACCACAATGATGCTGTCCATAGATCAAATTATTTCGTGGATTGGATTTCACTTTACTGTCTACGGCTCCATTGCGTGTGCTCGGGGTAGAAGTTTTGTATAAATGTAAAGTATATTAAACAGTGGCAGATCAATGATCAAAGTAAAGGGGTATCCCCGATAAGTAAAACGGTATCCCCGACAAAAAAAAATCGTGTAATATACAATAAGAAAAAAAAATCCGGAAAAAATTTCACTACTGAAATTTTTTGAGGGGTATCCCGGGCTACCTCGGGGTATATACTAGATCCGCCAATGATGTTAAACTTATGTTGTATTCTGTTAATTTACATTTATAAAAAAAAGTTTGTTAAAAACTTACAAACAACCAGAATATTTTATTAGAAAAAATAAGAATAAGCTAGCTATAAAAATAAGGAAATTTTTATTAAACTCCTTATCCTAACTTTAAGTCTTGATTTTCCTTTTCTAAACAATAAAGTTAAAAACTTGTAATTATATTCAAATTTGGGTAATTATCTGGTCACCCAATCATCCTCCTAAGGCGTGTTCGAAAAAACTACCAAGTAGTTGCTAACATTTTGTTAAATGTTACGTGAGATAACTTTTAAATTTAAAGCGTTTTGTTTAAACTAAACGATAAAAGCATGTAGTGCAAACAGGTTTTTTTTGTTCAAAACAGAGTGTTTTGTCAAACGCTAGAAGCTCTCAAACGCTCCGTGTCAAACATTTCCTAATGTGGCAATGAAAATTTTCATTAAAGTCCATATATTTGACATCATTCACGATTAAGCCCTGATTTCTTTAACAATGATGTCCAAAGGAATTGCAATTGAACTCGACTTTCAGAAATTACTCGGTTACCTTGTTTTTGTCTAGTGACATTGTTGAGGTGGAGTTGAGGTAGATAAGTTACGCGCATAGTTGGCATTTGGGGACTTAAGTATGAAAGAATGGAATCTTGTACTCCCAAATCATTCTTTTGAAATCAATGTCTTTGTCTTTTTTCAACTTCCCTAAGTGTACAAAGTCTCTATGAATAAGCTTCGCAAGGTGTTAGGGTCAGGTGTGATTGTAAAGATAAGTGTAACATCCCAAAAATCGGAGTACAATTTTCATTTTTCAAAAACAACCCAAACACCATAATTGTTTACAAAACATTGTTTCAAAAGTATAAGTCATAAACAGAGTGTCCCATAATCCAAGAACATGAAAATCCGAAGGAATGTGCACAATCACGCCTTTGCTTTCCCCTGATCCTCTGAAGTACCTGAAACAACAAACTGTAATTGTAAGCCAACGCTTAGTGAGTTCCCCCAAAGTACCACACACAACCATACAAACAACAACATGCATACATGAGCCTTCAACATGACTAGACCGCCTCGCAGGCCTTCAGTCTATCCGAGCTACTCTGGGTGTCTTGGCCTTAAGTACCAGTTAGTCCGCCTCAACCCAACAAACCATAACATGTCGACAATACAATACAAACAATAATCAACAAACACAGTTAGTCCTACAAATCTACCAGTCTAATCACATAACTAATGAATACATATCTCAGCATAACAACACACAATAAAACAGGATACCAAATCCAATGGGCCGACCTTGGTGCCTTCAACCCAAAAGTACAGTGAGGAAAAACTCACATCTCAGTCCGAACAAATAGCTGAATAGGTCTCTGCTCCGAATATCAGCTCTACCTTTCACCTATTCATCAAATAGTGACCAATCTCAAATACAACTCAAAATACCCAAAATACCCTTAGGTCAAACTTGGTCAAAGTCAAAAAGTCAGAAAGTCTAACTTGGTCAACACAGCTAAGTACGCCCAATGTACTCAGCTTGTACGCTTGGCGTACACGAGCATTGACCAAAACGCGGGTTGGCTGACCTTGTACGCACGACGTACCTGGGTTACACCCAACGTACGTGACTGGACGCTTTTCTTTCTTATTAAGAGCTTAATCCTTAAGCTCTTTTGTCCAAATTCCAGATCTTGTCCTAAACTAATGTCCTTAACCATAAAGTTTCCAACTTTATGGTCTTGCATGGCTATTAAGTTCCCAACAACAAAACCCTAACTCCTTAACTTCTTAAGACACTAAAACTCATGCATGGATGGAAACTAACAATCAAGATTGCATTTTTATGAACTTAGACACTCCAAAACGTCTGGAAGGACAAACCATTTGGGTCTAAAGCATGCCATACTCAAGAAAATTATTTATTGGGGACAAAAGATCATAATAACACCATACAAGCTAGATCTAATCAAATAAGCCTCAAGGTATGAACTTTATACCTTCTAGAGATGTAGGAGGGTGCAAAAACTTTAGATCCAAGGTTGTTCCACACTTATAAGTTATTCTCTCTTCCTTATTCTTCCTCTATGAAAACCAAAACACACAAAAATGGTTCAAGAATGCTCAAAAACGAATTAGGGTTTGCAAAGGTCGAAGTTGGGGCTGGAGGCTGATGAAAGAAAGAGGACTTGGGACTTAACGATGCTTAAAAAAGGTCCAAACCCTATATATTAGGGTTTGGGATTTCGGCACGTACGCCCAATGTACCTAGGGTTACGCCCAACGAATGTGGTGACGTCCCAAAATTACAAAAATGTCATTTTGGTCCAATTTGCCACAATTCTCCTATCAAGGGCTAAAATGAAATTAATTCTCATACTTAGGGTTAAAAATGGAGATACCTCAATATCAAGATGTTACAATTCTCCCCCACTTGAACTAGACTCCGTCCTTGAAGTCCGCTGCTGTGAACAACTCAGGGTAATGCTCTCGCATCTCTGAATTAGGTTCCCACGTCCATTCATAACCCTTCCGATGTTGCCACTGAACCTTGACCAACGACACCACCTTGTTACGTGAGGCCTTAGTCTTCTGATCCAAGATCGAAACTGGTCACTCAATATAATTCAGGCGATCATCAGCCAGAACATCATCCAAAGGAACAACCGTTGAATCATCAGCCACACACTTCCGAAGCTGCAAAACATGGAAGGTGTTGTGGATTTAACTGAACTCCTCAGGTAAATCCAGCCTGTAAGCTACCTTGCCAACCCTGGAAAACACTCGAAATGGCCCACTATACCGGGCCCCAACTTTCCCCTCTCCCTAAAGCGTATAACACCCTTCCAGGGTGATACCTTCAGCAAAACCATGTCGCCGACCTGGAACTCCAACTCAAATCGACAATTGTCGGCATAACTCTTCTGCCGACTCTGAGCTGTCTGAAATCTCTGTCTAATCTGTTGAATAAACTCTGTCGTCTGAAGGACGACCTTAGTCCTTCCCATGACTCTATGACTAACCTCCCCCTAACATACTGGGGTATGACACTTCCTCCCATAGAGAAGCTCGAATGGCGGTGCACCAATACTGGAGTGATAGATGTTATTTATGATTTATTAATATATTACAAGTATAATATATTAATATGAAATCATAATATTTAATTAGTATTGATTAAGAATTAATTTGGAATTAATTTAGTGATCAAAAGAGACTAATTAAATTAACGGGGACTGATTATGTAAATCAGTGATATATATAGTGTTTGGGCTATTGATCCATGTTGGGCTAAGTTTTATGTGAGTATCCATGAAGAGTTAGCCCACATGAGATATGGATCATAACCCAAGTGTATGGATTAGGGTTTACCCATGACTCTTGGAATCCTACACTATATAAATGTCATCCCTTAGCCAAAATCAGTTGTACCTATGTATTCTAAGAGAATCATAACCGATTTTAGAGTGTCTATACTCTCTCTCAAAGTCCTCCTTTGTTCATAGTGTTTGTAAACCATTTGAGGCATCACACTTGAGGTGCTAAGCTCTTGAAAGGCCAAGAACTACAAACTACATCAAGAGGTATTCATCTAACTTGATTTTATATGGTATATCCTCCTTTGTACGTTAGTTAGGATGTATGCTTTGGAAAATTCATATTGCATGTATAATTAGAGAAAACATAGATCCAAAGAATCTAGGGTTGCATGTGCACCATAGGAGTGTTATAGTGCTTAAAACCCAACAGTGGTATCAGAGCCTAGGATTGTTTTATGTTATATTTGATGCATGTTAATTTTCAAAGTTGAAAAAATCAATTTTCTGGCCTCTGACTGATGAACTCGCCGAGTCCACTGGCTGACTCGACGAGTCCACTCAGTAAAAGGGCAACTCGACAAGTAGATGGTTCTGGTTGCAGAATTTTGAGTTTTTGGCCAGAATTGGACTAGGATCATTACCACAAACTATTTTGTAATCATAAAAAAATGTATTTTCTGATTTGGTAATGATGATCCTCATCCAATTAAAGGACAATTGTCAAATTTTAAGATAATTAAGTTAATCAATTGTATTGTTTGATATGAATTGCCTTGCTATGAGTTAGATTAGATCAATAGTGAAATTATATGATAATGTTGTTAGCTAAAATTGATCTAAGTTGTTCTTGAAATGAGTTTTGTAACTTGTCCTCAAGTTATATGAAGAGTCTCATTCATGAACATTAAAACTCATAAGTTTTCATAAGTTATGGAAAAGAAAAGGTTTTCAAGAGTTACAAAACTTGCCCTCAAGTTTTGGTATTTGAAAAGTCTCAAATTATGAAAACATTAACTCTAGTAATTGAAAGGTTTCAAAAGATGCAACTCTTAGATTCATAACTTAAAAATTAATTAAATAGTTTTAATTTTGAATTTTTAATAACCTAGATGCTTTGAATAATTCAATTACACCTTATGGACATTATTAAATTAATTAAAGTGTTTAATTAAAAGAGAAGTTTAATAAATCCATAATAACATGGTTTAAGATTAATTAAATTAAGAGTATAACTTATTAATAGATTAAACCACCAAGTATTTTAAATGTGTAAAATACACCCTTATACTATATAAAATTAAAAGTTTAATATATTATATGTATAAGTAAAAGGTCAGTCTTACCGTTAGTAGACCCTATTCACGAAGCCGGTCTATAAGGGGGGGTATAAGGTTACTGCCTATAAAATGGTGGTTTAATGGGTGTCCACTCTCACCCACCACTTCCTTGACTGGTGGAGGGTCGTTAGCCGAACGGGTAGGATAGGACATTGATTCTGATTAAAAGTATAATGAAAATACCAAGTAACTAAACACTTATAAATTCCCAATCTTAGTTACTTAGGAAAAATGTGAATTTTGTGCTAACCCATGAAATTGCACATTGCACCTTATTAGTCGTTAGTGGAGCGTGTATGGTTAACCGGTACACTAATATGGGACTAATGAAGGATGGCAATGGGTAGCTCGATGTTAATCATGGATTAATGGAGCGTGTGTGGTTAACTGGAACATTGATTGGATGGTTTGTAACATTAAGTGTACCAAGCTAATTTGCATGGTTATTCACACCTTGTTTGTGATCCTCGACATCCCAGTCACAAACTTGAAGGGCATAATCGAGTTTTAAACATGCCATTGAAAAGTTCAATGAATCTCAAAGAATCTAGGAATTTCAATTCATTTAAAACTTAATAATCAATTTCGTTTTTCATGGTGGAAATTGGTAAATCGTCATTTACCTACCTTCAAATATTTTACAATTGTATTACGACATCCCTCTTCGGAATTGTAGAATATTGTGCTGGGTCCTAGCCTTAATATTTCATTTGGGTGTTATATTAAGGACTTAAATTAACTAACTTGAATTTCTCCCATTATAGATGTCTAGGTCAGACAACTATGGTCTTCCCGAATCTTTTGGAAAAAGCTTTCCTCATGAAGATGATATTCCACAAGACAATCAAAGTAAAAGATTAATCTCTTCTTCGTGCTGTAGTGGAACTTCACTTCCTCCACCTCCTCCAATAATTCTTCCTAACCTACAAGTTTAAAGACTTGAAAAGTTCAAGGTCACTCAAGCCCTATTGGCAAGCAAACACCAAGATGGAAGGTCTGTGTGTGCACATGTCTTGCAAATGAAGTCACACATTGTTAGGCTGGGAATGTTAGGAGTCGTTGTGTCAAGGAAGTTGGCTGTTGACTTGGTTATTCAGTCACTTCCCGAGTCGTATAGTCCGTTTGTTAAAGACTACTATATGACTTACCGTGACGTGACCCTTATTCATCTTACCTATTTGCTATTTGCTGCTGAATCAGAAATGATTTGGCGCACTGGTAATGCAAATTTGATTGGAAGATCTACTTCCCAAACTTCCATGGACATTGACAATGGAAACATTAGAAGTCCAGAAAATATTTCTCTTTCCAAGGGAAAAAGAAAGGCTAAGTCTGTGATTGTCCCTTTTACCATTCCAAAAGAATCTGTTTGCTTCTATTGCCAAGAGAAGGGGCATTCGTTGCGAAGCTGCCGTATCTACCTGAAGGACCACAAGAATGGTAAAGTCAAAAAGTTTGACTCTGCTTTAGGTAAGTCCACTATCTAACTCTATTAAGTTCCTATTTGTAGATTCTTAATACATGATGTGATAAGATTACATTTTTATGTTTTGTAGGATCAAAGGAAGCTCAAAGGAAAAGCATGCTAAGTCTGATCGCGAAGAGATGGATTTCGATCGCATGGTTCGATGATCGGATTTTTGAGCTGATGCTAGGAGTTATGATAAATTGCTTAGAAATATGTAGTAACATAGTTTTCAATTGTATTTGCATTGTAAGGACAAGTTATCTGCATTTTATAAATAAAGATAAATTTTGAATTTTATCTTGTTTTACATTTCCTTGCAATGGAATTTGTGAAAATTGGTGTTTATACATTGTTAGAAATATTGATAATGGATTTGATTCTTTCGTTTGTGGTGGTTTCATAATTAACCAAATAAGGAAAGATTCTCATCACCCAAGTTTAAATTGAATAGAAACTTGGAATCGTGCAACCTGTATTGTATGATGGATGAGAACCTTTGTCTTTGGGAAATTAAGACTAAATCCTTGTTTACATGTATATGTGAGTCAAGTGAAGGACTAGGGGATCGGGTACACTTGGTTGTGCACTGGTCAGGTCCACCACAAAGAACGATAAGACTATTCGTTATGATTTACTAATAGTTTAGTAAATATGGTTATGCTTACAAGATTAAGTATAATTCTGAGTCATTGGAAAAGTTTCAATGTATAGCAGAACAAATAAGAAGAATCAAATTAGGCAGAAAGATAAAAGTTTCTCCAATCTGAAAAAGAAGGGAGAGTACTTGAGTATCGTGTTTAATGATCATCTTAGTGATTATGCAACCATATCACAATTGATCCTCTAAGGACATCTTGGTGCATTTGTATGGCTAAGAAGAGGAATCGAGAATTGTTGAAATGGTTATATCAAGAAGATAAATCATACTTCGTTCCAAAATCAAGTCTTAGAGTTATGCTCCAAGATTGTATATTGAGTGACATGTCCTAAGTAGGCTTATAACATATCATGAAATGTGGAGTAGAAGAGTTTTCTTACTCATGCACATTTCTAATTGGTAGTTGTGATGTTTTAGATTAGACAAAGATCAACTAAGACCGATTGTCAGAAGTGTTTGTCTTAATAAGAAACCGCACTAATTCTTGAAAAAGAGAGTCTTATATGTCAGGAGGTCAGTGGGAGTCTTAAAGATCTTGAAAAGTTTCAAGAACTAATCAAGAGTAAACCCATTGTTAATCACTAGCACACGATTTAAGGTTTGTAACCTATCGTGTTGACATATTCTTGTTTCTGTGCCCATTCCAGTTAAAGTTGACTATGCATGTGAGTTCTATGAGTTCTTATCTGTTTGCATAAGGCAAAGCATCTTGATCAGTGAAAGTTTATTGATCAGCATGGGTAAGCTGCTTAACAACTTGGAAGACATGGTAGACCCTTGTGCTGCTAAGTGGCAAGAAGTTAAGATTGAACAAGTTCAGTCCATATGAGTTTGGATTTATCACTAACCGGGTCTTGTGATTATGGTTATGACAAATTCACATGGATAGGAACACATACACCATAAAAATCTAAGTGTCATAACGTTTCTCTCCAATTCATGAAAATGATTGTGAGGAAACGCTTTCACTAAATTTTAAGGAGATAGCAATTGTGATATTTGCATTATGATTACGACATCCCTCTTCATAGTTCGAATTGTGAGAAATGGAAAAAGGTCTAAACAGTTGAGACTTATTACTGTAAGTTCTAAAATTGTTTAGACACACATGTGAGCTATCTAAGGAAAGGTGTATGAGTGTGAGAAGCCTAGATAAAGTCTCATCGAAGCATTTTGTATCAGAAAGCTGAAATTTGGTAAGAAAGTCAACAAGTATTGATTTCTAGAACTCCAGTTGATTTCTGGGTACATGTCAAAGTTAGTGGGAGCATAAGTGTTATGCTATTAAAGAAATTATTGTTATTCTAGTGGGAGCATAATTATTATGGTAAGTGTTGCGAGTTAGCAATGTTAATTATAGAAAACAAAGGTTTCAATTCGCAAAGTTGCAGGGTTTGAAAAGTTGTGTTGCTATAATTAAGGGATAAGAACTTATACTTCATTTCATTTCAATTCTAAAAGTTTAGATTAAGATTTTAATCAAATTTAGTCAAGGACATATATGAATGTTATGTTGAAAAGATTCGACATAAGGAAATTCTATATATGGAAATGTTATAGAAAGATACTGGTAAAGTATCAGGTCTTTATGTAAGACATTATGAATCGTGTCCCATATGCTTCGAATATAGGATCGATTGCATGTGCTATAATATTCTCCTGTTCTAATTTTCCAAATGCCTAGGGCATTAAGAGAGAAAAAGGACTAGAACCGGATATGACTAAAGTTGTTAAACAATTGCTAAGAACAATCCAAGGTTCGCCAAAGATTGGTTGCTTATGGACAATTGGAAGTATAGTAATGAATGGACCATATTGATATGATTTTTAATAGATAGGATTCTATTAAGAATGGATAGTCGTATTGAAATTATGGACAAGTTTCCATAATGGGAGTTGGATATCAAGAATTTATGAATAAGTTAGAAACTTTTATGCAAGAAGGATGTTCAAAGGAATGTGCTTTGAATATGAGACTTCGTATCTATGGAATTGTTTTGTAACAATATCCAATGGAAACTTTTGTAATTGGAAAAGTCTCTGTGACTTGTGTACATATTCATTACAAAAGGATCACTGCATATAAGCTTAGAATCTAACATATTACAGTAAGTGGCAAGGACTTGGTATTCTTACACTTACGATAGGGATTTGGAATTGTGAAATGAGTATCATTGGAAATGTTTACAATTGATATATTTCACAAAGTAAGGACCATAGGTAAACATAGTGTGCATGCTTGGAGCATGGGACAACTATTGTTTTAATTCAAGTATAAAGTTGAGAAATCAAAACATTATACAATGAATAATGTGTAATCAATATGGTGATTAAATAAAAGGCGTTTTATTTATATTCAAAAGTTTTGAGACCATATTGGATTCGATTATTCTTGTGTTTCACTTTGCATATTTTGACTTCCCGAATAACTAGGTTATTCAAACTATCCACAGTCGATCATACTTTGGAAGTAGGTATTGAGGCAAGACTGTCATGAATCCGTCTGTAGATTGTCTAAAGTGTTTTAGACATAGCACAAGTTTGCTGCAGTGTTCATGAGTACTTATGGAATACAATTCGAGTATTGGACTAAACCCACGCTCATCTGAATCACTTCATGGATTTTATCACGAGTGATTGTGAGACGATAATATCTTATATTATTGAAACCAAGACATGTGAGTTGTAGTTTACAAGTCGGTTGCACATTGACATATGTAAACGCACCAGTAACTTGGTGTTATAAAACATATTGTTGTGTGTGATTTGATGAGTAAGTACAAGCAAGCATTTGAGTCGAAGTTTATCCATTCCTTTTACCCAATGTGGGATAAAAGCGATATATGTGGGCCCCTCGATGATTTAATGATGACAACCCTAAGTGTTTGGCCAAGCCTGGACTGATTTGATTTGTTTAATTAGTCAGTCGTCATAAATCGGAAATCGGGAAACAACACATGAACAGTGAGAATGATTATAATCCATGTCTCAGTTCATACGATATCTAGAATGGAGGAATATATGATCCCTTATCTAATGGACGCGTCATTTGACTAGGTCAGAGTTCGACAATGGATTTTGAGAGCTACGATTACTAGTTGGGATTTTCGAGTCGTACTTGCAATAATAATTATGGAACGAGATGTCAAGAATCGTGGTTTGGACTAGGTTGATTCCTTGAGAAGGACTATGATTTTGGCTTGATAACGAATTCGATTTTGGGTTGATTTCGTTGATCTGAATGACAATTTTCGTTAAAATGGGTGCTATGAATTTCTAACGAAGTGATGAAGAACATACATTCGTTAATATGGTGCAGTGAAGTTTCATTCAAATGGGTGTCATTTCGTACGAAGGGATGAAATTTCATACGAAGGGTGTTATAGATTTCTAACGAATGGGAGAGAGAAAATGGGCTGATGATTTTGTACGAAGGGGTAATGAATATTAACGAAGGGAGGAAGTTAAAAAAAATTGTTAAAATGGGAACGATGCTTGTCAAATGAAATTGGGGAAGAAGAAGGCAAATGTTACGAAAATGGCCCCTAAACTTTCGATAGTTTAACATTTTTTCAAAATTTTCGTACGAAGGCATAAAAGCTTCGTTAGTTTTGAAGACAAATGGAAAAGTTTCGTAAGCAGTCCCTATAATTTCGACAATTTGGCAACAAGTATCCAATTTCAACAAAGGACTGTTTTTGCTGAGAAATTGAAGAATGTTCAATTCTGGTCCCTGCAGTTTGTGCGAATTTACGCTTTATGCCCAGTTTCACAAATGGGACAGAATTTCGCATATTTGGTTGTTTTGGCGCAATGGGTCCCTGCAAGTTTCAGAAAGTGACAATTTCTACCCGGTTTTTGAAAATCTTGCAACTTTCACCCAAAAAGTCAAAATTTTTCATAAATTGGAAATTTTGTGGCTTTTTCGTGATTGTTTTTCCGTGCAAGATTTTTGGTGTTTCATTTTTGGCACACATCAAGGGGGAGTTTTTTAAAGTTCATTCCTCGAGCGCTTCTCACCCTTAATGGGTTTTATAATCATTTTTTGATTATAAAAAAGGGGAGAATGATGGGTATTCGAAGCGAATCTTTCATTTGCGGATTTGAAGACCGGTGTTAACTTCAAGGGGGAGTTTGGTCTTGATCGCGCGTGCTCGTTGGAGATTGAAGCCGGACATCCAATCCTAACTTTGAGGGGGAGAATGTAAGGGTGCAAAGTCACTCTTGGATGTTATGAGGGCTTACTCCTTTGTGTGTGCATAATGAGTTGTCTTTCCTTTATAAGGAAGTGAGTGACACTCATTTTATCAAATGAACATTTTGAGAGATTAGTTTAGTGAGAGAATTTGCAAAACCCATTTTGTACTCTTTCTATGAAACTAATGAGAGCTTAACAGAATTATTTAGATCTTCTGTTCATGTTCTTGATTTTACTTGATGATTCACTAAATCATTCTTAATTCCGCACACGCCATCATAATCAACACCACTACAGACTTATCCAAGTGGGAGACTGTTGGATTAGGTGTCTAAGCCCATAACCATAAATGGTATGTACTTGAGCCGAGAGTAGCATGGTCCATTTGGGTTGCCTTCACCAGAACAATCTGATAGGATGGATATTTGAGAAAGAGGTTATTTATGATTTATTAATATATTACAAGTATAATATATTAATATGAAATCATAATATTTAATTATTACTGATCAAGAATTAATTTGGAATTAATTTAGTGATCAAAAGAGACTAATTAAATTAATGGAGACTGATTATGTAAATCAGTGATATATATAGTGTTTGGGCTATTGATCCATGTTGGGCTAAATTTTATGTAAGTATCCATGACGAGTTAGTCCACATGAGATATGGAGCATAACCCAAGTGTATGGATTAGGGTTTACCCATGACTCTTGGAATCCTACACTATATAAATGTCATCCCTTAGCCAAAATTGGTTGATCCTATGTATTCTAAGAGAATCATATCAAGAGGTATTCATCTAACTTGATTTTATATGGTATATCCTCCTTTGTATGCTAGTTAGGATGTATGCTTTGGAAAATTCATATTGCATGTATAATTAGAGAAAACATAGATCCAAAGCATCTAGGGTTGCATGTGCACCATAGGAGTATTATAGTGCTTAAAACCCAACAATATGTTCCCATTTCCACATGGGAACCTCCAATGGCTACAACTTGCCATGCGGCCTCTGGTGCTCGGCCTTGACCATCCAACAGGTCAAGCACCTCTCGACATACCAGGATATCTCTCTCTTCATGCATGACCACCAGTAACTAAGCCTCAGATCCCGATACATCTTGGTGGCTCAGGGTGTATCGAAAACCTAAACTTGTGTGCCTATTCCAGCACAGTCTGCATGATCCCACCAAAATCTGGCAACCAAACCTGTCCATACCGCGTCAATAATCCACGACTGTCAGTATCAAACTTGTCAATCTCGCCCCTGAGTCTCTCCTATCTCCAATTCTCCTTCTTGACTCCCTCAACATAAGCCTCCCTTAGGGTGCAAAGTTATACATGGATTAACTTTGTAATGGCTTGACTTGAGAAGAACCACTTGCACATGTGGGATAAATGGCTTGTGACATGAGAGAGAGAGAGAGAGAGAGATAGACTCGTTAACACCTCTATAAATAGTGGGTTGCATACAACTAGTAGAGTGTGCTTTAGTAGTTCATTGTGATTAGTGATTATGATATTTATGTAGAACTAGATCTAGATCCCTTTTTGTATTCATTACTATGATCGAATACATCTTTTAGCATCCAAATCACCATGTTCATTGTCTTCTTACAATTCAGCATGTCAAATCAAATGCTCATAATTCACTATAATTGGTATCAAAGCGGGTCGTTGAAGATCGAAGTGACTTTTGAAGAAACGGTTCTCGATTTGAAAACAATCAACACAATGTGAATGAATCTATGGTGATTCTCTCCATAATTTCTCGTAATCTCTCAAAATCTCTTGGTTTCATTCCATTGGATCTATTTGCTTTTCATTCTAAATTTTGATGATCCAATTATCTTTTGTTAATCTAGCACAATCATTTTTTGTTCAACCCAAATAAATTGTGATTTGATATTGTTCATCGACATTTACATTTCGATCCAATTTGCCTACTGTTCATCGATCAATTAAGCCCACGTCATACTCTAATTTGATAAATCCTTTATGTCCATCTGTTTGTACAACTCAATTCGCCTTGTCTGACTTAATTCACTTCGATTGTTTATCTCGATATTGTGTCAATGAATCACTATTTCATTAATCTGAGTAATTCACATTTCCTTGTCCTTGTGAATGCTAATCTGTCTGAATTTCGATTTGTATCACACGTTTTCATTAATCTGATTAATTCACATTTTCTTATTCTTATCTGAAATCGATGTTATCCGTTTGATTCAATCTCATCGATTATAGTTTTTCAGTTCTAAATGTCTTTTTTGATTGATTTCGTGAGTACTATCCGATTTGAGAATTGAAATTGATTCAATTTGACATTCTTGTTGTTGACAATGATGAATATATAAAGAACACATCAAGAACAGAAAATGATGTTGATGAAATTGAGAAATTTAATTCGTAACGATTGTGGTAAATGGGTCTTTGATTGTCGATGCTTAGTCTTTGTATTTGACTTCCTTACTACTGGGTTTCCATGAGAACGAAAATCGAATGGGAAAGCTATAAAGTCGAATTAGGTTCTCCAACTTGATTTCGATATTGCAATTGACTTTCAAGAATTGTTGAAGAGCATTTGATAATCTGTACAGTCGAAAATGATTTGGAATTTATGATTTGAGCTGTATCGAGGCTATGGGGGTTGTTCGGTATTACTGAAAGTTTTCAATGAATGATGGATTTTTGATAGAAGCCTCGAAAGTGGATAATTGAAAGTTCAACACGTCGATGCTATCAAAAATTTGAATTTGTTAGAGAAGGGCTGAAACGAATAGGAACTCTCAACTCGCAAGAATTGTCGAGTGGCTTGATTTCGAATGGCTGATCGGGAATGATCAGATGATGAGTTCGAATCGATGTCTTGATAATGGGTCAAATAGCTGGTGATGATGTATTGTCCATTAGCATGGCTTAGACAGCTCTGATGCGCCAGCCTCGTCTGGTGCTCCCTTTCCAGCCTTGTTGGGGACTCCCTTGCCAGCCTTGCTGGGGACTCTCCTGCTGGTCCGGCCTGGGGACTCCCTTGCCAGCCTTGCTAGGGACTCTCCTGCTGGCCTGGCCTGGCGCCCCCTTGTCGGCCTTTCCTGGTGCGCGCTCGCCAGCGGTGCCCGGCGCCTCCGGGCGGCCTTGCCCAGCTCCTTGCTAGTTGGGCCTGAATTGGGCTGGCCCAAGGCCTGACCTAATTCCTCTTGACCTAATTGTACACTATAAATAGAATAGTTCCTCCTTCATGAAGGGGGGCCTTTCCCTTGGACTCTTCCCAAGTGGCTCAACCGCCACTAGACTTCCCCCATGGCTCAACCGCCACACTATACTCAGGCCGGGTGGCTCAGCCGCCACCCTCCGCCGTCAGCCACCATACACCACCACCAGCACCAAGATGGTTCTCTCTAGCTAAAGAGAACCATCTCAGATCTTCCAGATGATCTAACTTGACCGTCGGAGCCCACTCCCAGGGCACAGTCCCTGGGGCGGCTCTAACGGCCTTGTCTGTCGTGACCTCGCAGATCCGTCTCCGGCGTAGAAGCACTCTCTCAGAGCAGGTGGTCGGAGCCGATTTCGCATCATTTGGCACCATCCCGGACTCGAACGAGCAGTCATCATCTCGTTCTTGTCTAGATATGCTCAGATCTGTCGTTTCAGCTAAGGTTTTCCTAAGATCTGTTCATTTCTAGCACCATTTGGTTCAGATCCGTTTGCCCTTTGCCAAGAGCTTTTCAGATCCATTTGGTTCTTGTCAAGATCTCTTTAGATTTGTTTAACCATCGTTCAGATCTCTTGATCTGTCCATTTTTTATTGAGGTCTTTTGATCTGTTTTCCTTTTTTTTGTTCAGATCTTTAGATCTATTGAGTTTTTGCTCAGATCGTTAGATCTACTTCGTTTTTTCTCAGATATCTAAATATGCCTTGTTTGAGTTTATTTGAGCAATTCTCAAGTTAAAAGATTTTATCAGATCCATCTTTTGGTTTATATTTTGATGGATTATTCAGAAAGTTGGGGAGAAAAGAGGTTTTCATGACTTTTTCCCCATCTTTGCTCATATTTTCGAATTTTATTCAGGAAATTGAAGAAGAAACAATAATTTACAAGTTTTTACCTCTTTTGCTTGCTCATTTTCAAGAAAATTGGTTTTTGGTTCCTAATTTCTCATGTACAACTTCATTTAAGTTGTTTATTTGGTGCTTCCTCTAGAAGCTTAGAGATGGAAAACAAAAGATTTTCAGATCTGTTGAGCAAGCTGAAGAGTAAAGAAGGTTTAGTGAGAAAAAACCTTGTTAGATTCATTTTTGTTTATATTTTGGGGGTTTTCTCAGTAAGTTGAGAAGAAAAGAAGTTCTCTATGACTTTTACCCCATCATTTGCTCAGATCTTCTTCGTATTTTCCAAGATCTGTCCAAATTTGCTTCACAAATATTTTAGATCTGTAGATCCATTTCGTTTTTAGTTCAGATCTATAGATCTACATGATTTTCTTCACTCAAATATTCCCCAAGTTTGAAAGAATCTTCTTAGATTCGTTTTTTGTTCATATTTTGGGGGTGTATTGAGCAAGTTCATAAGAAAATAAGTTTTGTGGGTTTTTACCTATATTCATCAACTAATAAGATCAAAAAATATTTTTTAGTTGAGTTTTTATGTATACAACTCCATTTCATGAAACAAATGCTTGTAAAAACAGCTTTGTTGTTTGTACATCTTTCAAGCTAAAAAAAGAAAAAAAACTCTAACAGATCCTTTTTTCGTTTATAGTTTGGTGGTTTGTTAAGAAAGTTGAGTAGAAAAGAAATTTTTATGAGTTTTTACCCCATGTTTAATCCATATACCATCAGAAAATCGTTTTTAGTTAAGATTTTTTGAAACAACTTCGCTCCTTACAACACCTGTGTGTAAATCCAACTATGTTTCTTGTATATTTCTCAAAACCTTCAAAAAAAAAAGAGGGATAGAAAAGAGGCGAGATATGTTTCTTTTGAGCCAAGAACAAAAAAAAATAGAAGAGAAAACCCTGTTTGTTAAGTATTTTCGTATGCTTTTCATCCATTATTTACTCATTTTTAACCCACATCAAAAGTTATCCCCTCACTAGTTACCACCTCAGAAAATGGTTTTCAAAAAAAAATGCAAGTGGGCTATTGGTCAATGAATTCGTATGTGCATGCCCTCAGTCAGCCAAACACAGCAAAAAGTAAAGCATACCAAAGATGACAAACAAGGAAAGTTCAAAAAATAGTGACTTGTTGTCACCTCTCAACGGAAAAAAGGAAAAAAAAATAAGAGAAGTCAAAGCTCAAGAAATGATGTTATTTCTCTCTCTAAGGCTATGGGGAGTAAAGAGAATTTTACAACTGATATTTCCAGTAAATTGTACAAAATATTACAACAATAAGCTCTGTCACCCTAACCATATAAACGACAAAAAAGAGGGGTATAGGTGTACAGTTTACACCACAAAATTCAAAGAAGCAAAAACCAGCAAACAGGCCAAAGCGGGCCCCACACGTCTCAAAAAGACACACAAGCTGATAGAAAAAGTCAACAGAGGAGTCGGGTCCCACCTTGGTCCTCTCCAACCTCAGAAACATGGCATCCCGAATAAAACAAATGGTGACCTCCTTCAAACCTAATAAGGCCGCCACCAGCGTCAATGGATCAGCATCATTGGTGGTCGGAATCCTACCCGCTTCCAATGAAGCATCTTAGAGCTGGATATGAACCACCGGCGATAACAACCGCCACAGCTGAGCGCGTTTCAAGCACCACCGGTCACCACCCAACTCATCCCTTCCAGTCAACCAGCAGCAAACTCCAGACCAGCACCCGGAGACCCCGGGGCATTACCTGTTGACCTCCAGTCAAATAACTCCTCCAATACACACAACATAGTACCTGTGAATCTACAATCGGTAGTCACCCGTCGATTTCCTGCAACAACAACTCAAGCACTGGTCGGCACCACATGATCGCTTACAATCGAATGGAATCTTTAAGAGCAAACACTAAATGATGTTGCTTTAATGCCGGTAGCAACAAAACCACAACCGCTACCTCTCACCGATCGCCACTTGCTGCTCCAGCCCACTTCAATAAATGGCGACCTCCAGTGAGAAATTACCAGCCGTAAACGCTTAGCAACAACAACTGAAGCATCGCCATCGGCACCTCCGATCACTTCTGAGCTCCGGAGAAATACAACCAAAAGCAGTCATCGGTCATTTTCAATGATCAGTTCCACCGGAAACCAGTGTAGGACCATATTCAGTCGTTGGTTGTTTCCATCACTGGCGACCCAGCAAGACATCGCAATCAACCACCAGTCAACCATGTCTTAGACCACCCAACCGGCCTCCCCCTGATGTTCCGTCACCACCCAGCCGACGACTAACAAAGCACTCAGCAACGCCGCCGGGTCTGTTTATTGATTCAGGGACGAACCAGAACAACCCCCTCATCGGAGCAGTCGACCTCTGAGATATCACTTCGTCCAAACGGAGCCAATGTCACCAGTCAGCCACCTATCCCCAGCGGTGGATCGACGCCCCTCTTCGACCGACGCAGACCAACGCTGGCACAGAATTTCAATCGCTGGCCTCCTCATATTTCTCTGATATCCTTCTGCATCCAACGAGCTCCGGCGAGGAACAACGATGTATACCCATCTCCAGTCATCGCAGTCTCTCTTGCGTATCATCTCCGGTCTATAAGAGACGAGTCTGGTGGGAAACGAGCAAAAGGAAAAGTACCACCGTGGATTGCTAGTACCTCATGTCAGCGTTTTTTCCTTGTTGGCGCTTTTCTTCCTGGTACAAGGGTTTCAAAGTTGATGAAAAACGCGAGTGGGCCAAATGTGGTATCCTACAACCTCTTCAGCCCATATACAAAAGAAGAAGGGATTAAAACTTGGGTTGTAATGGGCTAAATGGGCTCCCGACTTTCAAATGGGCTACAGTAAATTACCTCGGGCTTCACTTAAGCTCTTTTATGAACCACCACAACAACAAAAGTCGGTTACTCTTGCAAGACAATAACCAACCATTTATACTCGCACACCACAAGGCCTGATATAGAAAAAAATATATGCATACACTTTCAGAAGATGCGTTTCGGCCCGGACTCGCTCAACATTTTCAACAAAAAAGAAAAAATTGGTTGATTATCCATACGTGGGCCCAAAACTCTCAAGTGGGCTACCGTTCTTTCATTGGGCTATTTCTACCTTAACTGAGTTGCATCATTTTAATTTGGGATTTTTTCCAAATTAATTTCTTTTCCAAGATAATGTCACAACATCATTCGATCAAAATCAGCCATTTAACGCTCACACAACGCAAGCACCGCTCAACAAAATACATGTTTAGAATATGCGTTATGATCCGGATACACTCAACAGCTTTTCAATATATATATATATATATATATATATATATAATATTAATAATAATAATAATAATAATAATAATAATAATAATAGTAAGAGAATACAAATTTGGGCTGATTATTCGCGGGCTCTAACAAAAATGATTTTGGGCTGTAACAAATTTGGGCTCCTCCTACGGCATAGGGGCTATGATATTCTAGAAGGACTCTTCCAAGTTGTTGGGTACATCAACAAAACATGAACCAACTTAACAAGACAAAAGTTAACCAGTTACCGCAAGCTCTGCTCAACAAATACACTTCACAATACGCATGGTGTTTTAAAAAAAAGGAGGGAGAAGAGAAGTATGCTTTCATTACTCCATGACGCGTTTCAGAAGATGATCATGATTGAAAAGCTTAACCCGAACTCTGACATCAAACACACTTGCCAATTCTTGACGCAAGGTCTACCTATCTCTCCTTTCTTAAATAAGCCGTACATATTATTTAGTAAATCCAGAATATTTACTAAAACTCTATTATGACAATTGTGACATGCATTTACCTTCAGAGAGTTAAGGTATTTATACAAAAAAAACTAATCTACTATGCATAGTAGATTAACTTTTTGCTACAACATCTTATTTTCACATGCAAAGATGCCATGTTTTGATAATTGAATTGGCAAACAGTTTTTGATTTAATCAAACCATTTTGTCGTTGTTGGTTCGTAACTACTAATCGCACGCTACACAAAAATTTTATTTCACATATACAAGAAGCTTGCCTTACAAGCTTACAAATGCACATGTTGTAAACAACTCCTAAAACTACATGCTTTAATTGTCATTACCATCAATTATGGAGTTAGGTAAACTTACTATTATTGTTTACAATGGCATGTACAAATAAATGAGGCTCGAACATGCGAACGCAAGCCAATTTCATATATCTGTTCGTTCTCACTCCTCATATTTTTTTTTAAAAGGGGAGTAGAGGGGCTAGCACGACACTATAGAAGTGTTATTCCAAGCAAAGAGCTGAACAACATAACAAGCAGACACGATATATGGTCGTGCATTCCCAGGAAGATATTAGCGTTATGAATGAAAGAGCAACCGTAAAGCCAACTCCTCGGCGGTTGCGCTTCCTGGATCCCAACAGCCATGCTGACCAACCCTTGGTAGTATCTTTGCCTAGCCCTCAGTAACCACGCTACATGGCTATTAGCAGTTATGTCGACCAACTTCAGGCAGCTCTCACCATTCACGTTGATCGGCTCTCGTAATCTCACTACTCAGCTCTCAACAGTCGCACTACTTGGATCTCAACAGTCGTGCAACCCGACCCTCAATAGCGATGCGACCCAGCTTAGCAGCCACAAAGCTCAGTCATCAGCAGCTACGTTGTCTGACTCCCAGCAGTCGCGCCAGCCACGCTACCCAACTTTTGTCAGCACTTGTGTTGCCAAGCTTTTTCAGCAGCTGTGTCGCCCAATTTCCAGCAACTATGCATCCATCGTTTCCATTCATCGCCTCCTCCAAGAAGGGGGGGGGGGTAGGGTTGGTACGACACTATGCATAAGTGATTTTTATTCTGAAGGGGCAGAGTTAAAGTACATGAAGAGCTGATGCTATGCATGATAGTGCACTCCCAGGGTGACATTAATATCCTGGATCGAAAGAAGCAGCCTCGTGGTTCAACCCTCGGTAGTCTCATTGCCCATCTCTCAGTGGTCGTGCTGCTCATCTATCGCTAGCAACTCAATTCTCAGTTCTCAGCGGCCCTGGTGACCAACCCTCGATGGTAGCCTCACTACGCACCACTTGACAGCAGCTACATTATCCAACCCTAAGTAGCATCACCGCATAGCCCTCGGCAGACAGCGAAGACAGCGAGGCACCAATTGTCACTACAACTAAAGATGCAACAAAGCATCAGGTTCCATTACACTTCACCCCGGACTGGTCACCCGGTCTAGACACAAAAGATTGCATGTTGTTGCGCCCAATCGTGCAAGGTTCAACATCCTTGACTTGAGTCACCTGGCTTCTCAGCCCGACTCCATTATAGCGGAAAGCTCTGCATGCGAGGTTCAACACCCTCACCTTGAGTCGCCTGGCTTCTTAGCCCGACTCCATTATAGCTGCAAGCTCCGCATGCGAGGATCAGCACCCTTGCCTTGAGTCGTTGGGATTCTTGGCCCGACTCCATTATAGCATCATGCTCCGCATGCGAGGTTCAGCACCCTTGCCTCGAGTCGCCTGATTTCTCAGTTCGACTCCATTATAGCGGCAAGCTCCGCATGCGAGGTTCAGCACCCTTGCCTCGAGTCGCCCGACTTCTCAGTCCGACTCCATCATAGTGGCAAGCTCCACATGCGAGGTTCAACACCCTTGCCTCGAGTCGCCTGATTTCTCAGTCCGACTCCATCATAGTGGCAAGCTCCGCATGCGAGGTTCAGTACTCTTGCCTTGAGTCGCCTGGTTTCTCAGCCCGACTCCATTACAGCAGCAAGCACCGCCTGCAAGGTTCAGAACCCTCTCCATGAGTTGCTTGGCTCCTCAGCCCGACTCCATTATAGCGGCAAGCTCCACATGCAAGGTTCAACATCCTTTCCCTAAGTCGCCTGGCTTCTCAGCCCGACCCCATTATAGCGGCAAGCTCCGCATGCGAGGTTTAGCACCCTTGCCTCGAGTCACCTGACTTCTCAGTCCGACTCCATCATAGTGGCAAGCTCCGCATGCGAGGTTCAGCACCCTTGCCTCGAGTCGCCCGATTTCTTAGTCCGACTCCATCATAGTGGCAAGCTCAGCATGCGAGGTTCAGTACTCTTGCCTTGAGTCGCCTAGTTTCTCATCCCGACTCCATTACAGCAGCAAGCACCGCCTGCAAGGTTCAGAACCCTCGCCATCAGTCGGTTGGCTCCTCAGCCCGACTCCATTATAGCGGCAAGCTCCGCATGCAAGGTTCAACATCCTTTCCCTATGTAGCCTGGCTTCTCAGACCGACCCTATTATAGTGGCAAGCTCCGCCTGCAAGGTTCAGTATCCTTGCCCTGAGTCACTTGGCTTCTTAGCCCGACTCCATTCTAGCGGCAAGCTCCGCATGCAAAGTCCAATACCTTTGCCTTGAGTCACCTGGTCCCAGCCCGGCTCCGCTACAGCGACATACTCCACCGACGAGGCTCAAAGGCTTGCAACCTTTGCCTATATGATTCCACGTGATGCTCTCCTGCGTGATGTATCTATGATCACTGGCAACCAAGCCCGATTCATTCCATGCGATGCTCTCCCGCGTGATTTATCTATGATCGATGGCAGCCAAGCCTGATCCATTCCACACGATGCTCTCCCACGTGACGTATCTACGATCGCTGGCAGCCAAGCCCGATCCATTCCATGCGATGGTCTCCCGTGTGATGTATCTACGATCACTGGCAGCCAAGCCCGATCCATTCCATGCGATGCTCTCCCGCGTGATGTATCTACGATCGTTGGTAGCTAAGCCCGATCCATTCCACGCGATGCTATCCCGCATGAAGTATCTACGATCGTTGGTAGCTAAGCCCGATCTGTTCCATGCGACTCTCTCTCGCGTAACATCTCTATGATCGCCGACTACTAAGCCTAAGTTATTCTTCTAAGTCACACAACATAAGTCGCACATCGTCTCGCACCATAAGTCGCGCATCGCAAGCTTATTCTATGTCTAACACCGCACCCCCGGTGTTTCCTCTCTCACAGTCATCATGATTATCTCGTGCTCGGACGATCGATGAAGCGTTATCCACATTACATCCTGTTAAAGTGGGGTTACTCTCCAGCAAGAAGGTTATCAAGACAGCAACCCTGCTACTTACAATCCCTAACAATCTTTATTGTCTGGCTCTCGACAACGACCCTGTTGCGCATTCCTTACATGTTGCCTCGCTGTTTATACCTCAGCACCTCGGTTAACTTGGCTCTAGGAGACGGTCTCTTTGCGCAACCCCGACTTATAGCCTTACCACGTATCCCTCGGCATCTTTGCATCCAGACTATCGCCAACAGTCTCGCTGCGCAACCCATACATGTAGCCTCGCCATGTATCCATCAGCACCTCTGCAGCCTGGCTCTCGACAATAGTCTCGCTGCATGACCCCCGCTAGCAACCTAATCGCCCAGCTCTCGGAATCTCTGCCACCTATGTTACGGTCAACAACCTCACAACTTATCGTTTTAACAGCATCCATCTCGGACAAGAGTTTTGCTACTTTTATTAAGCCAACAACTTCGTCATGCATTGATATAGCAACCTTGCTTTATTCGTCATAGTCTGATCTGGCTACCTATGCTACCCACATCAGACTGGGGGGAATCCAGTTAGGTATAGCATACTTTGGAGACACCTTCAGGACGGTTGTTAATGCTTGCGCAAAATAGATTATGTACATAGTTATCAATGATATCCCATATGCGTGTTACTACAACAACAACTGTGTCGGATAGCAGTCCCAGTGACTGAATGGAGAGATAACGTTTCTTAGCTACCTTGGCCCGACGCCTTATCGAAAGCATCACTGCATAGCAGCCCCGCTCCGCATGATCGCAACAATGGTTACGTTGCATCACACCGACCGGATCGCATTCCTCTCAATGAAGGAGTATCAAGTCAGCGCGAGTTGCATAAGCAATGCTTGTCTCTTCGTACAACACCACGACTCTCGTGGGCAATGCTTGTCTCTTCGTACAACACCACGACCGTCAGCCACCATACACCACCATCAGCACCAAGATGTTTCTCTCTAGCTAAAGAGAACCATCTCAGATCTTCCATATGATCTAACTTAACCGTCGGAGCCCGCTCCCGGGGCACAGTCCCTGGGGCGGCTTTAACGGCCTTGTCTGTTGTGACCTCGTAGATCCGTCTCCAGCGTAGAAGCACTCTCTCAGAGCAGGTGGTCGGAACCGATGTCGCATCAGCTGGATATTGATTTTTGGTTGACTGTGAATTGTTGAACTCAAGTTTGATAGTCGAAAGAAAAGTCAAGGTTGCAATCGAAAGTAAGGTTGTGCAATCAAAAGCTGGAACTTTGAGTCGAAATCAAAGGATGGAGCTGCGGAGTCGAAATTCAATGGCTCATGGTGTCGAAATTGATTATGCTCGAGTCGAAATTATTTGAGGATAACTCGAGTCAAAATTGGATTTGAGGGCTTGGTAACGAAAGTTCACTTTCGAATCGAAAGTTGGAATTAGGCGAGTCGAAAGTGATGGTTTCGAATTATGCTCCCTGTGTTTGCATACCTGCATCTGAAATTGGGGAAGATAACAACAGTTTCGAATTTAGACCCTGCAACTTCAGAACTTTGACACTTTTTACCCAGAAAGCAGAAAATTTTCATTTTTGAAGATCTACTTTGGGATTTTCAAGAAGTGGTCATTTTTGCAAATATTTTCCGTAATATGAACGATTGTGTTCATTTTTGAGTCAAAGGAGGTTTGGGAAGTGAAGAATTCGAAAATTTGTGATATTTTTTGGATTTTCTCGGATTTGTGAAAAATGTTCATGCCATGTGTCAAGGGGGAGGATTGTATTGCATATTCCACATTGAGCGCTTTCTCATTCCTATATGGGTTTTATAATCATATTTCAATTATAAAAGGGGGAGAGATTTGAAAATGAGAATTCAAAATTTTTGTATTTTTCATATTAGGCGAATTTGAAGACCGATGTGACCTTGAGAAGGAAAAGTTTATGAAGTGATTCGATTTGGAAATTCTGAAGTGGTTTGGATTTTCCCCGGTTCATGAAGGGTTTAGACATAATGAAGACTTTTGGTATGTATTTTTATGCTCAAAGTTGGGTAATTGATTCATGAAGATTTGTGGAGATTTGGATACTCCAAATTTCCTTTTGATGCTCGAATTGTCATGTCTCACATTCTAGAACCCGGATTGGAAAATCATTGAAGACTTGAACATTTGATGCTCATTTTTATAATTGTCACGCTTGAGGTTTCATTCGTGAAGTTGCTCTTTTTGGAGATTGAAGCCGAGTCATCCATTCCTTATTTTGAGGAGGATAATGTTAGGGTGCAAAGTTATACATGGATTGACTTTGAAATGGCTTGACTTGAGAAGACCCACTTTCGCATGTGGGATTAATGCCTTGTAACATGAGAGAGAGAGAGAGAGAGACTTGTTAGCACCTCTATAAATAGTGGGTTGCATACCACTAGTAGAGTGTGCTTGAGAGACGTAGTTCATTGTGATTAGTGATTGGGATATTTATGTAGAACTAGATCTAAATCCCTTTTTGTACACATTACTATGATCGAATACATCTCACCATGTTCATTGTGTTCTATAATTCCGCATGTCAAATGAAATACTCATAATTCACTACAGCCTCCTAATCAAATCCAACAATGGTGAATCTATCGAAATCCTCATACATAGGCTCTCAATAGCAGAACTAGCCGTCTTGCAGCTCAAAGCATTAACGCCCACTTTCGCTTTTCCTGGGTGATACAAAATCTCGCAGTCATAATCCTTGACCACGTCAGGCCACCTATACAGTCTCATATTCATATTCGGTTGATCCATGAAATATCTCAAACTCGTTTGATCCGTGTAGATAGTACACAAGAACCCATACAAATAATGCCGCCAAATCGTGAGGGAAAACACCACTGCCCCCAACTCAAGATCATGAGTCGGATACTGACCCTCATGCGGCTTCAGCTGCCTGCAAGCATACACAATGACTCTCCCTCACTGCATAAGCACCACTCACAAACCAGTGATGGATGGATCACAATACACAACAAAATCCTCAACACCATCAGGGAGGTTCAACACTGGGGCCTCACACAACTTCTGCATCATCGTCTCGAACGTAGCCTGCTGCTCAGGCCCCCAACGGAAATCCACGCCCTTCCTCGTCAGACGAATAACGGGTACCACAATCTTGCAGAAGTCCTAAATAAATCTCCAATAATACCCTACTAATACCAAGAAACTCCTAATCTCCGAGGAAGACTTTGGGACCTCCCAATGCATCACAGCCTCAATCTTGGCCGGATCGACCAAAATCCCGTACTGGTTAACGAGATGCCCCAAGAACTGAACCTCTCGTAACCAAAACTCACACTTCGAGAACTTCGCATACAACAGTTCTCGGCTAAAAACTCCCAGAAGCTCTCGAAGGTGCTCCTTATGCTTCTCCCTGGTCTTGGAATATACGAAGATATCATCAATGAAAACAATGTTTGATCGATCGAGCATAAGCTTGCATACCCGATTCATCAAATCCATGAATGCTGCAGGTGCATTGGTGAGCCTAAATGGCATCAACACGAAATAGTAATGACCATAACAAGTCCGAAACACAGTCTTCACCACGTCCTCCTCTCTAACCCTCATCTGATGATACCTCGACCTCAATCAATCTTGGAGAACCAAGATGCACCCTGCAACTGATCGAAGAGGTCATCAATCCGCGGAAGTGGGTAACGGTTCTTTACCATCAACTTGTTCAACTCCCGGTAATCAATGCACATCCGGTGTGAACCATCCTTCTTCTTGACAAACAAGATTGGTGCTCCCCACGACGAACTGCTCGGTCTGATAAACTGCTTTCCCAACAGCTCCTGGAGCTCTGAGGACAACTCATGCATCTCAGGCGGTGCCAATAGGTACCGCACCTTGACAATTGGAACTACACCCGAAACCAAATAAATCCTGAACTCAACCTACCTCTCAAGAGGCACACCGGGTAACTCCTCCGGGAAAACATCTATAAACTCTCTAACAACAGGAACATCTAAAACCAAAACCTACTTCCCTGCTCGAGTATCAACCACATACGCAAGATAATCCATACGACCATGTTGAATATACTGTCGGGCCCTGGAAGCTGAACAAAAGACTGACCCAACCCTGGTACCCTCTCTATAAATAACAAGTTCTCCCTCACTAAGGCTTCGAACTACCACCTGTTGGCCCTCGCAGTCAATCATTGCCCCAAACCAGATCAACCAATCCATCCCTACTATCACGCACACATTCCTCATGGGAATAGGAATCAGAACAATCGGATAAGGCACCCCAAAAATCTCCAAGACACAACCCTAATAAACGCTCGATGTTGAACCCTGTGTTCGTTGGCGATAGAAACCCGCAACGGACACTCCAACTTTCCAAGAGTCAAATCAAAACCCCTACTAAAAGACTGAGATACAAAGGACCGACTCGCACCCAAGTCAAAAAGCACAAGAGCGGGCAAGGAATTCACTAAGAAGGTACCTAGCAGATTCATAAACATAAGCATACCATAAAATAACTGACAAAATAATAAATGGAGACATACCAGTAACGACGTTCGCCACCGCCCTGGCCTCCTCTGTAGTGAGCTGGAAAGCATGACCTCGAGCCCTCGTAGGCTCCGCCCTACCATGGCATCCATCAGTGATCCTCAGAGTAGATGGTGTTGGAGCCTGCGCCAACTTGGCAACAAGCAATGGACATTTGGCCTTCATATGTCCAACCTGATCAAAGTGGTAACAAATCTTGGCGCTCGGTACTGGGTCGGTTGGCGACAACCCATCGCGTAGTGCCTCTCCTTGATATATTTGTGGCATCCAATATATTATCGACAAGCACCCTCATGAACCTTGCCGCACTTGTCACAACTGCGGACCCTCTGTCCCCAGATCTCGAATTAGCAGGCTTGAACCGCTTCCCCGCAGGCTGTGACTGAATAGGAGTCTGCCTCAACTCCCTTGTCTGGATCTCTATCTCAATCTCCCGCCTCCTCGCAACATCCTGAAGCTCAGCGAGGGTACCATAACACTGAGTGCACACAAATTTCCGAATATCCGTCTTGAGCATGCTCAAGTACTGACTCATATGGGTCTGCTCAGACGCAGCAAACTCATGGCAGAAAAGAGCCCTGTCAGTAAACATCTTGTTGATCTTTGTCACTGTCTCAGTCGTCTTTCTCAGATCCAAGTACTCCTGAGCTAACATTTCCCTCTCCACCAATGGAACGTATCTCGCATGGAACATCTCCGAGAACTGCTCCCAATAACAACAGCTCTCTGCTCGGGAGTGTAAGTACCAGTCACCAATCTCAACCAATCCTTCACCCCTAACTGGAGAAGGTTCAGGGTGCACTTGAGCTTTTGGTCAGCAGGGCAAGAACATGTGAATAAACAACCCTATACATCAGACAACCACCTCATCGCCACAATCGGGTCCCTGGACCCATCAAACTCCAGGGGCTTCGTATTGTCGAAGTCCTAGTACTGGAAGGATATCTCCCCTCGAATCCCCGCCGTAGAAACAACCGTAATGGCTACAACAAAAACAACCTCAGAAATAGCAGTGTATCGATCATAAAAGAGCTCAATCATAGCGGTCTTGATAGACCCAAACATCTCTGGCATAGACCTCTGGATAGCAGCAACAACCTCAGTGGCGATGATCTCCTGAATCTGATCATCAGTCAATCCTGACCCACCCTGGCCACCCGCTCCAGATCCTGGTCCTCTCATCTCCACCATTCAGAAAATAAACGAAGACATATCAGAAAGGCCACAATACACATTTCTACAATTAGATGACGAGACTAAACTCTTGGCGTTTGTGACTTCCTTGCTACGCGTACGGGTCCTATCCTTTCAGTAGTACGGGCCCATACTACCTTCCACACCTACCCATGTTTGTCTCAAGGATCATCACAATCACCCAAAACAAATACAACAACCAGGATGCGCATAAGTCGTATCCTCACTTTGTCGAGAGTGGTTAGACATTCCTCATATGGCCGGCTGCTCACACACATACTCATTCATGAAACTTCCACCAACATTGTAGCCACTCGTGCATGTTAATCATACATAACACTGGATCCTATAGATATATGAATACTTGATTCTACCCTAAGCCCACAACCAGACAAGGAATAGGAAATAAGGCTAAACCAAACATTCTCAGGCTATAAAATATTAGTTATGTACAACTATGATGCGTACACTAAGAAGCTACAATAATGATGTCAATTCCATACAAGAAGCACTTCTAGGATATTGGGCATCATACAACATGAAATTCTTACATGCAATTCCTGAAGATCCCTAGCCTACCACTAACATACAATTCTACAATGAACATCATATCAAATAAAGTGTGGGTAACTTGGGGTATATTTTCTTGCTCTGGCTGATCGCACACATCGCATCTTTCCTTGGTTACTTTTGAAAACAATTTGGAAAACCATTTTTAAAACTTTTGTAGTTCCTTAGTTTGAGTTTGAATTCACACGAATGTTTATCCAATTCTCTCAAACCAGGGCTCTGATACCAACTTGTAACATCCCAAAAATCAGAGTAAAATTTTCATTTTTCAAAAACAACCCAAACACCATAATTATTTACAAAACATTGTTTCAAAAGTATGAGTTATAAATCAGAGTATCCCAAAATCTAATAACATAAAAATCCGAAGGAATGTGCATGATCATACCTTTGCTTTCCCCTGATCCTCTAAAGTACCTGAAACAACAAACTAAAACTGTAAGCCAACGCTTAGTGAGTTCCCCCGAAGTACCACACACAACCATATAAACAACAACATGCATACATGAGCCTTCAGCATGACTGGACCACCTTGCATGCCTACAGACTATATGGAACGCTCTCAGGGCCTTCGGTCTGAATGGACCGCCTCGCAGGCCATCAGTCTATCTGGGGCACCCTGTGTGTCTTGGACTTCAGTACCGGCTGGTCCACCTTAACCTAACAAACAATAACATGTCGACAATACAATATCAAACAATAATCAACAAACACAGGTAGTCCTACAGATATACTAGTCTAATCACATAACCAGTGAATACATATCTCAACATAATAGCACACAATTAAACAGTATACAAAATCCAATGGGCCGGCCTTGGTGCCTACAACCCATAAGTATAGTGAGGAAAACTCACCTCTCAATTCGAAAAAATAGTTGAATAGGTCTCTGCTCCGAACATCAGCTCTACCCGTCACCTATTCATAAAACAGTGACCAATATCAAATACAACCCAAAATACCCAAAATACCCTTAGGTCAAACTTGGTCAAATCCTAGTCAAATTCAAAAAGTCGAAAAGTCAAACATGGTTAACACAGCTGAGTACGCCCAACGTACTTAGCTTGTATGCTTGGCGTACACACGCATTGACTAAAACACGGGCTCGCTGACCTTGTACGCGCGACATACCCGGGTTACACCCATCGTACACGAATGGCCCCTTGTCTTTCTTATTAATAGCTTAATCCTTAAGCTCTTTTGTCCAAATTCCAGATCTAGTACTAAACTAACGTACTTAACCATAAAGTTTTCAACTTTATGGTCTTGCATAGCTATTAAGTGCCCAACAACAAAACCCTAACTCCTTAACTCCTTAAGACATTAAAACTGATGCATGGAGGGAAATTAACAATCAAGATTGCATTTTTATGACCTTAAGCACTCAAAAACATCTGGGAGGACAATCTATTTGGGTCTAGAGCATGCCATACTCAAGAACATTATTTATTGGGGGGACAAAAGCTCATAATAACATCATACAAGCTAGATATAATCAAATAAGCCTCAAGGTATGAAATTTAAACCTTCTAGAGATGTAGGAAGGTTCAAAACTTCTAGATCTAAGGTCGTTCCAAACTTATAAGTTGTTCTCTCTTCCTTCTTCCTCTATGAATACCAAAACACACACAAATGGCTCAAGAATGCTCAACAACGAATTAGGGCTTGCAAAGGTCGAAGTTGGGGTTGTAGGCTTATGAAATAAAGAGGACTTGGTACTTAAGGATGCTTAAATAAGGTCCAAACCCTAAATATTATGGTTTGGGATTTCGATAAGTACACTGAGCGTACCTGGGGTTACGCCCAGCGTACCTGGTGACGTCCTAAAATTATAAAAATGCCATTTTGGTCGAATTTTCCACAATTCTCCTATCAAGGGCTAAAATGCAATTAATTCTCATACTTAGGGTTAAAATGGAAATACCTCAATATCATGATGTTACAATAAGTATAGTATTTGGACTTCTTAAACTTTAAAGAACCCAGGACGTAGATTTATTGGCTAGCTTACTTTCATGGCAAAGTTACTGAAATTTTCCACTTTCCATTACTAGCTTATGTTTTAGCTTACAAAAGTGGAAAATCTTCATAAATGTTGTAATTTTATATCATGTAGGATGAAAATAAGGATTGTGAGTTTTTTTTCCATAGGTTGATCCTATCATTGCCCAATAAGTGGTATAAAGACAAGATATTGGGAATACATAATCTTGAAAATAGTCGATCAACCCAAGAAGTCGACATACCACACTCAAATGGTGGGTCAATCCAACACCATTGGCAAGATTATGCACACTAACATGTAACATGTCTTTATACCACTTGTTGGGAATGGTAGGTCAATCCAATAAAAAATTTACAGTCTTTCTTTTCATCTTACTTGATAGAAATTTACAACATTTACGAAGATTTCCTAATTTTATAACCTAAAACATATGCTAGTAATGGCTAATGGGAAAAATTCAGTAGGTTTACCATGAAATTAGGAAAACTTATGAATCCACGCCATAGGTTCTTTGGATTTCAAGAAATTCCACATACCACACTCATCTTTTTAATCGCGCCTAACCCTACCACCTTGTAAAGTTGACTCATGGAAATTGTGTAGACTTAGTGTGGTTTAAAAAGCATAAGTTGTTGATTTCAACAGAACGACTTACGTGTACAACATATTATTCATTCATATTTAAGTTCCAATAAAGAAACGATATAAAAGGGTAATTTCCCAAAATTAATTACTTTTGCAAGTGTTTTGGTTTATCTGATAAAAAAAGTATACGGGTTTCATCATAAATGTTATCAGAATATAGACTTTATTGAAGATTTTTCTTGCCATATAAGGAGGATGACTGGATGTCCACTGAATTATTACCTGAATTCAAATAAAACTGCAAGTATTTTGAGGTATATTATTAAAAAAAATATGACTTAATGAAAAATAAGGTTGGAATGTAAATACTTTAATGATCACTCGAAAATGTATAGGCTCCCTAAAGCCTAAATTGTAATTGAATTTATTTGCTAGCTTTGATGTTGCAACGTCCCATTTTCATAACAAAAAATTTTCATTTTTATTAAGGTAAAACTTCACAATTATAAGTCCATTTTAAGAAAACCATTTATTCCAAGTTATATTTGTCAAAAATCAGAGTATTATAAAAAACACGGAATCCTCAATGCTTCTAATGAGTGTGTACAGTCACACCTTCGACTTTCCATGATCACCGATAGAACCTGAAAACTTAAACAACTGAGTAAGCACAAAGCTTAGTGAGTTCCTCCAAAATACCGCACATAAAAAACATATAAAAGCATGCATACTGGGTCCATAGTCATCGAACTGGATTACCCCGGGTATGTTGGCCTGCCGCCTCAACCCAACCGCTCTTCCCGAGCCTCCGTGCCTACGGCTTACTGTCGGCCCACACCTGGTCTCTTTGCCTACAACACACAGCTAGACCTCCTCAACCTCAACTGCTACAATATGTCGACATATAAACAAACAGGAGATCAAGTAGGCACATAAATACAGGCAACTACCAATCATACAACTCACTACCGCCTACTAGACCCTTCACAACACACTGCTCTGCTACCGACAACTCCCCACGGAATGCATAACCATAAGGAACCAGAGGTGATAAAGCCATCCGAACAGGTGATCCTACTCTAGAGCCACAACCAAACAATGAACAGGCAAGAAAGCCTATATCAAGAGTTCTCAAGCTATCCTATACGGCTACATACAGTCCATAGGGTATTCCACTAGACGATAACCATCCTACAAGTATCTAACCAGCATACCACTACTGATGCATACTAGCACATAAGGATATATATATATATATATATATATATATATATATATATATATATATATATATATATATATATAACAGCTCACTACAACACGACAACATCCTATACACAAGGACACATAACCAAATCTCCAAGGAATGCATAGCCATATGCATCCAAAGGTGAGATGGACACCCGAACATATGATCCTACTCTAGAGCCACAACCAAACAAGGTACAGGCAAGAAAGCGTAGATCAAGAGTCCTCAGTCTATCCTACATGGATACATACAACCTTACGGCTTACCTCTACTAAATGATAACCAAAAATAGAAGGTCGACATTGCTGCCTTCGACCCACAAGTATAGTAAGGAAAACTCACCTCAAACAAAGAACGTAGAAACACTGCGACACCTTCCCCTTTTCTGCATTGCTTGCTCTCATGAGCCCTCTAGCACTAAAACATGAAAGAATCTTAATCAACAACCCAAATCCTTCAAGTTTGACCCAAAGTCAAACTGGTCAAAAAGTCAACGGTCAACGGTCAACAAAAGACTATGGTCAACAGCCCCTCACGATGTGACACTCTATAGGTCAAGCCGTGAGCCACTAAAAGACAAGATAGTCGTGATTCTTCGACCCTCACGTGACAGGCATAGTCTCAGATCATGAGAAGTGTCTGAATGAAATTTTGATGAATAAAACCCCTTAATCCATTAAGCCACTAATCCACCTCCTCTAGAAGGCTTCCTAACACCCCAAGAACCATAAAAATCGATGTTTTAAGGTCTTGCGTATCCAATGCAATACTTGACCTCAAATTAGGGCATTTATGAAGAAAAGGACATCAACACCTTAAGCATTAGCTCAAACATCATCCAAATTTCAGATCCACCACACATGATCACCAAGGGACTCTAAGGACCCATAAAGTTGATAACTTTATGGAGTCCCAACACTCTAACTCATCTAACCATGGATAATCTCGCATAAAACCTTAGATCTAGCAACAAGGACAGATAAAGCTTGAATCTTTGTTACTCATAAAGGTCCAATGATGTTGCTAGAAGATGCAAATGAAGCAAGATGGATCTATGCTCCAAAGGTGATCCATTCCTCTTGAAGCCACCAAAACACCACCAACAGCTCAAGAATTATAAGGAGAGGCTATAGTTAGGGGTTTTCTGTGTTTGAGGATGAAGGATGTAACGACGTAAATTTTAAAACAATTTTTCATTTCCAAACATAATAAATTTCATAAAAACAATTTCAGAACTCATTGTATCAAATGTTATCTCAGAAAACATGTCCCAGAATATCAAACACATAAATCTCTATAAGTGTGTACGAATCATGCCGGCGCCTTCCCGCGATCCTCGCTAGTACCTGAAACACATATCACACAACACGGTAAGCATAAATGCTTAGTGAGTTGCCCAAAATACCACATACAACACATAAGCCACTCGAGGCTATAACTCGTTATGACCCTCCGGTCAATGTGTCTCAGCGGGACCCTCCAGTCCCGTAGCTCGTTGGACCCTCCAGTCCGGTCTAGCTAATTGGACCCTCCGGTCCGGTCTAAATCGTTGGACCCTCTGGTCCGGTCTAAATCGTAGGACCCTCCGGTCCGGTCTATATAACACATAGCATACATATATCACAAATCACATAAACTCAACATACACATAACACAAAAGACCCTCCGGTCTGCACATAGTTACCACTCTAGGTAATGTATATTGAGAAGACTCACCTCGGGTAAATCTCGGAAAGTCTCGAGCTCGAATATCTGATCTAGCCTCCGCCTAATCACATAAAGTAATTATCTCTAATTAATACGACGCTCAAAGGCTAGACTAATCCTCCCTATATTCTCTCAGAAGGGGAAAAGACCATTTTACCCCTCCAATGGTCCAATGTCCAAATGTTGACCAAACCCTAAAAGTCAACCCCAGTCAACGGTCCAACTTTGACCAGACTCGTCGAGTGCACTCGGGTGACTCGGCGAGTCCATACGTGTCCTCTGAATCCTCCTAAAGCCTAACTCGACTCGTCGAGTTAACCTTTCTCTCAACGGGTTACCACTGAACACGAATCGTGGTGCAACACGATCTGACTCGTCGAGTCCGCTCATGGACTCGGCGAGTTTCGTCCATGAGATTACTCAAATGACCTTCTGAGGTCACATCTGCTTCTCTAACCTATAGATCTGACCTTCCTATACACAATAAATACGCAAAGGTCTAACCTTTATGCTCATGCAACACCCAAAGGGCTTCTTTTGGTGAAATAGCTCCTAAAATGACAACCAAGGTCCACAACTCCAAAGGGACTGCATAAAGCTGGAAGGTTGGGACTCTCTGGACCTCTTAAGGTCCAGATCTAATGCTTATTCCACAATGGGACTTCATATACTCCAAAATCCTTTGAAGACAAGGGTCAAGAAACCCTAGATTCAAGCAATCTACACCATACAGAAAGAGAGGGCCGATTTGTTACCTCAAGGTCAAGAAACCCTAGATTCAAGCAATCTACACCACCATCGCAGTCACCCTGAACGGACCAATGTATCGGGGCCCCAGCTTGCCCCTCTTCCTAAATCGGATCACTCCTTTCCAAGGAGATACCTTCAGGAGTACGAAATCTCCAACCTAGAACTCGAGCTCGGATCGCCGCCTATCCGCATAACTCTTCTGACGGCTCTGGGCTGTCAGCAACCTCTGCCTGACCTGCTGTACCTGCTCAGTCGTCTTAAGCACTATCCGAGTGCTACCCATTACTCGCTGCCCTACCTCTCCCCAACAGATGGGAGTCCGACACCTCCTCCCATACAAAAGCTCGAAGGGAGGCATACCAATACTCGAATGGTGGCTGTTGTTGTAGGAAAACTCAGCCAAAGGTAGGTATGTGTCCCAACTTCCACTGAAGTGCATAACATATGCCCGAAGCATGTCTTCGAGTGTCTGAATCGTCCGCTCACTCTGCCTGTCCGTCTGTGGGTGGTAAGCAGTACTGAAATGCAATCTCGTACCCAACTCCTCATGGAATTTCTTCCAGAACCTGGAAGTGAAACTTACATCTCGGTCTGACACAATCGAGATCGGCACTCCATGTCGCGACACCACCTCTCTCACATATGTCTCTGCCAGCCTCTCCGTAGAAGAGCTCTCACTGATAGCAAGGAAGTGGGCGCTCTTCGTCAGCCGGTCCACAATCACCCAAATTGCGTCAACACCCCTCGCGGTCCTTGGCAATTTGGTGATAAAATCCATAGAAATCTGTTCCCACTTCCACTGGGGAACCTCTAATGGCTGTAACTTGCCATGCGGACGCTGGTGCTCGGCTTTAACCCGGTGACAGGTCAAGCACCTCTCTACTACCCATACAACATCCCTCTTCATACAAGGCCACCAATAGTCTCTCTTCAGGTCCAAATACATCTTCGTGGCCCCGGGATGGATCGAGAATCTCGATCTATGCGCCTCCTCCATCAAGGTGCTACGTGCCCCGCCCGTATACGGCACCCAAATCCGACCACGAAAGGTCATGAGCCCTCGGCTATCCGTCACAAACTCGGACACCTGTCCAATCACCCGCTCCCTTTTGCAGTTCTCCGGTCTCACAGCCTCTGCATGGGCCTCTCGAATAGTATCCAACACCGGAGTCATCACCGTCATCCTCAGACATATGTCTCGAATCAGGGCACTCTCTGCCCTACGGATCAGAGCATCGACTACCACGTTAGCCTTGCCCGGGTGGTACATGATCTCACAGTCATAATCCTTTACCACATCCAACCATCTCCTCTGACGCATGTTCAGGTTGGGCTGATCCATCAGATACTTCAAACTCTTGTGGTCCGTGTATACAGTACACCGAACCCCATACAGATAATGACGCCATATCTTGAGGGCGAACACTACTGCCCCCAACTCCAAATCGTGGGTGGGATACCTCGTCTCATGAGGTTTCAACTGCCTCGATGCGTATGCTATCACATGCCCCTTCTGCATGAGCACCGCACCCAACCCCGATATAGACGCATCACAGTAAACCACAAAATCCTCCATTCCCTCCGGAAGGGCTAACACTGGGGCTTCGCATAGTCTCTGGCGAAGAGTCTCAAACGAGGTCTGCTGCTCTGGACCCCAAGAAAAAGCAACGCCCTTCCGGGTCAATCTGGTGAGGGGAACGACAATCTTGGAGAAATCCCGGATAAATCTCCGATAGTAGCCGGCCAACCCCAAAAAACTCCTGATCTCGGTGGGGGATCTCGGCACCTCCCAACTCATGACAGCCTCAATCTTGGCCGGATCGACCAATATCCCATTCTGATTAACGAGATGTCCCAGGAATTGGACTTCTCGTAACCAGAAATCACACTTGGAGAATTTGGCATAAAGCCTCTCCGATCTCAATACTCCAAGGATCTCCCTCGGGTGCTCCTTGTTGGGTTATGAGCATTCTAACACTCCTAAGTGTACATGCAACCCTAAATAGCTTGGATCTATATTTTCTCTATTATACATACAATTATGAACATCCAAGGTATTATCCTAATCTAGCATACAAAATAATAAATATAACAAGATAGAATACATACCTCTTTGATGTAGAATGTCTTCATGAAGCTTGAGTGCCTAGTGCCCCAAGTGTGACACCTCAAATGGTTCACACAACACCAAATACACTTGGAATAACTTGAGAGAAACTTGAACACTCCTTGAAATCGTCTAGCCCTCACACTCACACATTAGTGCACGATTTCTTGAGCCATGAGATTCTTTTATATGGTGGCTATTAGGGTTACACCATGTAACTCATAACTTTACCCATTCCTTATGCTCCATGGATTTTAACCTCCATGGAGTATCCATGGGTCACCCCATGGACTTAGTCCAACATAAGGAATCTTGGATCACAAGCCCACATATATAAGAATGAATAATTTACACAATCAACCCATATATTTAATTAGTCTCCTTTTGATCACTTAATTAATTCCAAATTAATTCTTGATCAATACTAATTAAATAACCTTATTAATATATTAGAACTTATAATATATTAACCAACCTTAAGTGTTATTTCTCTCATTATAGTGTATCCAAATGCATGATGCCATGCAACCCAAATGGACCATGCCGGGTCGGGTCAAGTCTTACCAATTATAGTTATGGACTTAGACATTAATCCAACAGTCTCCCACTTGGATAAGTCTAAAACTATTATTGCGTATGACTTCAGGAACCGATCAGCAATCGTAGCTCTCAAAAGCTTCAGTCGAACTCTGACCTTGTCGATGAACTCTGACCTTTGTCAATGACTTGTCCATTAGATAAGGGATCATATATTCCTCCATTCTAGATATCATATGGACTGAGACATGGATTATCAATCATTCTCTCTGTCCATTTGTTATTTCCCGATTTCCGATTCATGATGACTGACTGATTGAACAAATCAAATCAGTCCTGGCTTGGCCAAGCACTCACATGTATCATCTTTAAATCATTGAGGGGCCTACAAATATCGCTTTTATCCCGAAGGTAAAAGGAATGGATAAACTTCGACTCATATGGCTTGTTCTACTACTTGTTGAATCATACACAAAGGCACGTTTTATAACATCGAGTTACCAATGCGTTTTCATGCAATCAATGTATAACCAACTCATAGTAACAACTCATATCTCTAGGTTTGAAGAATATAAGATATTATCATCTCATGATCACTCGTGATAAAATCCATGAAGTGATTCAAATGAGCGCGGGTTGAATCCAATACTCAGAACTTATGAGCACTCATGAGTGTTGTAGCACCACTTTGTCCACCAACTTGGACCTCTACAAACCAACCCATGACAGTCTTGATTCATATCTACTTCCAACATATGACCGACTGTGGATGGTTTGAATAACTTAATCATTCAGGAAGAGCGACTTAGTTATTCTGGAAGTCAAAACATGCAAAGTGAAACACAAGAATAAATGAATCAAATATGGTATCAAACCCTATGAATATAAATAAACACTTTTATTTATCACCATACTGATTACTCATTATTCATTGTTTCGGTTTTATCAACTTTATACTTGAATTTAAAACAATAGTTGTCCCATGCTCCAAGCATGTACACTATGTTTTCCGAACACTAGTCATGCCATACACCAAGTATGCATACTATGTTTGTCTATGATCTTTACTTTGTAAAATAGATCAATTGAACATCACTCCAATGATCCTCTTTTCACAGTCCCAAATCCTTACTGCAAATGCAAGAATTCCAAATTCATGCAATTTACTGAAATATGTTAGATTCTAAACTTATATGCATTGATCCTCTTGATGATTATGCACGAAGTCAGAAAGACTTGACAACAATCATTACAGAGCATTCCAAAGGAGATCAGCTCCTTGGAAACATCCTTCTTTCATTAAGTTTCCTAATCTTACACAGATTGAATAATTTCTAACTTTGAAACATTTTCATATTCCATTTTGACTATCACTTCTGAACAAGAGTTGCCTCCTTACAGATTATGTCAATATGGTCCTTCCAGAATTAACATTATACTTCAAACTGTCCTTGAGCAACCAATCTTTGGTAAACCTTAGATTGTCCTCGACAATTGCTTAATCATTTTAGTCATATCCAATTCTAGACCTTTTGCCTTCATAATGCCCCAGGCATTTGGAAAATTTTAGAAAGGATGAATATAGCACATGTAATCGATCCTATATCCGAAGCATATGGGACACGATTCATGATGTCTCACATAAAGACTAAACCAGTCTTTTGCTATAATATTTCCATTTCAATTTGCCAAGTTCTCAAAATTCAGATTATGAAAAGGGATACCGTAATCATAATCAAATTTTAGAACGCAAATAATGGACCCATATATAGAATTTCCTTATGTTGAGCCATTCCAACATGAAATTCATATATATATCCTTGATTAAATACGATTAAAATCTCAATCTAAGCTTTTAGAATTGAAATGAAGTATAATTTCCTCTCCCTTAATTATAGCAAAACAACTTTTTCAACCCCTGCAACCTCACGAATTGAAACTTTTGTTTTCTATAATTAATATTGCTAACTTGCAACCTTTGTCATAATTATCATGCTCCCACTAACATGATGATTATTAGCATAACACTTATGTTCCCACTAGCTTTGACATGTACTCAGAAATCAGCTGACTTTCTTAAAAGTTCAGATTTCTGATACTAGATTCTTTTGATAAAACTTTATCAAAATCATACACCTCTCTTAGATAGCTCACATGTGTGTGTAAACAATTTTAGAACTACGAAAAGGGATGCCGTAATCATAGTCTCAATTGTTTAGACCTTTGCCACTTCTCACAAGTCCATGTTAGTGTGCCGGTAAACCACACACGCTCCACTAACGACTTTGAGAATGCAAATATCACAATTGCTATCTAGCTAAAATCTACTTAGTGAAAGTGTTTCCTCACCATCATTTTCATGAATCGGAGAGAAACCTTATGACACTTAGATTTAATAGTGTATGTGTTCTTATCCATGTGAACTTGTCAAAACCATAATCACAAGACAAGGTTAGTGACAAATCCAAACTCATATTGAGTAAACTTGTGTAATCTTAAATTCTTGCCATTTGGCAGCTCAGGTGCCTGCCATTGCTTCCAAGTAGTTGTGCAACCAATTGAGAACTTTCAGAACTCCTATGCAAAGCCAACTTGAATAGGCACAAAAATTTCAACACGATAGGTTATAAACCTCAAGTCGTGTGCTAGTGAAGGACTTTAGGTTTTATTCTTGATTAAGTCTTGAAACTTTCAAGAGCTTTAAGACTCCCACTGTCCTCTTGACATATAAGACTCCCTTGTCAAATATTCAAGAGATAGTGCGGATTCTTTATCAAGACTAACACTTTACACAATTGGCCTAAGTTGGTCTCTGTTTTATCCAAAACATCACAACTTACCAATTTCAAATGTACAAGAGTAGATAACCTTTTACTCTTACATTTGACTAGTGTTAACAAACCCTCTTTAAGATATGTCACTCAAGTTACAATCTTGGAGTATGACTCTAAGAATTGTTTTGGAACGAAGTATGACTCATCTTTTTGATTTAACCATTTCAACAATTCATGACTCCTCTTCTTAGTCATAAGAATGCACTAAGATGACTTTAGAGGACCAATTGTGATATGGTATCTTAATCATTAAGATGATCATAAACATGATACTAAAGTACTCTCCCATCTTTTCAGATTTGAGAAACTTTTATCTTTCTGCCATACTTTGATTCTTCTTATTCGTTCTGTCTCACATTGAAACTTCTCCAATGCTACAGACTTATACTTAAACTTATAAGTATAATCATATTTACTGAACTTAAGTAAATCATGACGAATAGTCTTCTTGATCTTTTGTGGTGGACTTGACCAGCGCACAAGAATGTGTACTCGATCCCTTAGTCCTTTCCTTATTCACATAAGGAATTAGTCTTAATTTTCCAAGCTGAAAGTTCTCATTCATCATACTATACAACTTGCATGATTCCAAGTTTCGGTCCAATTGAACCTTGGGTGATGAGAATCTTTCCTTATTTGGTAATATTAGACACTACCACAACCGAAAGAATCAAATCCATTTTTCCAATATTGCTATCAATGGAATCTTATAAGCAACAACTTTTCACAAATGCCATTGTAAGGCTACTTAAAATAAATAAAATCAAAACCATTTTCTTTTATTTTCAAACTTTGCGGAAAAACTTATCCTTACAATCCATATGAAAACCTTGTTGTTATCTATTCCTAAGCAATATAAATATCATAACTCTTAAGTAATAGCCCAAAATTCTGATCACCGAACCATGCGATTGAAATCCATCTTCGCGATCAGAATCAGCATGTACTTAATAGAGTTAGACAATGGACTTTACCTGAAGTAGAGCCAAACTTATTGACTTTAACATCCTTAGGTAAATTTGGCAGGTTCGTAACCAATTGCCCTTCCTTTGGCAATAGTTACCTATGGACCCTTGATAATGGGACTATCTCAGACTTCGCCTCTCTCTTTACCATTGGGTCAACCGAGTTGACTATGGCCGATCCCTTTCCATTGGGAAGAGAGAGCTTTACTGGATATCCAATGTCATCATTGTCAATGTCCATAGCGTTTTAGGAAGTTGATCTTAGCAAACAGATAAGATCATTAAGGGTCTTGTCTTAGTCTGTTTCATAGGATTCCCAAAAGAACTCACTATGTGACTTAGAAAGTAGTTGAGCCACCAACTTTCTCAAGACTTTGACACCCAAATCTCCCGGCTTGTCAATATGTGACTACATCTCCAAGATGTGATCACACCTAGACCTTGCCTTGCCAATAGGGCTTGAGTGACCTTAAACTTTTTAGGAACTTGTGGGTTAGGGAGAATAATTAGAGGAGGTGAAAGAAGTATGATATCCATGGGACAACATCTTCATTTAGGAAAGCTTGTTTCAAGAGATTTGGGAAGATCATAAATGTCTAGACCATACATCTTTTTGGGAGATATTCAAGATAGTTGATTTAAAGTCCTTAATATATGACACCCAATATGAAATATTAAGGCTAGGACCCAACAAACTATTTTATAACTTAGAAGAGGGATGCCGTAATCCAAGCTATAAAATATTTGAAGGTAGGTGAATGACGATTCACCAATTTCCACCATGAAAAACGAAATAATTTATTAGGTTTTAATTGGATTTGAAAGTCCTAGATCTTTGAGATTCATTGAACTGTTCAAATGCATGTTTCAATCTCGAGTGTGCCCTTCAGGTTTTGTGACTGGGATGCCGAGGATCACAAAACAAGGTGTGAATAACCATGCAAATATACTTGGTACCCTTAATATTTACCCCTTAATCAGTGTGCCGGTTAACCACATACGCTCCACTGATACTATGATAAATATTAAGTTACCCTTTGCCTACCTTGTTAAGTCCAGGTTAGTGTGCCGGTTAACCACACACGCTCCACTAACGACTTAAGCAAAGTGCAAAGTGTAATTTCATGGGTTAGCACCAAATTCACATTTTCCTAAGTAACTAAGATTGGGTATTAATAAGAGTTTAGTTACTTAGTATTTATCATTAATACTTTTAATGAAAGGAGAATTATAGTCCTTGTCCTACCCGTTCGGCTAACGACCATCCACCAGTCAAGGAAGCGGTGGGTGAGAGTGGACACCCATTAAACTGCCATTTTATAGGCAGTAACCTTATACCCCCCTTATAGACCGGCTTCGTGAATGAGGCCTACTAACGGTAAGACTGACTTTACTCTTATACATATATATAAATATTATTAACTTATAATATTATAAAGTATAAGGGTTGAATTTTAACTTTTAAAATTCTAAGGGCTAACTTGGAATTAAAGTATTCATAAGTGAAAACTTTTCAAATTCCAAAACTTGAGGGCAAGTTTTGAAACTATTCAAAAATAATTAATTCCATAACTTATGAGTTTAAAGTAGTTTTAATTAAAAAAAAAAAACTCTTCAAGTTCCATAACTTGAGGACAAGTTATGGAAGACTTTAAACTAATTAATAAAAAAAATAACTTTTTTTATTGTAACTTATGGAACTAATTAAGGTTACACCTTTTTTTTAATTTAATTAAGAGACTCTTGAACCTCCATAACTTGAGGACAAGTTATGGAGTCATAAAACCATTTAATTAGAACTAGACTCTTCATTTTGTAACCTTTGCCAACTTTTATGAGTTTTATGATTCTTAAATGTGACTTTTCATATAACTTGAGGACAAGTTACAAAAACACACTTTGGAATCAACTCTTAGATTAAAATGGATTGAAAACAACTATTTCACACAACTTTTCTATTAATCTAAGAACCTCATAAGAACAAGATAATTCAAATCATCAATCTTCAAGAAATTAGCATGAACATACAAACTAATACAAATCTTGAAATTATGAAAATTATCTTAGAAATTGGATTAGCATGAACATTACCACATCAAAAACAAGTTTATAAGTCCAAAAACATCTTAGGGTAATGTTCCTAGTCCAATTCCAGCCAAAACAATCGAATATATGCATCCAACTCGATTTTTTCAGCTACTTTTGCAAGTATAACAAGAAAACAAGCCTAGGCTCTGATACCACTGTTGGGTTATGAGCATTCTAACACTCCTAAGTGTACATGCAACCCTAAATAGCTTGCATCTATGTTTTCTCTATTATACATACAATTATGAACATCCAAGGTATTATCCTAATCTAGCATACAAAATAATAAATATAACAAGATAGAATACATACCTCTTTGATGTAGAATGTCTTCATGAAGCTTGAGTGCCTAGTGCCCCAAGTGTGACACCTCAAATGGTTCACACAACACCAAATACACTTGGAATAACTTGAGAGAAACTTGAACACTCCTTGAAATCGTCTAGCCCTCACACTCACACATTAGTGCACGATTTCTTGAGCCATGGGATTCTTTTATATGGTGGCTATTAGGGTTACACCATGTAACTCATAACTTTACCCATTCCTTATGCTCCATGGATTTTAACCTCCATGGAGTATCCATGGGTCACCCCATGGACTTAGTCCAACATAAGGAATCTTGGATCACAAGCCCACATATATAAGAATGAATGATTTACACAATCAACCCATATATTTAATTAGTCTCCTTTTGATCACTTAATTAATTCCAAATTAATTCTTGATCAATACTAATTAAATAACCTTATTAATATATTAGAACTTATAATATATTAACCAATCTTAAGTGTTATTTCTCTCATTATAGTCTATCCAAATGCATGATGCCATGCAACCCAAATGGACCATGCCGGGTCGGGTCAAATCTTACCAATTATAGTTATGGACTTAGACATTAATCCAACACTCCTCATGCTGCTCTCTGGTCCTCGAATACACTAGAATGTCGTCGATGAACACAACCACCGATCGATCCAACATCGGCCTGCATACTCGGTTCATGAGGTCCATGAATACTGCTGGTGCATTGGTGAGCCCAAAAGGCATCACCACGAACTCGTAATGCCCATAACGAGTCCTAAAAGCTGTCTTCTGGATATCCTCATCATACACCCTCATCTGGTGATATCCAGACCTCAAGTCTATCTTGGAAAACCAAGACGCACCCTGCAATTGATCGAACAGATCGTCGATCCTCGGCAATGGATAACGGTTCTTGACCGTTAATTTGTTCAACTCCCGGTAATCAATGCACATCCGGTGTGAACCATCCTTTTTCTTGACAAAAAGGATCGGCGCTCCCCACGGCGAGCTACTCGGTCGGATGAATCCCTTCCCCAACAGCTCCTGAAGCTGCGAGGATAACTCCTGCATCTCCGGTGGCGCAAGGCGATAGGGTGCCTTGGCAATAGGTGCTGCCCCCGGAATCAAATCGATGCGAAACTCCACCTGCCTCTTGGGAGGCACACCCGACAACTCCTCGGGGAAAACATCCGGAAACTCTCGCATTATTGGTACCTCACCGAAAGAACTCGGCCTCTCTGCGGCAACTCGTGTATCCATCACATAGGCTACAAACCCTCTACAGCCCTGTTGTAGACTCTGTCTCGCTCTGGCGGCCGAACAAAATGTTGACCCAGATCGGGTACCCTCGCCATACACCGTAAGTACTCCCCCACTAGGGTCTCGTATGGTCACCAGCTGTCGCTCGCAGTTTATAACAACTCCAAATCGGCTCAACCAGTCCATGCCCACGATGACACAGACATCACCCATCGCAATCGGTACCAGATCTATCGGGAACTCAACACCGAAAATCTCGAGCACACATCCTCGAATCACATCAGTAGCATATACCGCTCGCTCGTCAGCTATAGAAACTCGTAGAGGTCGACTCAACGCCTCTCGTCGGGTACTGATGTGCTGGCTAAACGCTAATGACACGAAAGATCGACTCGTACCCGAGTCAAATAACACCAAAGCAGGTACAGAACTCACAAGAAAAGTACCTATGCATACCACAGAATAAGCACAATATCTCAAACTCAGCATAAGTAAATAAAAGAATACATACCAGCCACGACATCGGGCGCTGCGCGGACCTCCTCAGCTGTCAACTGAAAGGCTCTCCCGCGAGCCTTCGGTGCCTCGGCCTTCGCTGGCCGGACCTCGGTAGCTCTAGCAGCAGGTGCAGATCCCTGTGCTGATCCCTGAAGTAGCTGCGGGCACTCGGCCTTCCGATGGCCTGTCTGGTTGCAGTGAAAGCAAACCGAAAATCCCTTGGGGCAATCCCTCGCGATGTGCCCCTCCTTCCCACACTTGTAGCACACACCCGCTCTGCACGTCCCATCATGGCTCTTGCCGCACTTCCCGCAAGTGCGGCCCTTCGGACCCCCAGACCTCGAATTAGCGGGCTTTGCCCGTTTGGCTGCCGGCTGAGACTGTACCGGTCGCCTATCCCTCCTCTGAGACTCGGCCTCCTCCCTGGCCTGAGTCTCCAGCTCGATCTCCCTCTTCCGAGCATTTGCCTGAAGTTCGACAAATGTCTGGTACGTCGAGTTCACCACGAACTCACAAATGTCTCTCCTCAGTATGCTCAGATATCGACTCATACGTGCCTGCTCGGTAGACACATGCTCGGGGCAAAACAACGCCCTCTCATGAAACATCCGTGTAATCACATTCACCGACTCCGTCCCCTGCTTGAGGGACAAGAACTCCTGCGCCAACCTTTCCCTCTCCACCAGGGGAACATACTCATCTCGGAACATGGTGGTGAACCTCTCCCAGGTCACCGCTGTAATCTCTGCAGGAGTGAAGTCTGCCGTAAAAAACTTCCACCAGTCCTTCGCTCCCAAGCGAAGCTGCTTCAGCGCGAACCGTACTCTCAGATGCTCCGGACAAGAACAGGTGTAGAAGCATCCCTCAATGTCAGAGATCCACCTCATCGCGGCTATCGGATCCTGAGTCCCATCAAACTCTGGTGGCTTCGTGTTGCTGAACTCTCGGTACAGCAACGAGTCACCCCCTGTGGCCTGGCAGCGGCGACGGCTGCGGTGGCTGCAGCAACAGCAGCCTCGGTAAGAGAAGCATACCGCTCGTCAAACGTCTCAATCAAAGTGGTCTTGATAGACCCAAACATCTCAGGAATCTCCGCTCGTACGGCTGCGGCCACCTCCTCGTGAATCAACCTACGGATCTCCTCATCACTGGTACCACTCCCTCCTGGGTGGTGGCGCGTCCCAACCATGATGTCTCTGAAATACATCACAAAAGAAATCAGAGATTCGGTCGAGTATACTCGCACTCGATACTCAACTCTACTTGTTCTTTAGTATCCTAAGGATTCTTACTTGGACTGCTCACCGATCCGGTGTTTCCAGTAGTACGGGCCCTATACTACCTTCCACAACGCATCGGTATTCACCCCAAGTCCTCCTCCTAGGATCCCAGATCACAAGTACTCTATATCTCACTAAACGCAGGCTACTCTTCGGTAGACCACTCATAAGCTCCTCGCTGCTACCTGCTCACTCTCGTAGTATCTCATAGTAGCAGTAACTCCTAGGCTAAGGCATCACAAATCAGGCCTACTCTAGTCCTAACCATGAATACCTAGCCTACTCTAGCATGCATAGCATATCACATAATATCTCATAACACATAATGTAAGGGTATTTTGGGAAATCACCATTCGGGCGCTGGCTGATCGTACACACTGCTCCGTTCTGCTTTTCTCAAGAATGTTTTGCTCTTTTTAGAAAAATTGTTTCTTTTATGAAAATATTTCTCAAATCCTCAGTTTGAGTTCAGATACGCCCGAAGGTGCATCCGAATCCCTCAAACCAAGGCTCTGATACCAACTTGTAATGACATAAATTTTAAAACATTTTTTCATTTCCAAACATAATAAATTTCATAAAAACAATTTCAGAACCCATTGTAACAAATGTTATCTCAGAAAACATGTCCCAGAATATCAAACACATAAATCTCTATAAGTGTGTACGAATCATGCCGGCGCCTTCCCGCGATCCTCGCTAGTACCTGAAACACATATCACACAACACGGTAAGCATAAATGCTTAGTGAGTTCCCCAAAATACCACATACAACACATAAGCCACTCGAGGCTATTACTCGGTATGACCCTCCGGTCAATGTGTCTCAGCGGGACCCTCCAGTCCCGTAGCTCGTTGGACCCTCCAGTCCGGTCTAGCTCGTTGGACCCTCCGGTCCGGTCTAAATCGTTGGACCCTCTGGTCCGGTCTAAATCGTAGGACCCTCCGGTCCGGTCTATATAACACATAGCATACATATATCACAAATCACATAAACTCAACATACACATAACACAAAAGACCCTCCGGTCTGCACATAGTTACCACTCTAGGTAATGTATAGTGAGAAGACTCACCTCGGGTAAATCTCGGAAAGTTTCGAGCTCGAATATCTGATCTAGCCTCCACCTAATCACATAAAGTAATTATCTCTAATTAATACGGCTCTCAAAGGCTAGACTAATCCTCCCTATATTCTCTCAGAAGGGGAAAAGACCATTTTACCCCTCCAATGGTCCAATGTCCAAATGTTGACCAAACCCTAAAAGTCAACCCCAGTCAACGGTCCAACTTTGACCAGACTCGTCGAGTGCACTCGGGTGACTCGGCGAGTCCATACGTGTCCTCTGAATCCTCCTAAAGCCTAACTCGACTCGTCGAGTTAACCTTTCTCTCAACGGGTTACCACTGAACACGAATCGTGGTGCAACACGTTCTGACTCGTCGAGCCTGCTCATGGACTCGGCGAGTTTCGTCCATGAGATTACTCAAATGACCTTCTGAGGTCACATCTGCTTCTCTAACCTATAGATCTGACCTTCCCATACACAATAATTACGTAAATGTCCAACCTTTACGCTCATGCAACACCCAAAGGGCTTCTTTTGGTGAAATAGCTCCTAAAATGGCAACCAAGGTCCACAACTCCAAAGGGACTGCATAAAGCTGGAAGGTTGGGACTCTCTGGGCCTCTTAAGGTCCAGATATAATGCTTATTACACAATGGGACTTCATATACTCCAAAATCCTTTGAAGACAAGGGTCAAGAAACCCTAGATTCAAGCAATCTACACCATACAGAAAGAGAGGGCCGATTTGTTACCTCAAGGTGAAGCTCCTTGCTCCAAAACCTCAGAATGACAACCTCATTTGGTCCTTCTTGCTGAAACCCTTCTTTTCCTTTGCAAAATCACACCAATAAAGCTCACGATGGCTCTTCTCTCACTCTCTATTCTCTCTGGTTCGTAGGGATCTCTCAAGGGTGAATGTGGCCGCAAATGAGGGCCATAAGATCCCTTAAATAGGGCACATGCCCGAGGATTTAGGGTTTTTGTCCACAGCGCGGACTCGTCTAGTCCACTAGCCGACTCGTCGAGTCCGTTCATTAATCCTAGTCAGCAATCGCGATCCTACTCGACGAGTCTAGGCGTCGACTCGTCGATTCCCTCTCCTTGGCTTAAAATAAATACTCAATTTATGATACCTGGGAACCCGGATGTTACAAAGGAGGCTGGTAATAAACCCTAGAAATGACTTAGAGGGTTTTAAATATGAAAGAAACCCTGAAAGATCATGGGCTTGGGCTGCTACAGTTCTCACATCGTGAGATCTTATGTCTCACGTCGTGAGGTCAAATGAATACGCATTCTCATTTAATCACTTGTCATGTCGTGTCCTCTCTATGGTCACATCGTGACACCCGGTTTTACCCAAAAACCATGCCTTTAACTCCTTGATGCGCTAAACCGATCCGTTCTGGAAACTGGGTTTTACAATCACCCCCCCACTTAAATTAGATTTTTTCCTCCAAATCACATCTCACTTCCACTCTAGAAGTAATCCCGTATGAGTCCTTCAAACCCGACTCCTCCAACACAGACTGAGATCACTTGAATTCCAACACCTGCAATTATTGCACCGAAGGTTCCAAAACCAAGCTCCTAAGTCGAGCGGAGACTCTAGTGGTCTGGAACACAACTACTGTATAACCTTCTTGAACAGTCAATCGTCTCCTACTAGTTTTTCATACTTTAATGAGAAACAAGCGACCCACCGAAAAACAATTCCACACAACGTCCTTAATCCACAAGAGAAGAATCCACTTCTCGGCCCATGACCTGTAGACCCCAAAATCATATCTAACCTTTAGGTAGACAGAGGCACAAAGCCATGCAAACTATCACCCATGCTGACCAATACTCGCATATCTGGTTCGACTAAGACCTCATGACTTTGCACCTCCAAACGAATATCTGAAAAAGGAAACTACAACCTAGGCTACCATCGTACCAGAGAACATCCTAGCAACACCCAGTAGATGAGACTAAAAAACCTTCATATCAACTATGCTAACTGAAATTCGCAGATTTGATCAGCCTGAGACCTTCTCGACTAGCCGTTGTCCTATGAAAGATAGAGCACAAAACTCGCGGCTGACTGTCGTCATGCTAACCCTGCATAAAATGCACCAATGCAAGAAACTGCAGCGATCACATACTAAACTAGACCATGATCCCACTCGGTTCTAACAGTACCGCCCTGCTATCCATTGACAATACTCATGCTTACCCACGATCCTCTAACCACTAACAGCACTTAGGCTTACCCCGAACTGCTAAACAGCAACTGCACTCGGGCTCACCCCCGACCTGCTAAAAACAACTACACTCGTAACATAATGCACACCGAACCAGCAAGACTTAACTAACCCTGCCAGGCTTTTTGGCCGCTTCTCAGACTTCCAAGTCCCGATCAAACAAGAACATATAAGGGAGCGCTCCACACAACCCTCAACCCGGACTCCTAATACCCTAGAGTCTAAAGCATGAGGGTGCTCTACATATTACTAATACTACCAAAAGTAAGACGATTTGAAAAGAAATCCAACAGTTGACGATGACCCATGATGCGATCACTAGAAGATCGAACAATTCCGCGAAAATCCTGAACCACAGAAATCTGAATGAGAACTGAACCTTGGCATAAAGTCTTCCTGCTACGAGGCCTTCGCTCTCCCCCACTTGGAGTAGGCTAGACTCCAACAACTTCACAATCCTTCACTCCCATATCAACTTGAACCCTAGTACTTGATCCATGTCCTTAATATCCATATACTCAGGATAATCGAACCCACAAAAATATTCACAAATTCCAACAAGCAATCAAAAACTTCAAGGACAATAATCAATCCATTCATAATAAGAAATCATATAAAACCAGAGTTAAATAAGACGATTTCATTCAACTGATCATTCAAGATTACAATTGAACTTCTAGAACATAAACAAAAAAATACAATGATATCAACAATGCAGTACCCGACCAAATCGAATAACTGATAACTCAAATCTCGGTCTCTGGGACTCCGACTGTCCCATAACGTCCATCAGGTAACTGCCAAGCTAGGGGTGTAGGGTTCTGAACCTCGCCAAAAATAAGAAGGGGACAATGAGCTCTGATGTGGCCCTCCTGGCCGCAATGGAAACATACCCGCATACTCTGCCTACAGTCCCTACCAAAATGTCCCTCCTTGTCACACTTACGACATGCAGAAGATCGGCACCTCCTAATATGAAACTTCCCGCACCTGCCACACTTGGAACTCCTCCCCTCATATGGTCCTGAACTCGGGTCGGCGGACTTGAACCGCTTGGTCGTCGGCTGATATTGTCCTTAAGCTGTCTGTTCCTTTTTTTCTCTTGATCTGCAAATCAATCTCCCTCCTCCTGGCGCTTGACTTCAAATCGGTAAAGGTATGATACGGCTGAGTCGATAGAAACTATTGGATCTTCGTCATGAGAATACTCAAGTACCCATACATCTGCACCTGCTCTGAAGCGGCATACTCTGGGCAGAAAAGGGTTCTCTATGTAAACATCTTGGTGATCTCCGTCACCGACTCAGTCGTCTGCTTGAGTGACAGGTACTCCTGTGTCAATTGCTCCTGCTTCACAAGAGGAACATACTCCACGCAGAACATATCTAAAAACTTCTCCCAAGTTACCATGGCCCGCTCTGCATGTGAAAAGCCCTGGGTCACAAACTCCCACCAATCCTTCGCACCCCAACGAAAAAGATTCAACACAAATTTCACCTGTTGGTCCTCGAGACACGAACACATGTAGAAACATCCCTCCACGTCAGATATCCATATCAGAGGAATAATCAGGTCCTTGTCACATCTGAACTCTGAAGGCTTCGTATAACTGAACTCCCGGTACTGCATCGCCCCGCCTCTTTGGAATCCTGCAACGGCAACGACTTTAGTGGCTGCGGAAGCAGAAACCTGCGTGACAACGACATAGCGCTGGTCAAACTCCTCGATCATCATGGTCTTAACCGCCCAAACAACTCCAGAATTGCCTCCCTGATCGCCTTGACCCCTTCGACAATAATGATCCCGCGGATCTCCTCATCACTCAGACCTCCCCTCACAGTGTCACCATCACTTGATCCTGCACCTCCGATAGCTACCATACTGAAAATATACAACGAAAATATCAAACATCAAAACATAGTACTCAACACACTAGACCTCCACCTATTAGTTTTTAGTAGCCTCGAGATTCCTTTTGACTCTCATACGGATCATGTGCTTTCAGTAGTACCGTCCCATACTACCTTCCACACATATCCGTAGTCGATTTAGAATTCATCCCAAGGTTCTAATTCATTGCACTAGACCACCCATAGGTGCTCTAACATCCACTTGCTCCTACGAGCCACAACTAACTTCATAGGCACTCCTCCTAGGACCGTCCTTGCTCACGCACCGCTGGTTGCTTTGTGCATGATTGTTGTACACAGTATGAGGTTAGATAGACTGTCTAATAATCGAATCTACCCTGAGTCCGCAACCAAAAAAGGGACATGAAATAAGGCTAAGTCAATCATTCTAAGGCTATTTAATCTCGGCCGTATACAACTATACAACATACACTTAGCACTCACACAATCAAATAGCATATCTCAAGCAATTCCTTATACCATAAGGCATCACATAAATAAGGCATTACTATCTAATAGTTCCTAAAAGAACCCTAAATTATCCACTAGCATGCTTTTCTAACAATTCACATATCAAAAATTCAAAATTCAGCACATATAACAAGTATGGGTATTTTGGGAACCATTCTCCTGTTCGAGCTCTGGTTGACTATACACACCACATCTTCTTGTAAAACTAAGGTTAAGTCAAGGTCCACGTTCCCGATCCCAAGCCAACAATCAAACAAGAACATGACAAGAGACCGAGCCCATGGCCCTAACCTAACCCTTTTATTATAAATTTCTTTTTCAAAAACGTTTTGTGAAAATTCTCGGGTCCTAGTTTGAGTTTCGAATCACACAAGTGTTCCTCCAAATCCCTCAAACCATGGTTATGACACCAACTTGTAACGTCCCAATTTCACAACCAAAAAGTTTCATTTTTATTAAGGTAAAACTTCACAATTATAAGTCCATTTTAAGAAAACTATTTATTCCAGGTTACATTTGTCAAAAATCAAACTATTATAATAAACTCAGAATCCTCAATGCTTCTAATGAGTGTGTACAGTCATACCTTCGCCTTCCCACGATCACCGATAGAACCTGAAAACATAAACACTTGGGTAAGCACAAAGCATAGTGAGTCCCCCAAAATACCGCACACAACAGAACATATACAAGCATGCATACTGGGTCCACAGTCATCGAAATGGATTACCCTGGGTATGTTGGCCTGCCACCTCAACCCAACCGCTCTTCCCAAGCCTCCGTGCCTATGGATTACTGCCGACCCGCACTTGGTCTCTTGGCCTATAGCGCACAACAGGGCCGCCTCAACCTCAACTGCCACAATATGTCGACATATAAACAAACAATAGATTAAGTAGGCACATAAATACAAGCAACTACCAATCTTAAAGCTCACTACTGCCTACTAGACCCTTCACAACACACTAATCTGCTACCGACAACTCTCTATGAAATGCGTAACCATAAGGAACCAGAGGTGAGATAGCTACCCGAATAGATGATCCTACTCTAGAGCCATAACCAACCAAAGAACATGCAAGAAAGCCTATATCAAGAGTTCTCAGGCTATCCTACATGGTTACATATTGTCCCTAGGGCATTCCACTAGACGATAACCAGCTTACTGGTACTCTAATCAACATACCACTACTAATGCATACTAACACACAAGGATATATATATATATATATATATATATATATATATATATATATATATAATAGCTCACTACAACACAACAACATCCTATACACAAGGACACATAACCAAGTCTCCAAGGAATGCATAACCATATGCATCCAGAGGTGAGATATACACCTAGACAAATGATCCTACTCTAGAGCCACAACCAAACAAGGAACATGCAAGAATGACTACATTAAGAGTCCTCAGTCTATCATACATGGCTACATACAACCCTAGGGCTTCCCTCTACTAAATAATAACCAAAACTAGTGGGCCAACATTGGTGCCTTCAACCCACGGGTACAGTGTGGAAAACTCTCCTGAAACGAAGAACCCAGAAACACTGCGACACGCTCCCCTTTCTGCATTGCTTGCTCCCACGAGTTCTATAGCACCAAAACATGAAAGAATCTTAATCAACAGCCCAAATCCTTCAAGTTTTAACCCAAAGTCAAACTGGTCAAAAAGTCAACGATCAATGGTCAACAAAAGTCTATGGTCAACAGCCCCTCACGATGTGACACTCTATAGGTCACGTCTTGAGCCCTTATAAGACAAGATAGTAGCGATTCTTCGACCCTCACGACGTGACATGCATAGTCTCACATCGTGAGAACTGTCTGAATGACATTTTGATGAATAAAACCCCTTAATCCATTAAGTCACTAATCCACCTCCTCTATAAGGCTTCCTAACACCCCAAGAACCATAAAAATCGATATTTTTAAGGTCTTGCATGTCCAATGTAATACTTGAACTCAAATTAGGGCATTTATGAAGAAAAGGACGTCAAAAACTCAAGTGTTAGCTCAAACATCACCCAAACTTCAAATCCACCACATATGATCACCAAGGGACTCTAAGGACCCATAAAGTTGTTAAATTTATGGAGTCCCAACATTATAACTCATCTTACCATGGATAATTATGCATAAAACCTTAAATTTCGTAACAAGGAATGATAAAGCTTGAATCTTGGTTACTCATAAAGGTCCAGTGATGTTGCTAGAAGATGCAAATGAAGGTTCTAAGATGGATCTATGCTCCAAAGGTGATCCCTTCCTTTTCAAGCCACCAAAACACCACCAACAGCTCAAGAATTACTAGGAGAGGCTATGGTTAGGGTTTTTCTATGTTTGAGGATGAAGGAGGCTGGTAATGAACCCTAGAAACGACTTAGAGGAGATTAAATATGAAGGAAACCCTGAAAAATCATTGGCTTGGGTTGCAGCAGTTCTAACACCGTGAGCTCTTATGTCTCACGTCGTGAGATAAGGTGAATCCACATTCTCATTTAATCACTTGTCACGTCGTGACCTCTCTATAGTCACGTCTTGACACCCAGTTTTACCCAAAAACCATGCATTTGACTCCTTCATGTCCTGAACCGGTCCGTTCTGGAAACTGAGTGATACATATGTGTCCCTCATTTAGAGATCCACAACTCTAGTTATGTTTGATTCAAATTAAATATGACATGGACTAAAGAATGTCTGTTTTCCACTAATCATACATGTGATCTTGTTCCAATGTCACCTCGATGCCAACATTGTTGGATGTAGTTGACTTTTCAAACACAAATTTGACAGCCATGGTAAACTTGATCACTAAAGAGGCCGCTAAGTCACCCAAGGTTTTTTCCTTGGATCTTTAATCATGTCATCAAATTGACTACCATTTGTATTGTCTCGACTATTGTTGTTTCTTGACGATAGCCTATCCAACAACTTGATGTCTTTATACACAATGATCTCGTTGAGGTTGTATTTAGAAAACAAGGCCTAGTTATGTGCATCCCAAAATGCTAAATCATGTGTGTCGGTTTTGTAAATCCGTACATAGTCTTAAACAGGTATCCCATGCCTAATACCAACAGTTTGTTGTTCAAATCTCCTATATTGGATTTAGAGTAGTTAGTCTAAAAGTAAATTGTTCACTTACCATCATAGTTACGACATGATCTACCTGTTTCTATACGTGTATGATATCATTCTCATTGTATATTCTATTTCTTTGATCTCTCGAGTCATTTCCCGACTTAAGGTCGAATTTCCTACAATATATTTAGGCTCCCCCTCATTTGATTTTCTCGCACCAGAGGTGGTGGAGCTCCTCAATAGAGTCCAACGGGTCATGCATTCTAATGTCATATCTCCTAGATCCACAAATGTTGTTTTCAAAAGAATTGGGTTTGCCATCCAGAAAGGGCTAGCGGCGCAGCTTGTTGCCCGTTTGCCTTCAATCGATATGTATTGAACTATATAACTTATTGTCTAAAATACGATTTATGTGGTTTCTTGGTATTGTTGTTACCAATTCAACCAACTTGTTTATTTTTTTATCTACCTTTGCTAAAGAGATCCTTGCACATGTTGACATGGTCATTTGAAATCCTTGTCGCATACCCACATCTTCTAAGCCCAAGCTCTCTTATGAAGGCAACCATGTCTTAGAATCAACCCTTTATTGGAGCATTGCAGAGGCTTTGCAATATCTTACATTTGTTCGTCCAAATACTATATATGCAGTTATCATGTCTTCATCTACAAGTATAAATCATGTGAAGCTCATTTTCCCTCCCCCAAACACATATCATGTTCCTTCATAGTATATTATTCCATGGTCTTCATTACTGTCCTTGTCATGTTGATCGTTAGGGTTGTTATTTTGATGTTGACTGGGATGATTGTCCTTAGACATGCCGGTTCACTTACGTGTTCTTTGTTTATCTTGGTGGCAACTTCATTTCTTGGTCTTTGAAACACCAACATGTCGTATATTTGTGAGTACTCGTGTGTGGTCAATGTTTTTATATAAGTCACTTAGATTTAGAACCTCTTACTTGAGTTGGGTTGTCATCTTTCTTGTGCTACCATTGTTTTATGTGAAATTGTTAGTGTCATGTACTTAGGTTCTAACTCACTCCAACACAAATGAAGCAAACATGTGTAAATAGATTTACATTTTACTAGGGAACATATTGATATTGGTCATGTGTGTCTCTTGCTTGTGACATTTCCGCTTATTAGTTTATACATCATATACAATTATTTATGGACTTTCGGAGTAGTTTGAGCATTGGAAAGCACTCTAACTGCGGGGGTGTCTATCTTAATAATGAAATGTTGGTATACTTATTTTTCTTTGCATATCGTATAGTGTAGGGGGATCGATGTAGAATATTGTATTTATATAATTGATGTTAATATAATGTAAACCCTAACATATATTTCACAATATCATACAAAGCCATTATACTATTTGTTTTTGAAAAATTTAGATCATAAAACATTGTTTTTGAAGTATCTATCATAAAATGAGAATTAAATGATAATAAGGGCAAACAATTTCCCGTAAAATTCGTAAGTAAAAAAATCCAATATGAATGCTTGTAATATGAGATTTTACAATTCAATTTGAGCCTTCAGTCTTCACTCCAACAAATCTTTAGAGCAGTCAACTCATTATTTGTATTAGATCCTGCATTAAAAGAGTTCATTTTATTTTTGATTAAAAAAATATATTAATGTGATACCTAGCTAACTAACTTTCTTTTTGCAAAATAACTAACAACGGAACATATTTTTCCTCAAGTTATCATGCATTATAATTAAGTATTTTGTCATGTAACATTATAAGAAAAATATTTGTGAACATGACGTTATGGCTGTTTATCTTATGATATACTTTTTAAAAACAACGTTATGTTGTAAAATAACATAAATGTTACCTAGTCACGATATTAACATATTAACTATTAAAAGAGATAAAGGTCATGTTAACCAATAAAGAAAACAGTTTTGGATCTGGACAATTAATCCTGTTCGAACCTAACCATGTTTATAATAAAATTTCAACAATTAAAACAGGAAAAAAAAAAAGTAAAAAGAAAAAAATAACTAGACCAAGAGGAAAAAGAAAAGTAGGGAAAGCGTAGGAGGAGCATGTGTGAGTTGAGAAGTTGAGATGAGAATGAAAGTCAATGAGAGAGGAGAGTAAAAGCATGGCACGTGACAATGAGATGATGAAACGTGCGGCCATGTGCAGTCTCAATTAAGGGTCAACATCTTGCTCTTCTTTCGCCCATATCGCATTTATTAACTTGGTCTCTTTTCACTATTATTCAAGTCCCAGTCCCACCATATCCTCATTTTTCCTCTTCGTCGATTTGCTATTACCATTTAGCCCATTCCCAATTTCCCATAGCTATCTATCTAACTATAAACAACCCTTTTGGTTTTAGATACAACCATTTGTTTTTCAATCCGACTCACTGAACTTCGACTTCGGTTGTATGATTTAAATAATAAACCGTTAATAAATTTTATTATTATATTATATTATATTAGAATATAAAAGTAAAACATTCATGTAGTCTAATTCATTCAAACGATTTATTCACTAAAGAAATAAAAAACAGGCTTTATGTATAAATCATTTTACCAAAAAAAAGTAACATCCCCTTTGTTCATGTTGGGTAGACATATCTTTTATATATCATCTTTTAAGTTGACATTTTGTAGCTTTAAATCTTCAATGTCTACGTGATATAGCTGTATAATCTTTTACACAGTCAGTTTAATAGTTAACTAATGATCTTATATGGAAAAGTAAATCATAAACGTTCAAAAATAAGAAAAAGAATGCTTATGTCGTTTATAGAAATTTATCTTATAGTTATTTGGATAAACATGCATGTATTTGGCTTTACTTTGGAAACATGGGAAGTAATCATGACATTGCTAGGAACAAGCATCTTAATATATTCAATTGATAGCTATCCAACAAAGGTGGAATAAAGTACTAAGCATATATATGATTTAAATGAGCCCTATGCTTTTTCTAAGCAAAGGAATCATCACAATTCAACACACTATCTTTAATCTACTAGATCCCTTTCAAAAAAAAATTAAATAAAATATAAACCAAAAATCAAAAAAGAAAGAAGAAGCAAGCCAACACATATATCGGGAGAAAATCCCATGTACAATACAATACTTGAGTCCTGAGCAAACTCAGTCACTTCGATTCCGAGTCAACTCAATGGTGTTGTGGAGGTGGTACTGCAGGTTTACACTGATAACACTTGGCAAATAATCCAAACGTATCGACCTGTCTGACAAAATTGGTGACACTGGCCCATCCACCAAACCCGAACCCAACCACAAAAACCCAAACCACGATAAATAGGTTGACCGCATACATAGCCGCCCAACTTGGTATGAAGCGAGGGGGTTTTTCCGCAGCATTCTGCAAATATTATCATGAAAAATTAAAGTTGAGGGACTGTTTTTGACAATTTGGGTATACTTGAGGGAATAAAGTACGATGTCAACATTTGGGCAGCTCATTTCGGACATAATACAACAGTGGGACTATAGCATATAACTAAATGGAAAAAGACTTGTGACCAATCTAGTCCTAGTCTACCAATATTTCCAAATCTAGCCTTAAATGCAATTGTACCTTTTTTTCTTTTTAATTATTTGGTAAATCTCTCATTTTATATGTCCCTACTTATCAATTTTACGGTAAATAAGCAAAAAATAAGTTCAAAAAAATATATTCTCCAAGTAAAGAAACGAATCTCTGTTATTAACAATCTATATGTGCATATCAAAAGTAATCCCTAATCCCATATTGATTATATATTTTTAACTACTTTAGATAAAAAAAATCATGGACAAGTCTAAATCAGAATATTGGTTGAGAAAGAAACTATACAACGAGTGGCACTTTAATGCTGGTAGTGACCATTTTGCCCCTTTGATAGCAAGGTAATTACCACGTGCCACTGAAGAAAGTAACTTACAATGCGACTTTTTTTGGACAAAAATATCTTGTTGAATTAGGAAAAGTTTTTATGAAAATAGGTCCTTTTGATTTCTTTTGCTAATTTACAGGATAGTGCCAACTCGCATTTATTAATAACACTATTATTCCACTCCATTATTGGAAATTTTATACTGTTATTATGTCAGTTTATCTATAAATTTATTTATTGAAATAATTTTACCTGACGAGCGGATGCCTTTCTGTAAGTGAGCATATGGGCAAGGGCAGGGATAATGTAGACTGTGAAACTGACCAAGAGTGCCCCGACTGCAGAATTGATAGGCCCAAAAAAGGGAAAGATGATAGCCAAGAACCAAATTGGTATGACCACGGGCAGCCTTGCAAGTGCCCGTAAACATATGCTCTTTGTGTCATGCATCCCAATCACCTTCTCCCACACAAAATATAACGGCGTGCACGCAAATCCAAACGTAATAAACTGTTCCACATCATCATGTCTCAGTCAGTTATCAGTTATCAGTTAGTTATTTGGCTATATCAGTAAATCAGTGTAGTTTTATTTTTATGATTTAATTAGTTGGACTTTGACCTGATGAATGAGCATTAGAATGACGGCGGTATCACGCCAACGGGTCTTGGGAAGGAGAGAGAAGGCGTTTGAGTGGTTGAGAAGCTCGTCACCAAACGCCCAATAAACCGCGGTAGCAGACGGGAGTGTTAATGTGAAAACATACAGAGTGGCAATTAGGTAAATATACTTGAACTTTCGGGGTTTCCACATCGCATGCATTATTTCCCTGTATTAAAATTTAAATCAGATCAATAAAAAGAAATAGACAAGTATATATACATTTAATATGCAGGGCCCGTTTGTTACCGATGATTATACAAAGTACAGCAAGTTGTACTACATTTTGCATTATACTAAACAAATGTGGATTTTACAAAAGACATGAATACCCCTCCGCGCCATGGTTAATTATAAAAGGTATCTTTTAAAAAGGCAAGTTCCATATAGTCGTATTTCGTGCCATATAGAAAAAATAGGCAAATCTAATGATTCAAATGCCAAAAACATGAAGGATTTATTTTGGGGTATGAAGTATGAACATCGGATCCAACAACAAGGTAAATGACGATAATGCCCTCAGATTCATTATTAATAATTGGGATGGGAAGTCCACTCCCCTCCATGTGCACCGATTTCAATCAAAATTCATTGCAAGCCAACCTTTTTCTCTAAAACATGGGATGAGATATGAGATGCTTAAATTATTGTGAACTAGGTCCACCACCACCGTAATAGTTTTAATGTAATATGAATCTTAAATAGAATAAAATAATAAAAGTATCTTAAAAACTAATTAATCTTTAAATATTTAATACACATTTTTTTGTTGCATTATACAGTCTTTTTCAGACTCACTAACCAAGGTGGCCGGCAAAAGCTGCAAACAGAAGCCGCGTAGAAGAAGGAAGCTAAGAAAGGGTGGCTTTTCACAGGATTAAAAAGTTTCACATTTTATAAACCAAAAACCATTTTCTTTTACATATTTCTTTTCGACTTATCCAAAACAACGTACAATTATTAATGCGAGATGTACAAGTCATTAAAGCTTACACAGTAACCGCATGTCCACCAAATGTGTACAGTATGTTTGTGGCGCCGGTGAAATACAACACCAGCTTTTTAGGACCAGAGTGCTGAACCCCATCAACCTGCAATAATCATGTTCGCCGGTAACTGTAAGTCCTTTCCATTTAAAGAAAACCCCATATGCGATCTCGATCTTACTTTCTATATATAGTAACTTATTTTCATTTCCTTTTTATCTAATGTTATAATAAAATATTTAATGTTATAAATAAATTAAAAAATACCTGGCCATGAATTAAAGCTGCAATGGTCATATACCAGGCGGTGTAAGTGGTCATGCCAAGACCAAGAAAAGACCAAATTCTGTAGTTGTGGAACGATGGAATGAAAACCGTGGTTGCGCAGCATGCTCCAAATATATATGTCCATGTCCTTTTGTCCAAATGGTCGTTTATGTAGTATATATTACTAACATTTTTACACAAAAACAAAATAACAGTCAATTTTTTTTGTTTATTTTATTATAATTTTATATATTTGAGGTCAAAAACAAACCTTGCACAAGCGATGAGTTGTATGACGGAACCAAACAGAAGAAAAGTGCAGTTGAAAGCCAGTCCTATTGCTTTCCAGTAAGGTCCCAATAATCCATCAAGAACTTCAAACCACTACACCAATACAACACATGAATTATATTAATATTAATTAAATAATAATTGATTAAATAATTTGTGTTTTATTACTGAAAAGATTGTATTTATACGGATCAATGTGAAAATGATTTTTTTTGACGTTTAACTAGAAAGAAAAATGTCAAACGATTTTAATAATTAGTCAAATCATGTTTGAATAGTTTTACTACAATATGGTAATTATGTTATATTATTATATTAGAAAATTAGAAAATTAAGAAGATGAACCTGTATGACATGGTTTTTGAAGCTGATTCCTTCTTTCTCTTTTCTGCTTCTGTACTCGATGTAAAGAACACTGATGAGATAAGCTGTCCAGCTTCCGAGAAGACCATAGAAGACTTGAAGAACAATTCCTGAAACCATACCCAGTTGAGAAAAAGAGTATGGTAGTGTTAACAGAACTTGTGCCACCTGCATAAATACTTGTACATTCAAGATTCATGAAAAAGAAATGTTTTTTTTTAATTGGGAATCTTGTTGTTTAATTACTTGATTTGAAGAGCAACTAAACCAAGCATCCCAAGAAGAGCCTCCATGCCAAAGAGCATTTTTCATGGAGAAAACTGAGTGATCTTCTTCTTCGACGCCTTCTGCTTTCCCTCCTCCTTCATGTTCGTTTTCATTGAAATTAGATGAGATTATCGAATCCTCTGCTTGTTTCTGACCCGACATTTTCTTCGATTTCAGATAAAAAACTTCCTTTTATTCTCTTTTCTAAACGGATCTGTCAGAGCACATGTTAGGACAAATAAATTAGGATTAACTAAAACGCATCAATTCCCAGATCCAGAAATCAATGCCCATGAAAAAAAATTATATTTTTACTAGAACGAAAACAAAACAAACACTTCTTTTTACCTTATTAAGTCTCCATCTCCGAAACCCAGCTCTTAAAGGTACAAAAATCCGGATGATTTATGAACTTTTGGATTGTTTTGTATGTATATGAATGTTTGTATGTGAAACACAGGTAGTGCTCATTCAGACATTTATACAAACACAAGGCGGGTGTGTAAAGAAGAGCTCAAAAGTGGCGGAGAGAGAGAGAGAGAGAGAGAGAGAGAGAGAGTTTATGATGGGATTGGAAGTGGACATATATAGAAACCAATTTCTCCCTTTTCTTGGGGATTTTATGTTGAAAATTATGATTATTTTATTAAGAGTGAGAAAAGGAGTCGGATTCACTGTTCAGTATCTACAGCCGATCGGATCAAATAGGGTTTGGTTTGGAATTGAAAGAGAGAGAAAAAAATAAGAAAGAAAGAGGGTTTTGAGGGTGATAGTGGATGGTATAGCTGTATCAGTATGCTCCATTGCTCCTTCTCACGCTCTTTCTTTATAAGACAATCATAAACCCTTCTTAACGGCTCCAAATCATGCTAATATAGTCAAATTCAGATTATACCGTTGATCTAAATTTTCCACATTCGAGGGTAGATTATGGCTTTTAAGGATGCAATAATACAAGATATTATTTAATATTAATTTATGAAAAGATCTAAAAAAATTCTTTTTAAAGAAAGTTATAAATGACAAAATCTCAATTAATGATTACGTGTTTTATTTATTTTTAGCTATTAAAGGAATGTTCTAGTAACGTTGAGATTAAACACAATAACTACATTACCATTATTTATCTGATACTGCTAGATCTATATCTCGTTTGGATTACATAAACCTTTGGTGTTCATATTGAGATTACATATAACGTTGACTAATTGGAATTAGTCGGTGTGAATTCATCAAGATATGATGATATGGATCATTAGTTCATTACACATGATGTCAGAGCTTGATTATATGCGAGTGTCTTTGTTTATGTTCATAGACTGTCGATGGATTGCTTCATAGATGTGAAAAAGTTATATCATGAGATAAGTCTAGTTTGTTTGAACTAATAATCCTAAATGATAATACACCTACCTAAGACTATTTATTGAAACATTTAATTAAGTTGAGTAAATTTTGTAAAAGTGAGATATTTTTATAAATCCCTTTAATTTGAAACCAAACCTAAGTGCCTAAAATGTGAATGCATGCTAGATGCTACCATGACTTACATTAGTAGAAGACAAAGTGGAGAATACAAATTTCAAGTCCCCAAAATCTTTTATAGGACCTCGGTGCTCAGGCTCGACGAGGCCACCTTTGTTATCAAGAGAAAATCTTATCCGAGGATAATTGTGGCACAAAGAACATGTCATGACCATCACCCCATTGTGCGTCCACAACCTTAAATAGCTAGCTCCATGCCAAACATAAAGTATGCAACATTTCCTATTCTCATTTACATTAGATTTCTCTCTTAAATCACTACTAACTTAAGCATTAAAGCATACTCCCAACACCACCTCTCGAGTGCAATCGACCCTTATATGACGAAATACAAGATTTTCAACTCGAACAGATGATGCAGACTCCACTGATGGTGATACTGAGCAAGCAATCTCCAAGCAGTGGCGGATCTAAATGGGGCGTTGTAGTACCCCAAAAAATTGTTTTATATATGTATAAAATATTATTTGTAAACATGTTTCATGTTATTGTACCCCCAACTAAAAAGATTATAACATCTTTTTTAATACCCGATATTGGATAACTACATATAATATATTGACAATGTTTGTACCTCCATATCAAAATTTCTGGTTCCGCCACTGTCTCCAAGCCCGAAAACCCATACATATCATCAATATGTAAATATATTGTGTTGGAAGGCAAGAGTTCATGAATGTTCCTCACTAAGCTTTATAGTCTATGTTGTATTGTGCCTTGTATTTTAGGTACCATCATTCTAAATTGATATGAAACATGGCTGGTGTACATGGAAAACAAATATTTTGATGTTTGTAATGCATTATATGGTTCCTTTTATGGTTTTTTTTGTGAATGCGGATTCCAAAACAAACCATAAATGTGATTTTCCTTACTTCAAATCATCCGATCTTGCTTGTTTCTTTAAATTAGGGTTTTGGAAAAATATAACTGCAATTAGGGATGATGATATCATGTGTTAGATGTTATAATTCTCTTGGATACCAAATTTTGTAATACATTTATATAATTTTAACACATGCGTCACACAAAGTCAAACAGACATAAAATTCAGCTTTTAAAAAAGATACTTAATTGTTACATGTATGATCGTTAACGATGTAGAAAGAGTAGTTAATGAAATCGATGTCATTGACTACTACTTAAATGGTTAACTTATTATTAATGACGAGCAATAAGACAAAAATATAACAAAAATTTACAATAATAATAATAATAATAATAATAATAATAATAATAATAATAATAATAATAACTACAACCTAACATTGGTTTTTTCAAGCACACAACCCAAATGACTATAAGCTTAACAATTTTATACACTAACTAAATAAATGAATATGTAACAATTTTATCAAAGAAAGAGTCTTTCTATAACGACTGAGATTCTAGACCTCAAAAACACGTAAAACATAAATGTACACACCATTTCAAAACTAGACTGTTGAAAAAACACCCAAAAAAGCTAATGACTGATAATATTTTCTAAAGATATTAGGAAATACCGCCATTGAATCACCTTGCTCCAAACTACAACCGCCACTTTCACAATTCAGCAATGACGAATTTTGAATACAGTATACATGCTTTTTCACATACATCGCAAGATCCCATAACACACCATACCACCTGAATGATAATCACCCCATAGAGATTTCACCTTGAAAATATATAAGTGAGTCATCAAAGTTTCTAAATACAAAGAAAATTCACCCATTACCAACTCCTCGAGCATTAAAAGAAAGAATATTCATTAATGAACGTTAGTTTCATCCATTCGACTTAATAATGTATTCATGTCTCGTTTGCACCTTTTCACAACATATCTCATAATTGTTCCCAATTTAATCAAAATAGAGAACTCTTCCATACCACAACCCCTTTTTCTTTCTTTTTTTGTTATAAATTCCGAACCTTTGAACCCATCTGAGCATTGCGATCCTTAGATATAGCTTCATACCAGTAGGGCATTGATTATTGATTATCTTTGTGTGTGTGTATATATATATATATATATATATATATATATATATATATATATATATATATATATATATATATATATATATATATATATATATAAGGGAGGTATCTATGGAAAATGCATGTTTAGGACAACACATGCTGGAACGAATGAAATCATGACAACACATCAATTTAAAATAAACTACATAAATAACTTCTATAATACATTACTTATGAATAAAGAAATTAATACGTGTCATTTGATTATTGGTTCCACCATATGTTGTCATAATTATGCATTTTTTATTATATATATATATATATATATATATATATATATATATATAACAATTTACATAAAAAGTCGTAATAACCACATTATGGTAAATAATCCAATGGTTTAGTCGTCCTCTCAAATGGTCATTACTTGCTTAGTTGCTTACTAATTGCTCTTACACAATTACTGTTCTATAAAAGATTATAAAGTATGTCGAAGGAAAAGAAATGGGTATTAATGTCATGTCTAGAGCATTATACAAAAAATAAATAGTTTTAACAATAGATGCAAAACATAAATAACTATGTAAATCTATAGATATTAATATACGATGGTATGAGAACTTGTTAATATATGAGTAAGACATGTGAAATAGGTTAATGTTATTATCAGTAACTTGTATACATTAGGATCATTTATAAGAAAACAAAATTATTACTGTAATGCTAGAATTTATGGGTATAAATAACAATAATTTGGATAATCTTTTGAATCGTGTTTTGGAATTCACTTTCTAAATCTACAGTTCGACATTTATTCATGGGGTTACACGAATGCAAATGCATAAGATATTTCAAGATATCAAATCAGATTTCAGGATCAAACTGATTTACAAACACATAATACCTTGTTTGTTATGTATTCTTCGAGATAGACAAATGCAAAGTGATTGAATTTCGAGTATCAAGTCATAACCTTTGCATGAAACAATCATCTACCTTTTATGTAAGGAAGATGGCGGTTGGAAGTTGATTACCTTCCTTCTTAGTGCCAAAAAGGTGGTTAGAATGGTGGTTATACACCAAAATGGTGCCAAAAGTGGTTGGTTGAGGGTGGTTATAAAACATAACCAACTATTACATCATCATGATGTCACAAGTATATTTTGGCGGAAAATGCAAGTGCGGATCCTTTCCTGTTATAAAACATAACCAACCACCAGGGATGATGCCCCTTGGAACCTTTTACTTGGGCACGCTGCTCTTAGAACTCTGTATTTCGGAGTTCACATTTATCACTCCAAGTGTGCATCATATACCTTCGGTATGGTGAGTAAATAGAGTTCATCCTATCTCGATATTAATTATAACTACACAAAAATATGTTGGTAACACTAAAATCATCAAAATAAAAATATTGCTATTTATTTCATTTAACTATTTTAGAAATCATAATCTATTAAACAACGATGAGTCGTTGCAATTGTTTAAAACAACTTATGGGGAAGGTTATCATGATTTAGAGATTTAATTAATGTGAAATTGTAAGATAAAAGCAAATCCCACCCATCACGAAGCCTGAAAAAACTACGATACAGTACGTCATAATGATGTAAAATTTTGAAATATTAGAGAAAGCGTTTCATACTTTCCGCTTATTTTTTCATCAAAATATTGAGTACTCGTAAGAAAATATGAACCATCCATCCTCAAACATGAACGTTGGTACTTTCACATTCCATTATATATTGTCTATATATGTGCACCATCTTATTAAATAATACTCGATAACTATAATTGTTTTGTTTACTTCTTTTGAATTTATAAGATTTTTGTTATAATTCGGTTATATTCAGTGGCGAGTTTAAAACTTAAATCCATATGGTTCACTATTTAAATGAAATCGATAGCAAATGGGAAAAAAATATTAGTTGTGAGTCTGAATCGGATCGATTCTTACAAACATTTTTTAAGTACTTACAATTGTACCCGATGAAGAGGTTGAGGATGAAAGAGTGGGGAGTGGGCGACTACCGGAAGATGTGAGTTGTACTTGTAGTGGACTATTCATTATGGATTATACCTTAAAAAAAATTAGGCTATTAAAATATAGAATATGAGTTGTATTTGTTTTTTTTCTTGCCATAGATATTATGGTAGTTCACTATAATTATTTAAGGTAGGTCACAAATTTAATAATATATATATATATATATATATATATATATATATATATATATATATATATATATATATATATATATAGCTGTGTCAAGTAACCCACATTGGTTATATGTACATTCGCCACCGTCTATATTAGAACAAAGTATTTTGCATATTCTTTTTAAAAAAATTAACATATGTATATTAGGATATGTTGATGCTTTTAGTGTCACCTGACATTTTGTGTAATTGAGAGTGACATGTGAACTAAAGAGCTTATCGTTTGTACTTTATATTATATGTTTGGTGAATGTGGAGTGCATGCATACATAAGATCGAATTATAAGCTGATACGATAGAAATGCGGGGGTCAAGGGGGTCGCGTCCCCTTGCAGGGTCCTAGGGTAGCGCCCCTAGCGGGGTCCAAAGGCATAGCCCCTGGCGGTGGTCCCACTGATTATGCCATTAAATTCGAGATTCTTTGATGGTCCCGCTGATCAGCGGGCAAGGTCGAGGGGCAGCGCCGCAAAAGGTTTTAAGAAATTTGAATTAGTTTCTTTATGGAAAATCCGAATTCTAGTGGATGATTATGGTAAAATTGACAAATCTCCAGTTTTGGAAACCATTGATTATGCCATTAAATTCGAGATTCTCCTAACTAATTTAGAAGATTAAACCCTAATGTATATATACGGCTCTTCCTTTGAGTTGTAGGCATAACCATTTTCTCAACTCCTTTTTTTTCTTAACGATCTCAAAATTCTCTAGCGATTTGGTTTGTGTTTCTGTGCCTAGATACACAAGTATCCTTTTGGATTATCCTAGACTGGATTTCCTATAACCCAGACATAAGGTAGAAATATCAGTTTGGAAAGTGAACACACATGATCCATAAGGAATCCGAATTTCCATTTTCACCCTACCATGTATCCTCTAACAATTGAACTGGTATTCTCGTATGGTAGAGATGGCAGAATCAATCTGCGAGTTTACCACCAAGTTCACAAAACTGGAAATGTTTGAAGGCAATGATTTCAGGCTCTGGAAGAAGAAGATGTTGTTCATGCTGACCACACTGAAGGCTGCGTATGTGCTGAGTACTCCAAGGCCAGAGGTAATGGAGAATGAGACATTAGAAGAAACCAGGAGGAAGAGCAAGTGGGACAATGATGACTACATCTGCAGAGGTCGCATTCTGCATGTTATGGTTGATTCTTTATTTGATATCCATTTTGAGGCTAAAAGTGCAAAGGATTTGTGGGACACTCTTAAATCAAAATACATGGTTGATGATGCTTCTAGCAAGAAGTTTATGGTCAATGATTTTAATAACTATAAAATGGTTGATTCAAGATTTGTCATGAAACAATATAAAGAACTTATTCGTATTTTGAGTCAATTCATACTGCACAACATGAATATGGATGAAACCATTGTTGTGTCCAGTGTAATTGAAAAACTTTCACAACATAAATATCTTAAAGTGGATTATTTATTGGTTTTGGATATTTAAATAATAGAATGTTTCGTTTGATGTTATTGCTAAATTGTCACATATTCAAAATTATGCTTTTGTGTCATCTTCTTCTTCTAAAATTGATGACTTTATGCTTTGGCATGCTAGGTTGGTGTTGGATTAGGTGTCTAAGACAATAACTAAATTGATATATACTTGAACTATTAGTAAAGTCCTTTTGGGTTGCCCTCAAACCTGGTAATTGAATATGATGATTTTTAGAGAGATATAAACTGCTTTATTGATTTATTATATGATTAATAAATAGCAATAAATGATTTATTAATATATTATTAGAATAATATATTAATAATAAATAGTATTATTTAATTAAGAATTAATTATAAATTAATTAGAATTAATTTTTTGGATTAATTGGATTAATTAACAATGCAAGGACCTAAGTTGTAATTGTTCAATAGTTGAACAAAAGGGATTCTAGAACCCTCCACAGGTGGTGGACGGCTTTGAGGAGTATTCTAGGGTTTCTAGAATATCCCGTGAAGATAATTAGGAGATTGGATAATTACCTAATTTGAAATAATAGTATTATATTCAAATTAGGGTTTCCTAGTGCAGCTATAAATAGGTCCTTAAACCCTCTAAATTTTGGTCACCCCTTTTGCTAAGAGCATAGCCGAAAATTTTCCTCCCTTCTCCTATCTCTTCAAGTTTCCTAGTTGCTAGGGTTTGGGTGTGAACCATCAGAGGCACGAGGTTTCCGGTGCTTGCTTCCAAGAGCTATTGAAGAATGATTTGATTAGTTATTTACAACAATAACTAAAAGGTATGTAAACCCTAACTTGTTTATGATTTTTGAAATTTCTAGGGTTTCTATAGGGTTCTTATTGTTTAATAGAATGTTACTTCAATAGTGTTATGGCTAGATCTAATAGGTTGCATGTACCCTTAAGAGTATAAGGATTCTTCCGCTTTATTACATGTATAACCCATCAGTCATATTAGAGCGTTTGGTTGTCTAACAATTAATAGTACATTGCTTGAACTTGAACAAAACCCGACTTGGAGAATTGGTAGAATCGACATTCTGTTGCGGCACCACATCATGGTCCTTTTCTACCACGAGATGGGTATCTTCTGATCCACATTTTTCCCTGTTCTGCCACGACGTAGCAATCCAATGTCACGTCGTAGCAATCCAATGCAACGCCGTAGTGAACCCTCTGATCAGCGAATTGTTTTGCTTAATTCAAATTGATTAGGATAATTTCTTTAGATAATTTTTTTAATTGTATAAAAACTGAATATTTATCTTGGTAATCAGATATCATGTTTCTTGAATTTGTGAATTATCCTTATGATTTAATTACATTAATTATTTTATTAATTAAAAGATTAATATTGAAATCATATTTGGTTTAAAGATTAATTTTGGATAATTAATATTTAAACCTTGTGTTTTAAAAGTATTTTAAAATACACCTTATACTTACATTATTAAAGGTTTAATTATTATATGTATAAAAAAAGTCAGTTAAATCGCCAGTACATCTCATTCACGAAGCCATACTATAAGGAGAGTTTAAGGAAGTGACCTATAAAATAACCGCCATTGGGTGTCCACTCTCACCCACCACTCTCTTGCATGGTGAGGGTCATTAGCCGAATGGGTTTGGTAGGACATAATGTCATTAATAAGTATAATGATATAAAGTAACTAAACTATTTTTGAAAAATCTCACTCTTAGTTACTTTAGGAAAAATATGAAAAGTATGTTAATCCATGAAATTGCACATTATGCTTTATATGTAGTTAGTGGAGCATGTGTGGTTAACCCGCACACTAATAGTGACTATAAAGAGTAGTAATGGACATCTCGAAAATTATCATTATTGATGGAGCGTGTATGGTTAACCGTTATATTAGTTAGAGATGATAAATGACATCGAGAGTGCGAAGCATATTTGCATGGTTATTCACATCTTGTTTGTGATCCTCAACATCTCAGTCGTAAATAGAAGAGCATAATCTGAGATTAAACATGCCTGCTAGGGCCAAGATCCTCAATCCTATCCAGGATCCCGGATCTCAAAGATATCTGAGGATCCTTAAACCTATCCAGTTTCCCGGATCTTAAAGGAGTCTTAGGATCCCGAACATACATCATGATCCTGAACATCGCCATTATTATTTCCTAACAAGATTAACGACTATATTTCTTGTTTATTCCTCACATGTGCAGAAATGGTCAACATAGGACTCATTCACAACGAAGAATCACTCCAACCAGGCTTAAAACCCCGGAATAACAAGTCAAAGCACGTTGCAAATACCAGTTCAACACGATCCCGAAAATCTCGGATTTATAGTTACTTAACCTAGACTATAAATACACTTGTAAAACTCACACAACAGACACAATGAGCTGACACCTTACTCATCTAGACTTATTTTATCATTTGTAATCGTATTATCAAGCTCATCTCTATAATTTACGCTCAAATCAATAAGATCATACAAGGCAGGTGATCATTATCACATCCCAAGGTTTTATGCCGGAGATCCTAGCAAGGATCGAGGGATTTTCTTGTAAACCACTTGTGTTATTTTGATCTCAATTCCATATTCACATTAATAACAACACCACAACCTCTCATGCAATTTGGTTGATATACATCTAGTCGATTTTTGACCAAAACAATTTGGCACCCACCGGGGGGTTGTGGTGTTCACAATCGTTCAAGAGTCATATCTACCCATCCAACTTTATCTTCTTCCTATATTCCTCCTATTTCCTCAGAAAATCTTCCACCACATCCAAATGGACCTTACAGTCAGAGGAAAACTCCAGATACCTATAAAAAGAACACCTCTCTGATCATCAACCATAGCAATCTAGGATCCCTGGGATTCCATGTTGAAGACGGTAAAGAAACAACTGAATCAGCAATAGGACGATGCTCAAGGAGATGGAGAGAATGATGGCGGAGATCCATAAACCCCAAGAAGCAGCACACATGATCTTGCAGCCCAAGATCCTGAAATGTGACAATACAGGATCCTCAGGAAACTGTCGGGAGACAGGATCCTCAATACAAACACATGCTCCCAATTGGGGTGAAAATCCAAGCGAGCGATCCCATGTGATCCAGGATTCTGAAGAAACATTTATCACTCCCAATAACAAGGATCCTGGTAACTTCGTGAATAATAAAACTTTTAATACTAACTCTATGGACCTTGATGCAGGAATAAGCCTGATCATGGCCAAGGAACTTCAGTAGTTAAGGCAAATGATCTCGAGTGTACCAGGAATAGTCCAACATATACTAGAAGCATCCCTCGTAAGCCATAGGATCTTGAGATTTGCTCCTGCGCTAGCCGATACTAAAGTTCCAAAATGATTCCAAACTCCCAACATGAAGCCCCACAATGGAATCACGGATCCTGAATGTGACATCCCCAAAATCACGGCCAGCAAAGACCGATTTAATTTATGATTTTAAAATAATTTCAGAGTAATTATTTGATTAAAAGAGTTGCGGAATTTGTTCCCAAAACAAAATATGATAAAATAAAATTTATCAAAGAATTTCTTAAAAAAAGGTATTTTCATATATAACAAAACTCGGGATGTCATGTTCCGATACAGACCAAAAGCATAACCGACACATTATAGGCCTTACAACAGTTATATACAACTACAGGCCTATAAACAAAATATCTTGATGATTTATCCAACTTATGCTCTCGCGCCACTACCTGTAACGCAAATAAAACTGATTGGGTCAGGCTTGGGAGCCTGGTGAGCATATAGGGTTTTCAACCCACAATAAATAATTATATTTAATTTCACCAACCAACAATAACCCGATTACCCATTCCCATTATCCTCACTTTACGTCCCTAAAACAACAACTATCACAAGGGACCTAGTCTAGGATTTTTCATCGGGATGGACATTACTGTAAAGGGGTTTCCTCGACAATAGATGTCCTAAAGGAAACCATGAGGGGGATAGATTACACCGGTGAACACTGATGGGATTTTGAGCATTCTAACACTCCTATGGTGTACATGCAACCCTAGAAACCTTGGATCTATGTTTGACTAAGATACATGCAAATAATTATTTTTCCAAGGTTCTTATCCTAACTAGCATGACATGGGGTACTTGAATCAAATAAAACTAGTAGAATTACTTACCTTGTAGTAGTAGTTGATTGCTTGGAGTTTGAGAGCCTAGCACCAATAATGTGGATGCCTCAAATGGAAGTCACAAATCACCACAAACTTGGAAACTTGAGAGAATAGTCACAAACTTCTTGAAATCGGCCCTCTTAGTTTACACACATCAACTAGTGCAATTTCAAGAACCAAAGCCTCCTTTATATAGTGTGGTGGATTAGGGTTACATCCATGTAAACCCTAATACCCATGTCTTTTCATTTCCATGAGATCCATGGGTTAAAGCTCCATGGAGTATCCATGGACTTTCCATGCAAGCCTAGCCCATTCCAAATAAGCATTAGCCCACACTATATAAATACAAGAGCCCATATTTAATTAGTCATACTTTTGATCTCTAAATTAATTCTAAATTAATTATAGATCAATACTAATTAAATAATATGATTTTATATTAATATATTAGGACTTATAATATATTAATAAATCATAACTTATACTATTCTCAAACGATTATCCATAAATTGTTCGGGTGAAGTGCAACCCAAATGGACCATGCCGGGTCGGGTCAAGTACATACCAAATATAGTTATGGACTTAGACACTATATCCAACAGTCTCCCACTTGGATAAGTCTAATAACTATAGTTGCAAGTATGACTTCAGGAACCGATCAGCAATCGTAGCTCTTTAAACTTTGTTGAACTATGAAGCACTATTTTAGATAAGTGATCATATAATCCTCTGTTCTAGATATCAGCCGGACAAATACATGGAACATGGTCTTGCTTATTGTCCAGCATTTGTTTCCCGATTTCCGATTTGTTTGACATAGAACTTAATTGAACACATCAATTTAGTTCTGACCAGGCCCGGTACATAGGTCAAAACAAAATATCGAGGGGCCCAGATATCGCTTCTAATCCTAGAAGGAACATATAAACTTTGACTCATATGTTTGCTCTACTACTTGTTGAATTACACACAAAAGCACGGTTTATAACATCGAGTTACCAATGCGTTTTCGTGCAATCAATGCATAACCAACTCATAGGCAACAAATCATATCTCTAGGTTTGAAGACTTATATGATATTACCGTCTCACGATCACTCGAGATAAATTCCATGAAGTGATACAAGTGAGCGTGGGTTGAATCCAATACTCAGAACTTATGAGCACTCATGAGTGCTGTAGCCCCGCTTTGTCTAACATCTTAGACCTCTACAAGCCAACCCATGACAGTCTTGATTCATATCTACTTCCAACATATGACCGACTGTGGAGAGTTTGAATAATATGATATAAACCATAACATAATTATTCTGGAAGTCAAAACATGCAAAAAGAAATAATAGTAAACGATTGACAAGAGATAGCAACACTTTACTCATAAATAACAGCTTTTATTTATCATCAAATGTCAATTACATTTTACAAATTTCAAGATTATCTAACTACTAAAACTAATATCATCCTTCAGCCCTATGCTCCGAGCATGCTGGAGATGCTTAGCCCGAATCAGTCCCTTCGTGAGGGGATCTGCTGGGTTCTCATCCGATGATACCCTCTTTGCCACGAGGATTCCTTCTTCTATTCGATGTCTGATGAAGTGATATTTTCTGTCAATGTGTTTGGATCTCCCATGATCTCTTGGTTCCTTGGCTAAGGCAACCGCACTATTGCTGTCACAGAAAATCTCCATTGGCTCCTTTATAGCTGGTACAACTCCAAGGTCTCCGATGAAGTTCTTTAGCTATATAGCCTCCTTTGCTGCCTTGCTTGCTACTATATACTCTGATTCACAAGTGGAATCAGCCACTGTCTCCTGCTTGGAACTTTTCCAAGTAATTTCCCCTCCGTTTAGAGTAAAGACCCAGCCTGACTGAGAGCGGAAATTATCCCTGTCAGTCTGAAAACTAGCATCACTGTACCCTACAACTCTCAAGTCCTCACTGCCACCGAGGGTAAGGACCCAGTCCTTAGTCCTCCGTAGGTACTTGAGGATATTCTTTACCGCAGTCCAGTGTGCCTTGCCAGGGTTCCCCTGATACCTGCTAACCATGCTCAAATCAAAGGCTACATCAGGTTGAGTACACGTCATAGCATACATGATCAATCCTACAGCTGAAGCATAAGGTATTCGACTCATTTCTGCTATCTCAGCCTCAGTACTAGGGCTTTGTGTCTTAATCAATCTGGCGTTACTCTGGATGGGTAACTCTCCTTTCTTGGAGTTATGCATGTTGAATCTTTTCAACACTTTGTCCACATAGGTACTTTAACTAAGTCCAATTAGTCTTTTACTCCTGTTTCTCAAAATCCTTATCCCTAGGATATAGGCAGCTTCTCCAAGGTCCTTCATAGCGAAACACTTCCCACGCCAAGACTTTACTTCCTGTAGGGTTGGGATGTCATTTCCTATGAGTAGTATGTCATCCACATACAGTACCAAAAAGCTGACTATACTCCCACTAGCCTTGATATAGACACAAGATTTATCTTCACTCCTTGAAAAGCCAAATTCTTTGACTTTCTCATCAAAGCAAAGATTCCATCTGCGAGGTGCCTGTTTTAATCCATAAATGGATTTCTCGAGCTTACACACTCTACTGGGGTACTCTGTACTGACAAAACCCTCTGGCTGAACCATGTAAACTTCTTCAGCCAACTTTCCATTAAGGAAAGCAGTTTTGACATCCATTTGACATATTTCATAATCATGAAATGCAGCAATGGCTAACAGAACCCTAATAGACTTAATCTTGGCCACTGGTGAAAAGGTCTCATCATAATCAACTCCCGGAGTTTAAGAATAACCCTTTGCAACCAGTCGTGCCTTATAAGTGTGTACATTACCATCCATGTCGGTCTTCTTCTTGAAGATCCATTTGCACCCAACTATCTTACGATCAGGTACATTGTCAACCAAGTTCCAAACTTGATTGTCATACATGGACTGTATCTCGCTATCCATAGCCTCTTTCCATTTAGCAGCCTCAGGGCCTGCCATGGCTTCCGTGTAGCTGTTAGGTTCATCCAGATTTACCAGTGTGTTATCACTGATAAGTGTCTCACCTTCTGCAGTAATATGAAAACCATAATAATGCTCAGGTGCATTCCTAACTCTGGTGGAACGCCTCAGAGGTATAGATTCTTCAGTCGGCTCAACAGGAGTTTTCTCCTCAGGTTGAGGGCTAGGGTTTGAGGTTCCTTCACCACTTGACTCTTGAATTTCCTCAAGGTCAATTTGCCTCCCACTGTCTCCTTGGCTCATGAATTCTCTCTCTCGAAAGAATCCTCTTCTTGCTACAAAGACCACATTATCACTGGGTCTGTAGAAGATGTAACCAAAGGATTTCTGTGGGTAGCCGATGAAAATACACCTTTCGCTTCGGGGTTCGAGCTTATCGTGAGTCTCGCGTCTCACGAAAGCCTTGCAACCCCAAATCTTGATGTGGTCTAGATTGGGAACTTTTTCCAGTCCACACCTCGTGAGGTGTTTTGACAACCTTCTTTGTAGGGACTAGATTAAGGATATGGGCGGCAGTCTCTAAGGCATACCCCCAAAATGAGATTGGTAGCGAAGCTCGACCCATCATGGAACGAACCATGTCCAACAAGGTCCGATTGCGCCTCTCAGCTACACCATTCAACTGTGGTGTCCTAGGAGGTGTCAATTGTGAGACAATCCCACATTCCTTAAGATAGTCAAGGAACTCAGTACTAAGATACTCACCACGACGATCGGATCGAAGCATCTTAATGTTCCTGCCCAACTGATTCTCCACTTCTTGCTTAAACTCTTTGAATTTCTCAAAGGTTTCTGACTTATGCTTGATTAGGTAGACATATCCATATCTACTAAAATCATCAGTAAAAGTCACATAGAACCGATTAGCATCTCTTGTGGCGGTTCTGAAGGGTCCACACACATCCGTGTGTATGAGGTCCAACAAACCTTCACCCCTAGCACAAATGCCAGTAAAAGGTGACTTTGTCATTTTACCAAGCAAACAAGATTCACAACTATCATCTGACTTTAGGTCAAATGACTCCAAGACTCCATCCTTTTGGAGTTGGCCTATGCGTTTCTTGCTTACATGTCCAAGACGACAATGCCATAAGGATGCTTTATCTAAGCTAGTGGAAGAGTTAATACACAATACATTATTTCCTAGATTATCTACAACAGATACAGTTTCATATACGCCATCACAAGGTAATGCTTTAAAATAAAGAACATTATTAAAGAAAGCATAAATACTACCATTATTATTATCAAAATAAAAGGTAAAACCTTGTTTATACAATGCATGAAAGGAAATAACATTTCTTGCCATTTCTGGCGAATAATAACATTTATTCAAATCTAATGTAAACCCACTATTTGGCACTAAGGAATAAACTCCTATCTTGGTGACAGGTGAAGCTTTCCTGTTTCCCATGATTAAGTTTATCTTTCCCTGCTCCACATTCTCACTTCTTTTTAGTCCCTGCAAATCACAACATATGTGAATACCACAACCTGTATCAAGGACCCAAGACTTAGAATGAGGTGAGTTATTAGACAATATAGTGTATATACCTGCATGGTTGGGTTTTACTTTCCCATCCTTCAAATCTTGCTGGTACTTTGGGCAGTTTCGCTTCCAGTGCGACTTTTCATGGCAATAGAAGCATTCAGCCTCATTAGGGTTAGCAGAAGGAGTGACAAAACCTTTCTTGGTTTTGCTTGAAGAGGAGCCTTCAAGGGTCTTACCCTTGGTACCCTTAGAAGGGTTCTTTCTCTTCTTCCCTTTGCCATGCCCGATTGCCAAGACATTGGCCGCAGTTGGAGTAGGAGTAGGAGTAGTAACAACCGACTTACCCTTTAGACCACTTTCGGCGGTCTTCAAGAGTCCTTGAAGTTTGCTGGGGGTGACTTCTTCCTTGTTCATGTGATATGTCATGCGGAATTGATCATAACACGATGCAAGGAGTGTAAAATGATGTTTATTGCTAACTCCTTAGGGAAGTTCACATTCAGCTTCAGTAAACGGTCCACATACCTTTGCATTTTCTGCATGTGGCCCGTGATGGGTTCACGATCCTTCATTCGGGTTGTTATCATGGAGGAGATTATTTCATATCGCTCTTGACGAGCACTTTGATGGTAGCGGTCCATCAAGTCCTGGTGCATCTCAAAAGGATAATAGTCCTCATAGGACTTTTGGAGCTCGGCTGTCATGGTGGCCATCATGATGCATGCCACTTTTGTAGCATCTCTTTCATGTACCTCATATTCAGCAAGCTCTTCAGGAGTAGCAGTTGGCTCGGGTACCTTCAGCTCCTTGTCGAGAACATATTCTTTGTTCTCATACCGAGTGACCATCCTGATGTTTCTGATCCAATCTGTAAAGTTGGACCCATCAAAGATGACTCTCCCACAAAGATTCATGAGAGAGAAGGAGCTAGTAGGGTTTGAGCCAGAAGCATTGTTATTGGAAGACATCTGAAAAGAAGAGGGAATAGATTAGATTAGATATAGAGATAGTCCTTAACAAAACACCCAAATGTATTATTAAGGCTAGGACCCAACACAATATTTTATAACTTGGAAGAGGGATGCCGTAATCTAAGCTATAAGATATTTGAAGGTAGGTGAATGACGATTCACCAATTTCCACCATGAAAAACGAAATATTTAATTAGGTTTTAATTGGTTTAGAAACTCCTAGATTCTTTGAGATTCATTGAACTTTCTTCAATGGCATGTTTCAATCTCGAGTGTGCCTTTCAAGTTTTGTGACTGGGATGCCGAGGATCACAAAACAAGGTGTGAAGTAACCATGCAACTTACTTGGTACCCTTAATGTATTACCCCTCAATCGATGTGCCGGTTAACCACACACGCTCCATAGATACTATGATAAACATTAAGTCACCCTTTACCTACCTTGTTAAGTTCAAGTTAGTGTGCCGGTTAACCACACACGCTCCACTAACGACTTAAACAAAGTGTAAAGTGTAATTTCATGGATTAGCACCTTATTCACATTTTCCTAAAATAACTAAGATTGGGAATTCAATAAAGTTTAGTTACTTTAGTATTATCATTATACTTTTAATGAGAATTTATAAGTCCTTGTCCTACCCGTTCGGCTAACGACCCTCCACCGACTAAGGAAGCGGTGGGTGAGAGTGGACACCCATTAAGTTGCCATTTTATAGGCAACAACCTTATACCCCCCTTATAGACCGGCTTCGTGAATGAGGCGTACTAGAGGTAAGACCACTTGATCTTATACATATATAAATATTATTAAACTTATAATATTATAAAATATAAGGGTTGAATTTTAACTTTTAAAATTCTAGGGGTTGGAACTAAAGTTTTTAATATGACTTTACATGTTCCAAAACTTGAGGGCAAGTTTTGTAAACTTTCAAAACTTTTCATTTCTCATAACGTATGAGTTAATGGTTATTAAAAATGAAGACTCTTCATTTTTTGTAACCTATGTGTTCTTTTAATGGTTTATTTATAAATGTGACTTTTGGTTATCCATAACTTAAGAACTAGTTATGGACTCCATTAAAACACATAAAGATCAAGAATTAATCTAATCAACTATTAGCACATAATTTCTATGATCTTCTAAACTCATATGTTTATGAATGTTCATATCAAAAATTTCAAGAATCGTAAGTACATATACAAAACTTGAAATTTTGATACGAGCTTTTGAACAAAACTTCGATTTTCAAGTTTTTTTTTTTGCATCAAGTATCAAATAAAACAAACCAGGCTCTGATACCACTGATGGGATTTTGAGCATTCTAACACTCCTATGGTGTACATGCAACCCTAGAAACCTTGGATCTATGTTTGACTAAGATACATGCAAATAATTATTTTTCCAAGGTTCTTATCCTAACTAGCATGGCGTGGGGTACTTGAATCAAATAAAACTAGTAGAATTACTTACCTTGTAGTAGTAGTTGATTGCTTGAGTTTGAGAGCCTAGCACCAATAATGTGGATGCCTCAAATGGAAGTCACAAATCACCACAAACTTGGAAACTTGAGAGAATAGTCACAAACGTCTTGAAATCGGCCCTCTTAGTTTACACACATCAACTAGTGCAATTTCAAGAACCAAAGCCTCCTTTATATAGTGTGATGGATTAGGGTTACATCCATGTAAACCCTAATACCCATGTCTTTTCATTTCCATGAGATCCATGGGTTAAACCTCCATGGAGTATCCATGGACTTTCCATGCAAGCCTAGCCCATTCCAAATAAGCATTAGCCCACACTATATAAATACAAGAGCCCATATTTAATTAGTCATACTTTTGATCTCTAAATTAATTCTAAATTAATTATAGATCAATACTAATTAAATAATATGATTTTATATTAATATATTAGGACTTATAATATATTAATAAATCATAACTTATACTATTCTCAAACGATTATTCATAAATTGTTCGGGTGAAGTGCAACCCAAATGGACCATGCCGGGTCGGGTCAAGTACATACCAAATATAGTTATGGACTTAGACACTATATCCAACAAACACATCGTTCACAACACCTACAGGTTATGAACCTGCCAGTGTTCCACTGGACTGTTTACAAAGAGTCTGTGGTCGTCATCCATACTCCGCTAGATGACTAGATCAACAACAACACGAGGTCTCTCATCATTTTATTTCATCACACAACATCTGTCTACCCATGTTCTACCCAACATATTAGTAGATAAAAATATATACATTTATATACAGCTTAAAACCTGTACAAATCATTCATTCAACAATTATTTCAAATAAGCAAATAATATACAAACAGATAACACATATTTTGTAGAGAATACTTCATATCTATGTGTTAGAAGAAAAGGAATATACACTCACTTGATAAGACGATGCTCGGACAGCACTACGGCTCTTTAAAATAATAATCTTCGATGAAACCGGGAGATCTTCACAAAAACTGGGCTTCTCGCGGGCAGAGTTTCGGCTCGAAAACTCTATTTCTCGGGATCTTCAGGGCTTCGGGACTCACTTCGGGTGTCGGGATGATACCGGGGCTTCGGGGGGTATTTCTTGCCAAGTAGAAGAAAGAAAAAGGGGGGAGAAGTGGAAAATTAGAAAAAAGATCGAAAGCCCTTGAGTTCTATTTATAGGGGTTGAACCCCGATTTACGTTGGGCGTACTCCGCTGTCGACATGTACGCTGGGCGTACTGGGTGGATCAGACCAGATGAGTCACGACTTCGGATAAGCTCCGAATTTATAATTTTATTTATTTAAAAACTTCAGAAATTCACAACTTCTGCATACGAGCTCCGTTTTTGACGTTCTTTATATCCACGCGTAGGTGAGACTATGCTCTACAACTTTCATTTATACTCCGTCGGCTAATTTTGAATTTATTTTTATTATATCATTTTTAGTAGGCCGGAACAGGAAAACTCCGTTAGAAATTCATAACTTCTTCATCTGACGTCCGTTTTCGTCTGTCTTTTTACCGTTGGACTACTATCAACGAGATCTTCGATTCTCGTTTAGATTGTTTCGGCTAGAAACCACTCGATCTCATATTCGAACTTTGGGCTGCATACCGCTAAGTCGAAACTTCGAAAAATCATAACTTCCTCATACGAAGTCAGATTTAGACGTTCTTTTTATGCACGCTCTCGGTTTAACGTATTCTACAACTTTCGTTTAGATCACTAAGGCTAAATATCGCTCTATTGTAAATTCACTATTTACATCACATAGTGTTGTACCGGTTCTGTCGCGAAACTTCGACAGGTCATAACTTCTTCGTTATAACTCGGATTTCGGCATTCTTTATATTTTAGGAATCCTCGTAACGACCACTACAACTTCATGTATAGATATCGGGCTTATCTAATATTTCATTTTAACTCTTATTTTATCCTTAATTCATTTAAATCACAACAATTAAGCATTAAACACAAAATACTCAAATAATACATTTCTATTATTTCAAAACGAGTTACAAAGGTTAACTTAGACCATTACATCATCATTAATGCCTAGCCTAGAAACACGGACGTTACAATTCTCTCCTCCTTAGGATGATTCCGTCCCCGGAATCACACATCAACAAACAAATGCAGATATCGACTCATCATGTCACTCTCCGTTTCCCAGGTGAGATTTGGCCCATTCGTATGTTTCCAACGGACAAACACTAATTCGACCATCTTGCGTCGTAACTTCTTAGTCTTTCGGTCAACAATTGCCTCTAGTTCTTCAATTAACATTTTGTTCTCATCAATTCTTAACTTAGAAATTGGAATTATGTCAGGAACTTATCCCATGAACTGCTTCAAATAACACACATGGAAAGTGTTATGAATTCCATTCATTTCTTCGGGTAATTCGAGCTTGTAAGCTTGGTTCCCAATCTTCTGAAGAACTTTAAACGGTCCAATAAACCTTGGACTTAACTTTCCCCTTTTTCCAAACCTTATAAATCCCTTCCACGGTGAGACTTTAAGCAAAACCGAATCTCCAACTTCAAAAGTCATCGGTCTTCGCTTGTTGCAGCATAGCTCTTTTGACGATCCTGAGCTGCTAACATTCTCTCCCTAATTATTTTCAACTTTTCAGCAGTTTGATGGACTATCTACGGTCCCATAAACTGATTTTCCCCAGCCTCAAGCCAACAAGACGATGTACGGCATTTTTGTCCGTACATAGCTTGATAAGGTGCCATCTTTATGCTCGAGTGGAAACTATTATTGTAGGAAAATTCTACCAAAGGTAAATGTTCATCCCAGTTACCTTGGAATTCCCGGGTACATGCTCTCAGCATATCTTGAAGCGTTTGTATCATTCGTTCGCTCTGCCCATCAGTCTGTGGATGGTAAGCTGTACTCAAACACAACTTGGTACCCAATTCCTCTTGTAGACTTCTCCAAAACCTTGAGGTGAAACGGCTGTCACGATCTGATACAATCGTTAATGGCACACCGTGAAGCCTCACAAATTCCTTCACGTAAGAATTCGCAAGCTTATCCATAGACCATTTCTCATTGGATGCTATGAAGTGCGCACTCTTAGTGAAGCGATCAACGACCACCCAAATAATGTCGTGACCATTCTTTGTTCTGGGCAGTTTAGTGACAAAATCCATGGCAATGTCTTCCCACTTACCCATCGGTACAGGTAAAGGTTCTAAACTCCCATATGGTTTCTGATGTTGTGCATTAACTCTTGCACATGTCACACACTCTGCCACATACTTTGCAATATCGAGCTTCATCGTCGACCACCAGTAATAGGGTTTTAGGTCCCTATACATTTTAGTGCTACCAAGATGAATCGAGTACATGGTTTTGGGAGCTTCTTCCTTCAGAAGATCTCTTATTCCTCCTGACTTAGGTACCCAAATATGATCTTGGAATACCTTCAGTCCATGACCGTTTATACTAAACACCAACGTTTTGCCCAAACGTTCTTCCTTTCGGTCATTTTTCTCAGAAGCTTCTTCTTGAGCTTTCTTTATACTCTTCACAATTGTCGAGAAAACTTCTATTCTCAACGCTCTTGGCCTTTTTCTTTCAATATTGACTTTCCGACTGAGAGCATCAGCAACAACATTGGCTTTACCGGGGTGATAAAGTATCTCACAGTCGTAGTCCTTAAGTAACTCTTGCCAACGTCGTTGCCTCATATTAAATTCTTTCTGATTAATGAGATATTGGAGACTCTTATGATCAGTGAAAAGTTTGCACTTTCGAGCCATAAAGGTAATGCCTCCATATATTTAGAGCAAATACTACCGCTGCCAACTCCAAATCATGAGTGGGGTAGTTCTTTTCATGCTCTTTCAGCTGTCGAGACACATATGCTATCACCTTTTCTCTTTGGGTCAAAACACAACCCAATCCAACCCCAGACTCATCGCTATAGACAACGAAGTCTTCAACTCCATCGGGTAGAGAAAGAATCGGTGCTTCACATAGCTTCTTCTTTAGCAACTTGAATGCTTCTTTGTGTTTATCACTCCAAGCATAAGTAGCTCCTTTGTGAGTCAAAGCTGTTAATGGAGTAGCGATCGAAGAAAAGCCTTGGATAGACCTTCGATAATATCCAGCTAATCCCAAAAAGCTTCGGATCTCCGTGGGACTTTTCGGTTGTTCCCACTTCATCATGGCTTCAATCTTTGCTGGATCAACCATTATCCCTTCTTGGTTGACCACGTGACCCAAGAATTGGACTTCTCGAATCCAAAAATCACATTTGGAGAACTTAGCATATAACTTCTCCTTCTTCAAGACTTCCAACACTTCTCGCATGTGTCTGCCATGCTCCTCTTGGCTTTTCGAATAAATCAGAATGTCATCTATGAACACTATCACAGATTTATCAAGGAATGGATTACAAACCCTGTTCATTAAATCCATGAATGCTGCCGGAGCATTGGTTAGTCCAAACGACATAACCAAAAACTCGTAGTGTCCATATCGTGTTCTGAATGCAGTCTTTTCGATATCCTGCTCTCTCACCTTCAGCTGATGATATCCTGACCTTAGATCGATCTTTGAAAAATAACTTGAACCTTGTAGTTGATCGAACAGGTCATCAATCCTCGGCAACGGATATCTATTCTTTATTGTTGCCTTGTTCAGCTCTCTGTAATCGATGCACATTCTCATACTCCCGTCTTTCTTTTTCACGAATAACACCGGAGCTCCACAGGGTGATGAACTAGGTCTAATGAAACCTTTGTCTAATAACTCCTGAAGTTGCATCATCAGCTCCTTCATCTCCGTTGGTGCTAATCGGTAAGGTGCTTTTGCTATTGGCGTCATCCTTGGTAACAAGTCGATACGGAATTCTACTTGTCGATCAGGCGGTCGTCCGGGAAGATCTTCGGGAAATACTTCCGGATAATCACACACGACAAGAATGCTCTGCATCTCCTTTTTCTCCTTCTTATCATCGATCACGAATGCCAAATATGTTGTATATCCTTTGGCCAAACACTTTCTGGCTTTCATTAGAGAAATGATTCCAGAATTTACTCTGGGTTTGTCCCCATACACCATAAATGACTCTTTCCCTAGCGGGTTTACCTTTACTATTTTCTTTCTGCACAATATTTCGGCATCATTGGCGCTAAGCCAATCCATTCCCAGCACGATGTCGAAACCATTTAACTCAATAGGCAATAATTCCTCATGGAACTTATTCCCATTCAAATCAATTAAGATGTTTTTCATACGGTGGCTAGCAGGTACAAACTTGCCACTAGCAACTTCGACTAATAAAGCATTATCTAGTCTATCGACATGCAAAGCTAGTTTTCTACCAAATTCATGAGAAATAAAGGAGTAGTTGGCTCCTGAGTCAAATAAAATTTGGACAGGCAATTCGTTTACGAGAAAGGTACCTGAAGCGACATCAGCTTCTTCTTTAGCAGCTTCCAGTGTCATCTGAAAGGCTCTCGCCTTCGGCTTTGGTGGAATGTTGGGTTTTGCTGCCTCCTTCTTTTTCGGACAATCCCTCGAGATGTGCCCCTCCTCACCACACCCATAGCAGACTTTCTTGGTAAGGGTGCATTCGTTGGCATAGTGCCCTGGCTTTCCACATTTGAAGCATGTGGCTTCCCCGCCACATTTCCCAAGATGCTTCTTCTTGCATTTGTCGCACCATTTCGCTTCACTTCCTCCACCTCCTCTCGAACTAGACTTCGAGAATTTACTCTTTTTGCTGGACCCTGAGGGTCCGTCGAACTTCCTCTTCTCACCAACCTCTGACCTATCCAGACCCTTCTCCCTGATCTGGGTCTCAACATTTCTAGCAGCCCAGATGGCGACTTTCAATGTGGTTACTTGTTTAACCATTGGACCAAAGTCTGATGGTAATCCGAGGGAAAAATTATTGACCTTTGAGAGTTCTGTTGGAACTAGGTATGGGAGAAGCTTCATCTTTTCTGTGAAACTTGCAGCGTATTCAGTAACGCTCATTTTTCCCTTCTTCAAATTCTGAAACTCATTATTGATTTCCAGAAGGTCCTGCTCTGAGCAGTATTGCAGTTTCAGTTGTTCCACAAAGTCTTCCCAAGACATCTTGCTAGCTTCTCCCTTGGGCATCGAGTCGGCTAATAGCTTCCACCAACTCAATACTCCAGATTTTAACAGAGGGATCGCAAGATCGGTCTTCTGTCTGTTGCTGCATTCGCAACTTTCAAACATTGTCTCCATTTCGGAGATCCAGTTTATAACTTCCACCGGCGTTGGGCTTCCGGATAGACATGGTGGCTTGGATGCCATGAAATCCTTATACTTACACCCACGCCCATCATTTCCTCCATCCTGGTTGATTTGCCTAACAATCGGTGGGTTGGCTTGACCAACAGTTCCACTGAAGTTTCCTCCTTCCGAATGCCCTTCATTCAATTCGGGCTGTTCAATCGGCATTGAAGGTTCTTCGCGATTCTGCTGAAGCAGACGTCTAGTTTCTTCCATTTGGCGATCCAACATCATTTGGATCATCGCTTGTACACCAGCCATTGTCATTGGCTCAGGTGCTGCTGCTACAACAGGTGCTTGCTCGATTACAGGTGGTTGATTCCTGTTTTCGTTCCCGTTTCCAACTCCGCTTCTTGTTCTTGCCATCGTTGATCTATACACCGAATAAGGTGAATTTAGATCCTTCTTCACGATAGATAATTAAATTATCCAAATCACTCCGAAACGTTTACATGCTAGTTCTAATTCCGTAGTCGCACGCTTAGAATCCTAAACACATAAGGTCTCCAGATCCGGTTAGCAACAAACCGTAGATCCATACAAATAATATCATATATGGCAAACATATAACATTTAGCACATAAAAGCATTTTAGGAAACTTTCCTAAAATAAACTAGTGCTCGTGTCTTAAATATAACCGACACTCATCCCACAATCTTCACTTAGCATTTTAAGTTTAAGTCTAGAAATCCTACAAATTCCTAGTTCGCTTAAACTAATGCTCTGATACCAACTGTGACATCCCCAAAATCACGACAAGATAAGACCGATTTAATTTATGCTTTTAAAATAATTTTAGAGTAATTCTTTGATTAAAAGAGTTGCGGAATTTGTTCCCAAAACAAAATATGATAAAAAAATTTTTATCAAAGCATTTCTTAAAGAAAGGTATTTTCATATATAACAAAACTCGGGATGTCATGTTCCGATACAGACCAAAAGCATAAACGGCACATTATAGGCCTTACAACAGTTATATACAACTACTGGCCTATAAACAAAATATCTTGATGATTTATCCAACTTATGCTCTCGCGCCACTACCTGTAATGCAAATAAGGACGTGTTCGGCAAAATTAGCTGGTAGGAGGGTAGCTTGTAGCGGGTGACGGGTAGCTTGTAGCTTGTAGCGTTTTGTTAAACGCTACATGAAGTAGCATTTGGATTTGGAGCGTTTTGTTTAAACTAAACGCTAGAAGCTTGTAGTGCCAAACAAGGCTTTCTATTCAAAATGGAGCGTTTTGTCAAACGCTAGAAGCTACAAGCTCTCAAACGCTCCCAAAAGCTCCGTGCCGAACACGCACTAAAACTGAGTGGGTCAGGCTTGGGAGCCTGGTGAGCATATAGGGTTTTCAACCCACAATAAATAATTATATTTAATTTCACCAACCAACAATAACCCGATTACCCATTCCCGTTATCCTCACTTTACGTCCCTAAAACAACAACTATCACAAGGGACCTAGTCTAGGATTTTTCATCGGGATGGACATTACTGAAGAGGGGGTTTCCTCGACAATAGATGTCATAAAGGCAACCATGAGGGGGATACAGTACACCGGTGAACACATCGTTCACAACACCTACAGGTTATGAACCTGCCAGCGTTCCACTGGACTGTTTACAAAGAGTCTGTGGTCGTCATCCATACTCCGCTAGATGACTAGATCAACAACAACACGAGGTCTCTCATCATTTTATTTCATCACACAACATCTGTCTACCCATGTTCTACCCAACATATTAGTAGATAAAAATATATACATTTATATACAGCTTAAAACCTGTACATATCATTCATTCAACAATTATTTCAAATAAGCAAATAATATACAAACACATAACACATATTTTATAGAGAATACTTCATATCTATGTGTTAGAAGAAAAGGAATATACACTCACTTGATAAGACGATGCTCGGACAGCACTACGGCTCTTTAAAATAATAATCTTCGATGAAACCGTGAGATCTTCACAACAACCGGGCTTCTCGCGGGCAGAGTTTCGGGTCGACAACTTTATTTTGTCAGGATCTTCGGGGCTTCGGGACTCGCTTCGGGTGTCGGAATGATACCAGGGCTTCGGGGGGTATATCTTGCCAAGTAGAAGAAAGAAAAAGTGGGGAGAAATGGAAAATTAGAAAAAAGATCGGCAACCCTTGAGTTCTATTTATAGGGGCTGAACCCCGATTTACGCTGGGCGTACTCAAAGAGTACGCTGGGAGTACTCCACTGTCGACATGTACGCTGGGCGTACGCCTAGTACGCTGTGCGTACTGGGTGGATCAGACCGGACGAGTCACAACTTCGGATAAGCTCCGAATTTATAATTTTATTTATTTAAAAACTTCAGAAATTCGTAACTTCTGCATACGAGCTCCGTTTTTGACGTTCTTTATATCCACCCATAGGTGAGACTATCCTCTACAACTTTCGTTTATACTCCGTCGGCCAATTTTGACTTTATTTTTATTATATTATTTTTAGTAGGCCGGGACAGGAAAACTCCGTTAGAAATTCATAACTTCTTCATCTGACGTCCGTTTTCGTCTGTCTTTTTACCGTTGGACTACTATCGATGAGATCTTCGATTCTTGTTTAGATTGTTTCGGCTAGAAACCACTCGATCTCATATTCGAACTTTAGGCTGCATACCGCTAAGTCGAAACTTCGAAAAATCATAACTTACTCATACGAAGTCAGATTTAGACGTTCTTTTTATGCACGCTCTCGGTTTAACGTACTATACGACTTTAGTTTAGATCACTAAGGCTAAATATCGCTCTATCGTAAATTCACTATTTACGTCACGCAGTGTCGTAAAGGTTCTGTCGCGAAACTTCGACAAGTCATAACTTCTTCGTTATAACTCGGATTTCGGCATTCTTTATATTTTCGGAATCCTCGTAACGACCACTACAACTTCATGTATAGATATCGGGCTTATCTAATATTTCATTTTAACTCATATTTTATCCTTAATTCATTTAAATCACAACAATTAAGCATAAAACACAAAATACTCAAATAATACATTTCTATTATTTCAAAACGAGTTACAAAGGTTAACCTAGACCATTATATCATCATTAATGCCTAGCCTAGAAACATGGGTGTTACACTGAACAACACATAGCGCAATAAAGAGGGATAATGAAGATAATTTCTATTCCACCAAACTTAAAGGAAGCTTGTTTATGAAAAGGCTTCAGATCAAATCTTACAGGATCAGCCTTAAAATGGCTTCTTAATGTTCCTCCTTACTCTGTTACTCCATTTGCACATTTAGTTAATATTTTTAACGATCAATTTTCGTGTAGCTAAACATTCGAAAAGATCACTAGTGATCTTTATCGGGTTGTCTAAGATCCTAAGGAATCCCTTCGGTACTTTGTGAACAGGTTTGGCAGGGAAGCTTTGAGTATCCCCAACATCAACATGGAAACTTCCGTAGAAGCCTTCAAAATGGGTCTAAAGGACTCTCCTTTCTATAAAGACCTTGTAATGACTCCATGCAAAAGGATAGATGAGGTCAGAAGCAGAGTATTAAGGTTCATCTAGCTGGAAGAGGAAAAGGAGATCCAAAAGAGGAGCAAAATAATCGAGGATCTTGACCTCCAAACACCAATAGGAAGACCGATTCCTCGTTCTAAAGATCCTACAAGTCAAAACCATATTCCAAACCTGATCATCATAGGGTTAATGCCCTTGAAGATGAAGGAGAGGGAGGTGAATTTCCTTAAAAAAACCGACTATTGTTTTATGTGGATGTTTCAGGTCTAAACTATGCTATATAGGATTTTGGTGATAAAGAAACAAGGCCAAGGAAATGAGAAAAGTCCACTGACTCGAAGGATAAGTCCAAATGGTGTGCATACCATTAAGACTTTGGCCGTTACAGAAGATTGCATAGCACCCAGGAAGGATATCAACCACCTCCTAAGCAAAGGATACCTCAGAGAGATTCTAGGGAGAAAAATAGAAAAATCCAGAAACAAGGATCAAGATCCTCCTAAGATCCTAGAAAAACTAGGATTCCTTCCTGCGGACGCCAAGGTAATAAGTGTTATCTTTAAGGGTTCTGAAATTTGTGGAACTTCTTATTCTGCAGCAAAAAGGCGTTCCAAGGTGTCTAAAGTAGAGAAAAAAAATCCCACTAGAATACGTCGATCAGAAACGGGAAGGAGATCACCTTCGACGAAATAGATACAGAAGATATCCAAGATCGCCACCATGAAGGATTGGTGATTACTCTCTACGTCGCCAACCATTTTATCAGAAGGATTCTTATTGATGGAGGATCCTCGGTTAACATCATACTCTTAGATTCCCTAACTAGGATGAACATCCCGGAATCCAAGATAATCAAAAGATCTTCAGTACTAATAGGATTCGTAGGATACTATTGGAGAGATCGATATGCCTATCTACGTTGAAGGGGCGTTACATCCATGACATGAAAGCGGTTCCATCGATGTACCATCGATGCGTCAAGGTTCCTACCCCTTGGGGGACAGTGAAGGTCATCATTGATCAGCAAGAATCCAAATAATGCTACAAGACCTCAATGAAGCCTTCCTCAGTACCAATGCAAGCATAATAATTAAAGCACGGGGCACGAGACGTACCAGAAGCGAATGAGCAAGATATAAAATAAATGCCCCTAGACCTTCAGGATCCTGGCGCCAAAGTACTCATAGGATCCTCAATACCATAAGACATCAAAAAGGACCTAGTTACATTCCTGAAAGAAAAAAAGGAAAACCTTCGCATGGAAATACGAAGACATGACAGGTGTAGATAAGAATATTATAACTCATAAACTTAACATTGATCCTTCGTTCAGACCCATACATAAAAATAGAAGGAAGTTTGCACCTGAAAGGAACCTGATCATTCAATAGGAAGTGGAAAAACTTCTCAAAACAGGGATGATCAAGGAAGTCAAGTTCCCAAGGTGGCTGGCCAATGTGGTCGTAGTGCAGAAGAAGAATGATTCTATGATAGATGCCACGACAGATCACGAAGTATTAACATTCATGAATTCCTCAGCAGGGTTCCAACAAATTCAAATGGAACCATTTGACCGAGAGGATACTGCCTTCATAACTCCCACACGTATATATTGTTATGCCATTTGGTCTTAAAAATGCAGGTGCAACACACCACAGACTAGTGAATCGGATGCTCAAGGACAAACTGGGGGACACCATGGAAGTCTACATTGATGACATGGTGGTCAAATCCAAAAGATATGAAGATCACCTTAGGGATCTTGAAGAAGTATTTAATATATTATATGAATACAACATGAAGCTGAACCCATTCAAATATCACTTTGGAATGAAAGTTGGCAAGTTCATTGGTTACATGGTCACCAAGAGGGGAATAGAAGTGACTCCTGACCAAGGATCTTTGAATGGGGAACCACTCCTCCTACATCTTTCAGTATCTTCGGATGTTGTAAGTGTTGTTCTGGCCAAGGATCTTGATGGCGAACTACAACCGATTTACTATGTAAGTAAAAGTCTCTTGGATCCTGAAACTAGGTACTCTGTCCTTGAATAACTAATACTTGCACTAGTTACAACTTATACCAAATTATGACATTATTTTGAAACTCATACTATGCATGTCAAAACTCACTATCTTATTAAGAATGTCACGAGAAAACTAAAAATGTCAGGCAAAATGACTAAGTGGTTAGTGAAGCTCATCACATATGACATCAAATATGAGCCGAGATTCTCAGTAAATTCACAAGCATTAGCAAATTTTTGTGTCTGATTTTAGTAATGATCTACAACCTGAGGTAGACTTAGAAATCCAATGACTTCATGTAACACCCATAAAAATCATGAAAATTTTAAACTTTTAAAACAAATCCACAAATCATCATTGTTTACAAAGTAGTTTTCAAAACATGTTTAATATCAGAGTTTTCCCAAAATCATAAATCAAAACACGCCTTTGCCTTCCCGCGATCATCTGAAGTACCTGAAACATAATCCAAAACTGTAAGCCGAAAGCTTAGTGAGCTCCCCCAAAGTACCAACACACAAACCAATAACAAATATACAATAACAACATACTATGGGTCCAATCAACCATCGAGTTGGAATATCCCAGGCCCCTCAACCATCGGGTTGGAATACCGGCATACTACGGGCCCACTCAACCATCGGGTTGGAATGCCAACATACTATGGGTCTAATCATCCTCGAGATGGAATGCCCTCGGACTCATTCAACCATCGGGTTGGTATGCCCCCATCTGTTGGCTTACGCACAACGTAGTGAAGCCTAAGCCACCGTCCAAACATGTGCATATATAATAGATAATCATATAACAATCTACAACAAGTTAAACAAAGCTACAAATCACTAAGCATAGCATATCCTATATACCAGGATACCGATCTAACATATCACTATAGTATAATAGCAAACATAATAGGATATCAACCCAATGGGCTGGCATTGGTGCCTTCGACCCGCAAGTACAGTGAGGAAAACTTACCTCGCAAACTGAACAGAACTGATGAGGCCCGACTCCGAATCTCAGCTCTCTAATCGACACCTATTTCCACCCAAATGACCAATTCCATCAAAATCCCAAAATAGCCAAAATGCCCTCAAGGTCAAACTTGGTAAAAGTCAAAGTCAAAAGTCAACTGGTCAAACCCACTAAGTCAACTGGTCAAACCCACTAACCCATGCGAGTACGCGGGGCGTACTCCGGAGGTACGCTTAGCGTACAAGAAGCCTCGCAGAAAACCACCATCGGGGTTGTTGACTGAGTACGCGGGGTGTACCCTCACAGCCTCCAAACTCTAATTAGTGCTTAATGGCTTAAGCACTTAAGCCTATACTTCAGATCTACGGTCCAAATGCACCCTAGAGTCATAAAGTTTCCAACATTATGACTTTACAAGTCCACAAAGTGCTTAACACAAGGTCTTGATCCATTAAGACCTTCTACGAGATGCATGGAGAAAATCTAACCAAAGGGACTTCATTTTTATGGCTAAGGACCCTTCTTAGGGTCTGAAAGGACAGCCCAAAATGACAAGAACAAACCATGCACAAGATGGGACCTTTGGGACAAGAAAAGCAACATAAAACACCCAAAAATGGGATCTAACAACCAAGACATCAAGGTATAGACTTTATACCTTCTGGAGCTTCTCAAGAAGGCCAAGATCCCATATCCACAAGCTTGCTTCCACTTCAAGGCTCCTTAATGCAACTTCTTCATCCTTCAACACACCAAAAACACACTCTTGAGCTCAAAACACATACTAAGGGGGCTAGGGTTTGCAAAAACGTCTCAAAGGGTGTGGAGGCTGAAAAGGTGAGGAGAAATGAGACATAATGTTGCTTAAATACCACCCAAAACCTAAAAATCAGGGTCTCCTCATGAAGCTAGTACGCCCCGCATACATAAGTGTACGCCCAACGTACACACATGTACACATGGCGTACTCCTCCTGCCATAATTACGAAATTGCCACTAGGGCTACAAAGCATAACTTCTTGGACTTACGGACCAAAATGACATGAAATAGAATTATAGGAATGAATTTAGAAGTACCTGAACATCGGGATGTTACAATTCTCCCCCACTTGAACTAGACTTTGTCCTCGAAGTCCGCTGCGGTGAACAGCTCAGGATAATGATCCCGCATCTCTGCCTCCGGCTCCCAGGTCCACTCGGAGCTCCTCCAGTGCTTCCACCGTACCTTTACCAAAAGGTATTTCCTTTTTATGCAAAACCTTCATCTTCCTCTCCAAGATAGGCACCAGCCTCTCAACATAGTTCAGGCGATCATCGACCTGAATATCATGCAAGGAAACCACTACATCCTCATCCAATACGCACTTTCGCAGCTGCGAAACATGGAAAGTGTTGTGAATCTGACTGAGCTCCTCAAGAAGATCCAATCTGTAAGCAACCTTGCCAACCCTGACAATCCCCCGAAAAAGGCCCAATATACCGGGGACCCAACTTCCCCCTCTTTCTGAAGAGCATCACACCTTTCCAAGGTGAGTCCTTCAGTAATACCATATCACCGACTTGGAACTCCAACTCGGATCAACGCCGGTCGGCATAACTCTTCTACCGAATCTGAGCGGTCTGCAGTCTCTGCCCGATCTGCTGAATCAAATCTATGGTTTGAAGGACTTCTTTGGTCCGCCCCATCACCCTATGACCAACCTCGCCCCAACAAACCGGGGTACGGCATCTCCACCCATACACGAGCTCAAAAGGTGGAGCGCCAATGCTGGAGTGATAACTGTTGTTGTAGGAAAACTCTGCAAGAGGCAAGTAGGAGTCCCAGCTCCCACCGAAATCGATAACACAGGCCCGCAACATATCCTCAAGGGTTTGTATCGTCCGATCACTCTGGCCGTCGGTCTGCGGATTATAAGCAGTGTTGAAGTGCAACCTCGTTCCCAGTTCCTCGTGGAACTTCTGCCAGACACGGGAGGTGAATCGAACATCACGTTCTAAGACAATGGACACCAGAACCCCATTAAATTAGTTGTGGGCTCACTGTTATGGGCTCGTAAGATGGCTTCTATTTCCTTTGCCTAAGGGTTTAAACTAGTTGCTCCTTTGTCCTTGTGGATGGATTCTGACTAGCTACAAATGAATTTCTGGTAGACATTTCTTGGTTGCTACTCCATTAAAGATACCTTCCTAAAATTTTGATGTTAAATTTTTCGGGTTTCTATTTATGTTACTTAAATTTCTTAGCAACATGTTTGCTTATCGCTTTCCAGGTAGGGTTGTTGACTTAAGTTATTTTTCATTCTTTCATTGTTGGTTTATGGCCCTTTTTGGTGCATCTAGAGCTCATTTTAATTTGAGGGATGAGTATCCTAGGTAAATTTCTAGGGCTTTCAGACGTGAAGAGGTTGGGGAAAATAAATAAAAAATATTTCCAGGCTTCTTGGAATGCACGTCGGGCATGCATGTGTGTCGCGTGCAATCGACTCAGGTATAAAATAAGCGCGTTGGTACCCCTCTTTCGACGTGCACTTCCAATTTCTCTTCCATTTTTCGCGATTTATGGGCCCCACACGAGGTTTTCACGCCGCGCTTTTTGGGTTTTGTGGTTTTCCCCCATCCGGTTCTCCTTCCTTTCAGGTAGACGTATCCTAACACTTAACATCTTTCCATTGATAATAGGTTCCAATTTCCTGTTTTTAGGTTTTTGAGAATTTTGGGATTTCTAAACTTTTTTGTGATATTGTGAAATTGATAGGTTAATTAGCTATTACATGGACCGATTATAGTAGTTATATAGTCGATTATCGTTAAGATCTGATAATTTTCCCCCAATTTGGTGTTTTTCGAGTTTTTGGGAAAAAACTTAGGGTTTTGGTTTGAATGTGGACTTCTATTGCGTTTTAAACCAAATCGGTGTTGTAAAAAGCCTGTAGGAGTACTGATTATCAAACCCCCATGCTTCCTAGACTGAAATTTAGACGAAATCAGACCCAATTCCGACCTGTTCTTTGTTGTGTTCTTGAGGCGCGTGATGCATATGAAGATGCCCGAGACGCATCTTCATATGCACGTTGTGCGTGAAGGAATGCGCGCAAGGGGAATTTTTTCTAGATTTTTCCATTTTTAAGTTTTATTTTAATTCCCTAACATTCCTAGTTGATTTTTCAGGTTCCACGATGAACCGATGACATCGAGCCGAGCATTTTCCTCATGATTGGCCGACACACCCGTTTTTGTCTTTCCGTGCTACTCTTCCTGATCGAGAGTCTTATGATAGGAGGGTTTCGGAGCTGCTGACTAAGTAGATCAACATTATGCAGCCTCTCGACTAGCGTGTTGCGGGCGAGTTGGATTTGACGGTGCTACTGGAGCCGTTTCTTACACGATATCTTCGCGATGAGATAGGTCTTGTTACTTTCGTTAGGCACGTCTGACGTCACATTTTTGGATTCTGGGAGATCTTCTTCAGGGAGCTCATTATAGAGTTCCTTTCTACTGTCTGGTTCAACCGGGACACCTGGATTTGGTCGGGTGACTCGGCCTTGTCTTTCAGGCTAGGTGGAGTTGCCCGCTCTTCAAGTATGTTAGAGCTCGAGAAGCGTATGGAGATATATCCTACCAAGGATATTTGTCACACCCCCGAACCAGACGGCAGAAACGTCCGAGGGCTCGTGTGACTTAAATTGAAATATCATCACAATGAATATACATGAAACATAACATAAACATCACCATGCATTAAGACATTACAACCGTCATTGTTCACATCGAGTACATTGTTTACATTACATAATCCAAAACATAAATTGTTTATCGATTGACATCACACAAAAGACATTTCAGAAACACGCTTGATAATTCTTCATTCTAACGGTTACCTGAGAACACAAGTTATTTTGAAAACGGTAAACATAAATAATGTTGGTGAGTTCATAAGCAGGTTTGATGTAAAAACGTTTTGTATGGTTTGTAAAACCCATAAAATCCGATATTTTCTGAAATGAAAACTGTTTATGAAAAAGGTGTGATGATCCATAAGTATACGTGTATATGATTTCAAAACATGTAAAAGTGAAATGTCTTTCATAACAGTTTCTTGTATTATAGTTGTTGTAAGTAAAAATGAATAATGTTGTTTCCCCGGAAACCCCGATGTTTTCCGACATAAATAGTATGATAGTTTTGTATTATTGTATAATCTTTTTGCATCGTCACAACGTATGAATATGATTTCCAATGATTACTTAGATGATAATAGATCTCTATGTGAGCCGTTATAACCATGCATAATAATGACTAATTCGCCTGTCTTGGCATTTTATCGAATGCCGGTCTTGAATTAAGATTTTGTCACCCTAGACTGGCCGAGTCTAACTGTAGCGAATAGCTTAGGTGTGGGGGAGTCACCCCCGTATAGATCTATACACAAACTATCGCTCTCCCTCCAGGAGACTTTGATTATAACTACAGACTACGACCGACACTTATTGGTGTCACCCGTTATTTCTCACTAAATCCAAATGAAATTGAATAACGTTGTTTTACAACCCGATTTATGTTTACTTGTATAAAAGGTAAGCCTAACAGACGAAGAAAAGAGGACACGGAGGCCTACTAACTTTGTATGTTATTACAGGCTGTCGAGTATGCTACGGACACGTTATAGCCCATTAAGCATATTATGAATGTTTAGGGTCTTATTAGTAATGCAAATGGACCATTAAGGCCCAATAGCATGTTAAAGCTGATAAAGGCTCATTGGGTATGTAATTGGGTCACCGGAAGCCCGATAAACATGTGTGAATATATTGGGCCCAATAATCATGATATTGGGCCACAAAGGCCCAATAGCACGAATAGAAGATATTTGAGCCCAACCATTGAATCATTTATAATTTATTGATCTTAAGTTCGTAATGTAGGTATTTGTTGTAAGCTAAATGTTTATTCGAAGTGTTAAAATACTTTGACGTTTGATTTATAACGAAGCTTTGGTTATACGTATATATATATATATATATATATATATATATATATATATATATATATATATATATATATATATATATATATATATTTAAAACCATGCGTTATAAACTTGATATTTTTAACCCAATAATTTAATATTTGTCTAATTGACTCAAAAAAAATTTAGTTTGACCATTTCAACCCCTATATATATAAAAATGGCACTTTTAGTCTCCTTTTATGAAAGTTGACATTTTTGGTCCTTAAACCGTTTTTCTTGACATTTTAGACCCAAACTTTATTTAAATAATAATTTCAGCCCAAAACTATTTTATTTGCCATTTCCAGCCCTTAGTTGTAAAAAGTTTACACTTTTGGCTCAAATTCCGTAAGTTTTACAATTTTGACCCCAAAATCAAAAACTTTGCATTTTTAGTCCAATTTTTGCATCAAAGTCATTTTCAGCCCCTAAAAATAGTTTATTCACGTTTTAGACTCATAGTTTGTTAAATTTTCCATTTCAGTCCCTCAACACTTCATTTTTTTGCAACTTTGGGCCCAAACTCGTGAGGCCCAAATTAAAGCCCAATAAGCCAAAATTTATGTTTTTGACCCCTAGAAAAGTGTTATTTTCATAAAAGTAAGATTTTTATGTGAATAATACCATTTTATCCTTATAGAACCGAAAATATTATATTTTACCCAAATGTTTGTTATTTTTGCAAAAATGACACTTATAAGGATTTTGACTTTGTTTTCACTTCTTGAGCCAAAAGACCCTTAGATCTTTGAAGTAAGTTGTTTATTATGTTATTTGTTTATGTATCCTTCACACTTTAGCCATAGATTTCAAGATTTATCAAATAATATCATGTTTTCTCAACATAACCCAAAGAAATCACATATAACAAGCATACACACATAGATCAACACATAGTACTTGGATTCTCCCCAAAAAAACATGTAAAAACCGAAAACAAGGGGTATGAACTCACCTTGGGTTTGTTGTTTTGGTGTTTTTGAAGAAAAGACGGAGGTTTCGGCCTTGATCACTTCTTGATGAGAGTTTTGAATCCAAGATGATCTTTAGAAGCTTAAATCACGAATGAGAGTGGTTGAAAGAGAGATTTATAGACTTAACTTGAATCAAAAGTATTGGAGTTACACAATAACTTACCAAAGATTGGAAATACTTGATGAAGATCCTTAGAACTCTAGCAAAATTTCGAGATCTTGGAAGAAGAAGAGAATGATCTTTGAGAGAGTTTGGAGAGGATTTGGAAGAATGTGTGTGTGTGTGTGTGTTTGGTTCTCGGCTGAGAAGAAGAAGAAAAGAGGGGAGAGAAGGTGAGGTGACATTGCTGTTGGGTTTTGAGCATTCTAACACTCCTAAGTGTACATGCAACCCTAAATACCTTGGATCTATGTTTTCTCTATTATACATGCAAATATGATTATCCAAGGTATTATCCTAACTAGCATATCAAAACATTGATACTAGGATACTAAAATAGATAGAATACATACCTTGTTATTGTTGCTTGACTCCATGAAGCTTGAGAGCCTAGTGCCCCAAGTGTGACACCTCAAATGGTTCACACAACATCATGAACTCTTGGAATAACCATGAGAATAAGACATACATGTTCAAATTGGCTAGCCCTCAAAATATGTATCACTAGTGCCCATTTCTTGAACTAAAGGGGTTCTTATATAGTGTGGCTATTAGGGTTACACCATGTAACTCATGACTTTACCCATTCCTTATGCTCCATGGGTTTTAACCTCCATGGAGTATCCATGGATCACCACATGGGTTAAACCCAACATAAAGGAATCTTGGATCATAAGCCCACATATATAAGAATGAATGATTTACACAATCAATCCCCATATATTTAATTAGTCTCTTTTTGATCACTAAATTAAGTCCAAATTAATTCTTGATCAATACTAATTAAATAACATGATTTCATATTAATATATTAGAACTTATAATATATTAATATGTCACAAAATGTCTTTTCCTCATAAACGGTCTATCCAAATGTTCCGATGCCATGCAACCCAAATGGACCATGCCGAGTCGGGTCAAGTACATACCAATTATAGTTATGGACTTAGACACTAATCCAACAGTCTCCCACTTGGATAAGTCTAAAACTATTATTGCGTATGACTTCAGGAACCAACTGGCAATCGTAGCTCTCAAAAGCCGCTGTCGAACTCTGACCTTGTAGATGAACTCTGACCTTTGTCAATGACTTGTCCATTAGATAAGGGATCATATATTCCTCCATTCTAGATATCATATGGACTGAGACATGGGTTATAATCATTCTCTCTGTCCATTTGTTGTTTCCCGATTTCCGATTTATGACGATTGACTAATTGAACAAATCAAATCAGTACAGGCCCGGCCGAGCACTTACATTTGTCATCACCAAATCATCGAGGGGCCCACATATATCGCTTTTATCCCGAAGGTAAAAGGAATGGATAAACTTCGACTCATATGGCTTGTTCTACTACTTGTTGAATCATACACAAAGGCACGTTTTATAACACCGAGTTACCGAATGCGTTTTCGTGCAATCAATGTACAACCAACTCATAGTAACAACTCATATCTCTAGGTTTGAAGAATATAAGATATTATCGTCTCATGATCACTCATGATAAAATCCATGAAGTGATTCTAATGAGCGCGGGTTGAATCCAATACTCAGAACTTATGAGCACTCAGGAGTGTTGTAGCCCCTTGTCCAACATCTTAGACCTCTACAAGCCAACCCATGACAGTCTTGATTCATATCTACTTCCAAAATATGACCGACTGTGGATAGTTTGAATAACTTAGTCAATCAGGAAGAACGACCTAGTTATTCTGGAAGTCAAAACATGCAAAATGAAACACAATAATAATAGAATCTAATATGGTATCAAAACCTATGAACATAAATAAAACACCTTTTATTTATCACCATATGATTACACATTATTCATTGTATACTGTTTCAGCTATCAACTTTATTCTTGAATTTAAAACACTAGTTGTCCCATGCTCCAAGCATGTACACTATGTTTTCTAAACACTAGTCATGCCATACACCAAGTATGCATACTATGTTTGTCTATGATCTTCACTTTGTGAATTAGATCAATTGAACATAACTGCAATGATCCTCTTTCACAGTCCCAAATCCTTACTGCAAGTGCAAGAATTCCAAATTCATGCCATTTACTGAAATCTGTTAGATTCTAAACTTATATGCATTGATCCTCCTGTAATGATTATGCACAGAGTCAGAAAGACTTGACAACAACCATTACAGAGCATTCCAAGGAGATCAACTCATTGGAAACATCCTTCTTGCATTAAGTTTCCTAATCTTACACAGATTGAATAATTTCCAACTTTGAAACATTTCCATATTCCATTTTGACTATCAGTTCTGAACAAGAGTTTCCTCCTTACAGATTATGTCAATATGGTCCTTCCAGAATTATCATTATACTTCCAACTGTCCTTGAGCAACCAATCTTTGGTAAACCTTAGATTGTCCTCAACAATTGCTTAATCCTTTTAGTCATATCCAGTTCTAGACCTTTTCCCTTCTTAATGCCCCAGGCATTTGGAAAATTTTAGAAAGGATAAATATAGTACATGTAATCGATCCTATATCCGAAGCATATGGGACACGAGTCATGATGTCTCACATAAAGACTAAACCAGTCTTTTGCTATAACATTTCCATTTCTATTTGCCAAGTTCTCATAATTCAGATTATGAAAAGGGATGTCGTAATCATAATCGAATTTTAGAACGCAAATAATGGACCCATATATAGAATTTCCTTATGTTGAGCCATTCCAACATGAAATTCATATATATATCCTTGACTAAATACGATTAAAATCTCAATCTAAGCTTTTAGAATTGAAATGAAGTATAATTTTCTCTCCCTTAATTATAGCAAAACAACTTTTTCAACCCCTGCAGCCTCACAAATTGAAACTTTTGTTTTCTATAATTAACATTGCTAACTTGCAACCTTTATCATAATTATCATGCTCCCACTAACATGATGATTATTAGCATAACACTTATGCTCCCACTAGCTTTGACATGTAATCAGAAATCAGCTGGACTTCTAGAAATCAATACTTTATTGACTTTCTTACCAAAGTTCAGATTTCTGATACTAGATTGCTTTGATAAAACTTTATCAATATCATACACCTTATCTTAGATAGCTCACAGGTGTGTCTAAACAATTTTAAGAACTATGAAAAGGGATGCCGTAATCATAGTCTCGATTGTTTAAACCTTTACCACTTCTCACAAGTCCATGTTAGTGTGCTGGTTAACCACACACGCTCCACTAACGACTTTGAGAATGCAAATATCACAATTGCTATCTAGCTAAAATCTACTTAGTGAAAGTGTTTCCTCACCATCATTTTCATGGATCGGAGAGAAACCTTATGACACTTAGATTTTATGGTGTATGAGTTCCTATCCATATGAATTTTGTCAAAACCATAATTACAAGACAAGGTTACTGACAAATCCACACTTATATGGATTAAACTTATGCAATCTTAAATTCTTGCCATTTGGCAGCTCAAGGGCCTGCCATTGCTTCCAAGTAGCTGTGCAACCAATTGAGAACTCTCAGAACTCCTATGCAAAGCCAACTTGAATAGGCACAGACATGTCGACACGATAGGTTATAAACCTCAAGTCGTGTGCTAGTGAAGAACTTTAGGTTTTACTCTTGATTAGTTCTTGAGACTTTCAAGACCTTTTAAGACTCCCACTGTCCTCTTGACATATAAGACTTTCTTGTCAGATGTTCAAGAGATAGTGTGGATTCTAATCAAGACAAACACTTCACACAATTGGCCTTAGTTGGTCTTTGTTTTATCCAAAACATCACAACTTACCAATTTCAAATGTACAAGAGTAGAAAACTTTTACTCTTACATTTGACAAGTGTTTTAAACCTTCTTTAAGACATGTCACTCAAGTTACAATCTTAGTGTATAACTCTAAGAATTGTTTTTGGAACGAAGTATAAATCATCTTCTTGATTTAACCACTTAAACAATTCATAGCTCCTCTTCTTAGCTACCAGAATGCACTTAGAGGATGAATTGTGATAAGGTCTCTTAATCATTAAGATGATTATATAACATGATACTAAAGTACTCTCCCATCTTTTCAGATTCGAGAAACTTTTATCTTTCTGCCTAAGTTGATTCTTCTTATTCGCTCTGCCATACATTGAAACCTTTTCCAATGTCTCAGAATTACACTTAAGCTTGTAAGTATAACCATATTTACTGAATTTTAGTAAATAATGACGAATAGTCTTAACGATTATTTGTGGTGGGCTTGATCAGTGCACAAGAATGTGTACTCGATCCTTTACTTGACTCACACATCCATGTGAACAAGTACTTAGTCTTAATTTTTCCAATGCTTGAAAGTTCTTATTCATCATGCTATACAACTCGCATGATTCCAAGTTTCTATCCAACTGAAACTTAGGGTATGAGAATCTTTCCTTATTTGGTAAATTTAGACACTACCACAAATAAAAGAATCAAATTCATATTTCCACTCTTGCTCTTAATGGAATCTTATAAGCAACACAGTTTTTCACAAATGCCATTGTAAGGATATTTTAAAATAAATAAAATCAAAAGATTTACCTTTTATTTTAAAACTTTGCGGAAAAACTCATCCTTACAATCCATATGAAAACTTGTTGTTATCTATTCCTAAGCAAAATATCATAACTCCTAAGAAGTAGCTCAAGAATCCGATCTTCAACCTATGTGATAGAAATCCATCTACGCGATCAGATTCAGCATATTCTTTCTTTAAGTTTCTTCACTTTTTCTTTGATTCTTAAAACATCACCATGTGACCCAGTCACATCATGTATCAAGAATCTCAGAATAGAAACTTAGCAGAGTTAGATAGTGGACTTTACCTGAAGTAGAGTCAAACTTATTGACTTTAACATCCTTAGGTAAATTTGGCAGCTTCGCAACCAATGCCCCTTTCTTTGTCAATAGACCCTTGATAATGGGACTATCTCAGACTTAGCCGTTCTCTTTACCATTTGGTCAACCGAGTTGACTATGGCCAATCCCTTTCCATTGGGAAGAGAGAGCTTTACTGGATATCCAATGTCATCATTGTCAATGTCCATAAAGTTTTAGGAAGTTGATCTTAGCAAATAGATAAGATCATTAAGGGTCATGTCATAGTCTGTTTCATAGGAGTCCCAAAGGAACTCACTATGTGACTTAGAAAGTGATTGATCATCAGCTTCCTCTAGACTTTGACACCCAACTCTCCCGGCTTGTCAATATGTGACTACATCTCCAAGATGTGATCACACATAGACCTTTGCTTGCCAATAGGGCTTGAGTGACCTTAAACTTTTCAGGAACTTGTGGGTTAGGGAGAATAATTGGAGGAGGTGAAAGAAGTATGATTTCCATGGGACATCATCTTCATTTTAGGAAAACTTGTTTCAAGAGATTTGGGAAGATCATCTTTTGGGAGATATTTAAGAGAGTTGATTTAAAGTCCTTAATATAACACCCAATATGAAATATTAAGGCTAGGACCCAATAACCTATTTATAACTGGAAGAGGGATGCCGTAATCCAAGTTATAAAATAGTTAAAGGTAGGTAAATGACGATTTACCAATTTCCACCATAGAAAAACGAAATATAATTAAGTTTTAATTGGATTTGAAACTCCTAGATCTTTTGAGATACATTGAACTTTCAATGGCATGTTTGAATCTCGATTGTGCCCTTTCTAGTTTGTGACTGGGATGCCGAGGATCACAAACAAGGTGTGAATAACCATACAAATTGACTTGGTACCCTCAACAATATTACCTAATCGATGTGCCGGTTAACCACACACGCTCCACCGATCTATAATAAAGTTAAGTTACCCTTTGCCACTCTTACTAGTCCATGTTAGTGTGCCGGTTAACCACACACGCTCCACTAACGACTTGGTAAGGTACAAAGTGTAATTTTATGGGCTAGCACCAATTTCACATTTTCCTAAGTAACTAAGAATTGGGAATTTATAAATGTTTAGTTACTTAGTATTTATCATTAACACTTTTAATGAAGGGAGAATTATAATCTTTGTCCTACCCGTTCGGCTAACGACCCTCCACCAGTCAAGGAAGCGGTGGGTGAGAGTGGACACCCATTAAACTGCCATTTTATAGGCAGTAACCTTATACCCCCCTTATAGACCGGCTTCGTGAATGAGGCCTACTAACGGTAAGATTGACTTTATCTTATATATATCTATATAATTAAAATTATAATAATAGTATAAGGGTTTGAATTTTAACTTTTAAAATTCTAAGGGCTAACTTGGAATTAAAGTATTCATAAGTGAAACTTTTCAAATTCCAAAACTTGAGGGCAAGTTTTGAAACTATTCAAAACTAATTAATTCCATAACTTATGTGTTTAAATTAGTTTTAATTAAAAAACTCTTCAAGTTCCATAACTTGAGGACAAGTTATGGAAGACTTTAAACTAATAAAAGAATGTAACTTTTTCTTTATTTTATAACTTATGGAATTAATTAAGGTTACATATTTTATTACTTAATGAAGTGACTCTTGAACCTCCATAACTTGAGGACAAGACTCTTCATTTTTGTAACCATTGCCAACTTTTATGAGTTTTATGAAACTTAAATGTGACTTTTCATATAACTTGAGGACAAGTTACAAAAACACATTTTAGAATCAACTCTTAGATTAAAAAATGGATTGAAAACACATAATCAATTAACTTTTCTATTAATCTAAGCAACTCATAAGAACAAGATAATTCAAATCAAACTTTTTCATGTAATTAGCCTAATCACTAAACTAATACAAAACATGAATATATTGACAATTATCTTTGAAATTGGATTAGTATGAACATTACCACATCAAAAACAAGTTTATAAGTCCAAAAACAGCTTAGGGTAATGTTCCTAGTCCATTTCTAGCCAAAAACCTCGAAAATATGCTGTCTGGGGCTCCTACTCGTCGAGTGTATCAACCTACGCGCCGAGTAGGATGATTTTCTTCATGTACTCGGCGAGTTCATCAGTGGACTCGGCGAGTACAGTGCTCAGAATGCCCGAAATTCGACTTTTTCAGCATTTTTCAGCAATTTGCATCAAGTATAATTGAAAACAAGCCTAGTCTCTGATACCACTGTTGGGTTTTGAGCATTCTAACACTCCTAAGTGTACATGCAACCCTAAATACCTTGGATCTATGTTTTCTCTATTATACATGCAAATATGATTATCCAAGGTATTATCCTAACTAGCATATCAAAACATTGATACTAGGATACTAAAATAGATAGAATACATACCTTGTTATTGTTGCTTGACTCCATGAAGCTTGAGAGCCTAGTGCCCCAAGTGTGACACCTCAAATGGTTCACACAACATCATGAACTCTTGGAATAACCATGAGAAGAAGACATACATGTTCAAATTGGCTAGCCCTCAAAATATGTATCACTAGTGCCCATTTCTTGAACTAAAGGGGTTCTTATATAGTGTGGCTATTAGGGTTACACCATGTAACTCATGACTTTACCCATTCCTTATGCTCCATGGGTTTTAACCTCCATGGAGTATCCATGGATCACCACATGGGTTAAACCCAACATAAAGGAATCTTGGATCATAAGCCCACATATATAAGAATGAATGATTTACACAATCAATCCCCATATATTTAATTAGTCTCTTTTTGATCACTAAATTAAGTCCAAATTAATTCTTGATCAATACTAATTAAATAACATGATTTCATATTAATATATTAGAACTTATAATATATTAATATGTCACAAAATGTCTTTTCCTCATAAACGGTCTATCCAAATGTTCCGATGCCATGCAACCCAAATGGACCATGCCGAGTCGGGTCAAGTACATACCAATTATAGTTATGGACTTAGACACTAATCCAACAATTGCATGGATGTATGAGATAGTTACCTCGTTGCATGAGGGATAATATGGAGGTGGCACCTCCAAAGTCAACTCCCCCTCCTTCCATTTCATTTTTTTTTGTTAAATGGTGTTGGGCCGAAATGGGCTAAAGAAAGAGGAAAGGAATCATCTTGGGCCCATTCTTGGTCTTGCTCGTAAATGTAAAGTCCATAGAAAAGTTTTCGGCCCATTGGGCCTTTAGGGTAGTTCACGGCCCAATTTTTGTATAAAAGAATGGATTTATGACCCATTAGGGCTAATTAGATTTGTTATGGCCCAATAAGGCCCATTAAAGGTAAACTAATCCATTTTAGGCCCATTATGGCCCAAAATGTTAATTTTCATGAAAGTGGGTCCAATTAGGGCCCATCTAAGGGTTCTAAGCCCAAAGTAGTCAAATTGGAAGCTTATTGGTCTATTAGGCCCAATAAGGAAATCCTAGTCCATATTGGACTTAAACCGAGATTTTTTAGGGTTTCCAATCTTTTGTTGACTATTTGAAGTGTTTGCATAGGGTGTTTGATAGAACTTTGGTGTTATTGAATGATCATCATGCATGTTTTCAAGTTTTAGTTACAAATGTTATCCTTGTTAATGTTTACAAAAGCATTAGAATTTCCTGGTTGTGACAATATTGATAATCCTTTTTTGGAGGCCTACTTAGATAATTTTATTTTCTCGGCGCTGAGGGAATACAGTCATCTAAGCGTCTAGGCACTTGCCATCGGGGAGTATTTTTCGAGGTCGACGAAGGTGAGCAACTTTAGATTTCCTCTGCATCGGTTCATCCACCGCCTTATCGCCTCCACGGTCCATCATCGCGAGGAGCATGATAAGGTCCCTTCAGGTGACCTTTTTCATATGTGGTGCCTTCTCCACACCGATGTTCAGCTCCATATCCCTTACACTATTGTCTCCTTCCTTTCTTCGACTCTAGCTTTGGGCTCCCAACCACGGAGCAAGATCTTCGGTGGCCATTTTATCTACCGCTTGGCACGGTCATATGGGGTTGATACTCATGGGATGACTCATTATCCCATTTGGGAGTTGGATGAAGCGACTTTGACGCGGTTACGAGCGGTCGTTCGTGGGTCATACAGGATTTTGAGGATTTCAGCTAATGACGTTGATGTGCCCATCTATCAGGTGGATCCGGAGCACGGAGAGGAAAGAGAGTTTGAGCAGGATCATCGTCAGCATCGACTTCATCATGCTCCCCCTACTGCTCAGCGTGGTCCGCAACCTGAGATGGATATAACCCAACTCTCTAGGCGTATGTACGAGCTGACTAGGGAGGTCCATGATATCCGCCATTTCCACTAGTGGATGGCGGGAACCATGAATGATTAGTTTGATTTTTAGGGATTTGTTTATCCCCCTTATCAGTGACAGAGTGATGAGGCGGGCACTTCAGTGAAGCATCATGATGACGATGATAACGATGGTGACAGTGGTGATGGGGATGACGAGGAGTTTGTTGTTTAGTTGTGTTTATTTGTTGTTACTTTTTGGGTATGTATGTTTTAGTGGTGATGTATGGGTGTATAGCTCCATTTTGCTAAATAAATCTACGATGTATCTTTATAGATCTCTTTTTGGTATTGTATATACATTTTATATCATTATCGGTTAATCATTGTATTTGTTTTATGCTCTTATGAATTTCTCAAGCTTTTACTTTATTAATTACCATATTTAGGTTTAGTAGTGCACTAGACCCATCCAAAATAAAACATAGCTGATCAGTTCTATGTCTAGTTTTGGCTTAGCTAATGTACTATTAACTTATCTAGGGTACTTAACCTAAAATCTTGATTTCTTGTGTAATTTAGTTTTGGTTTTGTACTTTCAGACTATCAAGTAAGGATCAGACAGATGAAAAGTACCGGAGAGGAGGATCATTTTAGCATATAGTCGTTCTGAAATCCAACAACCCATGCGATACTCCAAACTAGTCACCTCACCCGTAAGTAGTTTATCGGTAGTGTCTTTTATAATACTTTTTGTTGTAGATCTGAGGACAAATCTTTATAGAGTATATGTCCCTAGGTTATAGTCGTATTTCCTAAAGAATTACTAATTCGCTATAAACCTAAAGATCTGATACCAATTTGTCACACCCTCGGCTTGGTGGGGGGAAACACTGAGCGGAGCGACTTTCGAAATCATTGGCTTATGGAAAAGATCTTTGTGTTGAGTTTCGCCCTAAATATCAATCTCCATTGATTATCTGAGAGTCGTATGTACTATGTTGTTAGTCTTTTACCTCTGTTGGTTGACCTAGGAATACATGTCATTTTGAGAGTTCAACATAACTTGGTGAGTTCACAGGTTTGGTAAGCGTGAAAATACTTTGTCGATGTTCTTAAGTTAGCACTTGTTATAAATCTCCACCTATGCTAGGGTGTTAGCTTAATCTCTAGTGTTTTAGTAGTAGGATTCAGATAGTTTAGTGACTATATCTAAATCCTGATTGGGATAAAAGAGGTATATTTTATTTGTTACCTTAACTTAAGGTTAGTGTTTTGATAATATCCCCCTAGTATTTCTCCTTATCGTATTATAGGCACTGCTTCTCAAGGCGTACCTCAAGATTTGTGGGTATTTAGTTTTATGATCGTAGTTCGAACCCATTTCCTCGAGTATGAGTGTACTATCACTATTTTTTTAGGTCGGTTCCTAGTAGTAGTCTAAGATAGTTATATGTTGCTTGGTTTAAACTTGCTTCCTCGAGTTTTTGTGTACTATCACTACTGGATTAATTCTTAGTAGTTTACGATAGCTAGTTTTCGTTTGACAAAGTTACAATGAGTTCCTATAATCGATCTATGACTGTTGATCTCGAAAGAAATACCACGACGCTTCATCGGACGTTGTAGTGTTCAGAATGTTATGCCTGCTTCGACTTGCCGTCAGGTTGTAGCTAGGAACCACAAGTGGGAGTGTCAATCCCGTACAGATCTCTACATACCTCTCTCGCTCACTTAATAATTAATGATTATAGGTCACGTGTTAGGTGAAAGTCTATCAGCATGTTGATGAATTGTGTCTTATCTAACTCTTGTCGTGTGGGCCTCCCCTGGTCATTCGTGTTGTTATTCGCGTTGTATTTATATGGTTTACTTATTATATATATATATATATATATATATATATATATATATATATATATATATATATATATATATATATATCGTGTGTTTTGCGTAGCCGAAAAATTGGGCAGAGTAACACTAGGTACTAAGCTTATCTAAAAGTGGCTATAATAACGAGTTTCAGCATTTCTTGGCAATTGGCTAGCGTGACAAGTAGGTATCATCTTATATTATCATAGTGGTTTAGTATAAGAACTAGGCATAATATTAGCTAATGAGGTTGGGCAGAGTATCTACCAGGCATAATATCATCCTAATGTTGTGAGCATAGTTATCTAACTAAAGTTAGTAATAATTATGGAAAGTTTCATTTTAGACATGTATTCCCCCCGAAAGATTTGGAAAATAGGACCGTGAAACTCACATGTGAGTTATGAAACCATTGATGTAGGGTAGAAAAACCCCAAGCTAGTACTTCGAGAGACTTCCGGGATAGTGGCATGAGATTCAATATAGAGAGAGTGAGTAAGAGGGGTGAGAAAAATGGTCTACATAAGCTTTCTATTTATATCAAGTTTCAGAGTGCGCGCCGCATATTGCACACCTTGCAAATACGCATGAACCGTAGATTGCTGCCATGTGTCCTTATCTTAGTGTGCCACGTCATCTCGTATCTCGACGGAATCGTGTGTCAGTGCCCGCGGCGCACTTTCATGATGAGAATATTCAACTTTGAAATTCCGTAACTCTCACGTACGAACTCCTTTTTCTACCACTTTTATATATTCGTGTAGATTTCTTCGTTCTCTACAACTTTCCTTTTGGACGTTTTTGTCTAGTTTTGACTTTCTTTTTTCGACGTGTTTTTATTATTGTTAAAAATAATATCTCTCTTATATGATGTCCGTTTTAGGCGTTCTTTACCTCATAATTCCTACTTTAAGTAGTACTACGATTGTCTACTTGGCAAATTTTCCCAAAAGTCGACCAATCTCCATGTAGTTTTCATCGTTGTAACTTTTTAAGTACGAAAAACCTTTATTTACTATAAATGTCATAAATTACTCATAATGTGTCAGATTCTTGCGACATATATATCTCTAGAATTGTGATAGTGTGTAGAATCTAAATGTGTTAACCTGCTCGCAAAATGACGTGACTTTTTGTGCACTTATTTTTGAGTCTATGTTTGACATTAATAAGAGTGATGGTTAAAATTTTAGGTGTTTACAAGATTGTACTATCATGTTTTGACGTTGACTATCAGCTGTGGCTAAGGATGTATTCACTAGGTTGTCACAGACCAATCCTTAAATTTTCTGTGTCAATGGAGGGCTCCGACGGACCCCTGTGGAATGCAACTGGAAACTTCCAGATCATGAACACTTTGATGATAGCCCACTTCTTTCCCCAATGTAGCCATAAACCCTGAACGAAAATATAACATCCCTAAACTGCAGATTACTCTTACCCATCTCAATGAAACCATAATATTAGACCGCTAGACGGTCCTCCAAGAAGAATACCCAGTTCTCCCCCACTTAGGGTTCGATCCATCAACGACTAACGTTTGCAACCCTAAAGCCTCAAACCAGCTTAACCATGGACATACACGACTTCAATATTATGATGCATATCACAACACAAGATGATCCTAAGAACAAGAAATCTATGAATCTCAGATGGAGACTTCAAGGACCTTTCTCCCAGCATCACACATTAAACCTAGTGAAATTAGCCAGAACACCAATGGATAGACTTAGCACAGTCTGAACTGAACTTACTCAGAGGAAACCATACAATTGGAGAGTTGATCTACAGCCTCATCCTCCCATTGAAACTTCAAGAATTCCATATAGATGCGCAAAACACAGCTCTGAAAAACTCAACACCTCCACATAACTCTTCCACCCAAAACAAGATTAACTCTATGTCTCCCCGGATACACCGATCTCCCAGAATCTGCGTATGTATTCCCCCTTGCGGCATGGCCTTTACCTTGGCCATCGAACCACAAGAACAACCTAGTCTCAAATATCCCTTCGCTACAACACAAAGGTGTAACATCCCAAAATATAGATAAAAAATTTTATTTTTAAGTTCATTCAAAAAATACGATACTCATATCAAATCAGTCAGATGTGTATCATGGTAACATATTATCAGAGTACAAAATCCCAAAATCTCAAAATGAGGAAATCACAGGGTGATGTGGTGCGATCAGGCTGGGCCCTTCCCCTTCGAACTAGAAATACTTGAAACATAAAATGAAAATTGTAAGCACGAAGCTTAGTGAGTTCCCCCAAAATACCACAGACTATACAAACGTACATCCAAGCATATATGGGTGCTTTCCATCCCCTTCAGTCTATTTCAACCGGATACAACCAAGAATATCTGGGTGCTTTCAATCCCCTTCGACATATTTCAGCGGATATTGTCAAGCATATATGGGTGCTTGCAATCCATTCAGTCTATTTCAACCGGATATTGGGTCTGTTTCACACCCTACCACTACCATATATTATCACGACAAAGAATCACAGAGTCATCAAGCAAATACAGGTATAACTTACGATTATCATGAAGACAATCATCATACTACATCATAAACTAGTAGGTCGACATTGGTGCCTTCGACTTACAGATACAGCGAAGGAGGCTCACCTCAGATTGAAGGTATCAAATCGCACTCAACGGATGACTCGCGAAATCCTCTCCCTTCAATAGGCTAGAAATGATGCACAAAATCTGGATCTACAAGCTCCTTCTTTTCCTTTGCTTCTTATCAAACTTCCTTCTTCTTCAAAACCACCAAAAGAGCACCCAAACACTTCAAGTAAGCTAAAAATGAACTCAAGATGGCTAGGGTTCAAGATTGGCACTAAAAGGGCAATGGAGGCTGAAAGGGTGATGGACTTGAGGGACTTAAGGACCTTAAATAGGGTGCAATCCATAAAAATTAGTGTTTGCCCCTGACTTAAGTATCCCAGCATATGCACGGGTACGCCCAATGTACGCCGGGATCACCCCGAAGGCGCGCATGCAAGGACTACGCCGTTCGTAACTAATATACGCCCCACATACTCACGAACCCTTCACCACCTTTTTAATTGAATTAAATAGAATAAAGAGTAACTTCATACATGGCGACTCGGGTGCTACAATTTTTCCCCACTTGAATCAGACTTCGTCCTCGAAGTCAGCTGTCGGAAATAACTCTGGGTAATGCTCGCTCATCTCGTCCTCCGGCTCCCACGTCCATTCTGAACCCTTGTAGTGCTGCCACCACACCTTTACCAACTCAACAATCTTCTTCCTCAAGGTTTTTGTCTTCTTGTTGAGGATCGCTACCGGTCTTTCAATGTAGTTCAGGCGGTCGTCCACCTGAATGTCCTCCAATGGAACCACAACAGAATCATCAACCAACACTTTCACAACTGAGAGGTGTGAAAAGTACTATGAATCTGACTGAGCTCTTCCGGAAGATCCAATCGATACGCTATCCTGCCCACCCGGGGTACAACCCTAAAAAGACCGATATACCTGGGGCCCAGCTTGCCCCGCTTCCTGAATCGAATGACACCTTTACAAGGTGACACCTTCAGGAGAACCATATCCCCAACATGGAACTCTTAGTCTGATCGGTGCTTGTCGGCATAGCTGTTCTGTCGACTCTAAGCTGTCTGAAGTCTACTCCGAACCTACTGAATCAACTCAGTAGTCTTGAGTACCACCTCGGTACTCCCCATGACTCACTGACCGACCTCACCCTAGCATATCGGGGTCCTGCATTTCCTCCCATAGAGCATCTCAAAAGGAGGTCGATCGATACTGGCGTGATAACTATTATTATACGAAAATTCCGCTTAAGAAGATACGCATCCCAGCTGTCTCCGAAATCCAAAACACATGCTCGCAGCATATCCTCCAATGTATGTATGGTCCGTTCGCTCTGACCATCTGTCTACGGGTGAAAGGCCGTTTTGAAATGCAAATGAGTACCCAACTCCTCGTGAAACCTCTTCCAAAACCTGGAAGTAAACCTGACATCCCTGTCTGAAACCACCAAAACCGGAACCCCATGTCATGCCACAACCTCCCTGATATAAATGCCAGCCAACTTCTCCGCCGAGATACTCTCCTGAATCAGGATAAAGTGCGCGCTCTTGGTCAATCGATCCATGATGACCCAAATCGAATCCACTCTGTGCACTGTTCGAGGCAACTTCGTATTAAAATCCATGGTAATCTCTTCCAATTTCCAAACGGGAATTTCTAACGGCTGCATCTTGACGTGAGGCCGCTGATGTTTGGCCTTGACTTTTCTACAAGTCAAGCACCTCTCCACATACCAAGCAACGTCCCTCTTCATAAAATTGGCCACCAATAATCAGGACGAAGATCTCTATACATCTTCGTTGCCCCGGGATGAATGAAGAATCTCGATTTTTGTGCCACCTCCACCAGAACCTAATGCGCACGTCCCCAATAAGGAACCCATACTCGCTGATGGAGAGTCAATAAACCCCAATTATCATAATCGAAGGAAGCCACCTGATCCACTATGTGCTCACTCTTTCTATGCTCTTCCTTCATATCCTCGACCTGAGCCTCCTGAATCTGCTCTAAGAGTGGAGTAATCACTGTGATCCTCATATAGATAACCTTGATTGGAGCCGCGACCGCCTTGCGGTTGAGAGCATCAGCGACCACATTGGCCTTCCCCGGATGGTAAAGGATCTCATAGTCATAATCCTTCACCACGTCCAACCACCAATGCTTCCTCATATTCAAATTGTGTTGATCCATCAAATACCCCAGGCTCTTGTGATCCGTTTAAATAGTATAGCGTGCCCTATAGAGGTAATGTCGCCAAATCTTGAGGGTGGAAACCATAGCCCCCAGCTCCAAATCATGCATTGGATAATTCGCCTCATGAGGCTTTAACTGCCTCGAAGCGTAAGCAATAACACGACCCCTATGCATCAAAAGCGCGCCTAATCCTGTGATAGACGCGTCACGATAAACCAAGAAATCCTCAACACCCTCCGGCAGGGTCAGAATCGGTGCCTCGCACAATCATTGTCTCATGGTCTCAAACGCTGCCTGCTGCTCAGGCCTCCAACGAAAAGTGGCAGTCTTCTTCGTCAGCCGAGTCAGGGGAACCGCTATCTTGGAGAAATCCTGAATGAATCTCTGGTAATAACCTGCCAACCTAAGGAAACTAGAATCTCAGATGGAGACCTCGGAACCTCCCACCTCATCACGGTCTCGACCTTCATCGGATCGACCAGAATACCATTCTGGTTGACAAGGTGTCATAGAAACTGCACCTCGCGCAACCAGAACTCACACTTAGAGAACTTCGCATACAAACTCTCCTTCCTCAAGGTCTCCAATATCTCCCTCAAGTGCTCCTCATGCAGCTCCTGGGTCTTGGAATAGACCAGGATGTCATCGATGAATACAATCACAGACCGATCCAACATCGGTTGGCACACGCGGTTCATGAGGTCGATGAACACGGCTGGAGCATTGGTGAGCCCAAAGGGCATCACCACAAACTCGTAATGACCATAACGAGTCCGGAAGGCCGTCTTCTACACATCGTCCTCTTTGAACCTCGTCTGATGATAAACCGAACGAAGATGAATCTTGGAAAACCAAGATGCACCCTGAAGCTGTTTAAACAAATCATCAATCCTCGGGAGTGGATAATAGTTCTTTACCGTTAGCTTATTCAGCTCCCGGTAGTCAATACACATCCGATGCGACCCATCCTTCTTCTTTACGAACAGGATCAACGCACCCCAAGGTGAACTACTCAGTCGGATGAACCCATTGTCTAACAAATCCTGCAGCTGTGTAGACAACTCCTGCATCTCTGGTGGAGCTAACCGATATGGTGCTTTGGCTATCGGAGCCGCACCAGGAACCAAGTCAATCGGGAACTCCACCTGCCTCTATGGAGGCACCCCAGGAAAATCCTTCGGAAACACATCCAGGTAAAATCGACACATCATCCACCGTTGCCTTACCCTTCTCCCGGGTATCCATAAAATAGGCGACGAAACCATAACACCCCTGATGAAGATAGCGCCTGGCCCTAGCGGCTAAGAATAGGATCAGCCCACACTGAGAGCCCTCTCCATGTACCACCAACTCTCCCCCACTTGGGGTCTGAACGCGCACCATCTGACGCTCGCAATCAATTACCGCCCCATTGGGGCTCAACCAATCCATCCCTACTATAACCTTGTTCCCGCGCAAAGGAATGGGAGCCAAGTCGATCGGATAGTGCTCGTTGAACATCTCTAGAACACAATCCCAATGAACCCTCAATACCCTGACGGATCGATCATCCTCAATCTCAACCTCTAATGGATGATCCAGCTCTCCCGGAGCTCCAACAAACCTCTTGTTGAGCGCAAGACACACGAAAGATCGGGTAGCCCCCGAATCAAATAATATCAAGGCAGAGATACCATTCACAAGGAACGATCCTAAAACAAAACTCAGAAATATATGCAGAGAAATCGACATAAATAAAGAGTTAAGGAGAAGAGACATACCTGTCACCACATCTAGTGCAGCACGCGCCACTTCGGCAGTCAGCTGAAAAGCCCTGCTCCTCACAACAGCCACATCCACCTTTCTCTGGCGGCCATCAGTGATCTGTAGGGTCGCTGGAGCACGTGCTGCTACTGGTCCTCCTGATGCTAAGCTCGGGCAGTTGGCCTTCTTGTGGCCTTTCTGACTACAATGAAAGCAAGTTATATCTGATGCATAGGCGGTGGTCATAACAATAGTACAAGCCTTGCTAAAGTGCCCCGACTTTCCGCACTTGTAGCAGCCCAAACCAGCCGCTCTGCAAACCCTATCATGCGACCTGCCATATTTGCCACAGTGGCTCCGGCCCTGCTGGCCCTTCGACCTAGAGTCGAAACCCTTGGGTTTCTTCGCCGAAACCCCAACCGTCTGTCCATGCTCCGCCTTCCTCTTCCCTATGTGCACCAAATCAGTCTCTCGTTCCCGCGCCCTAGATATCATATCATCTAAAGTCGGTCAAGCAGAAAAACTAACAAACTCCCTAATGTCAGATCTCAACATATCATGGTATCGGATCCTCCTCATCTCCACATCAGCTGCGTTCTGGGGTACCAGCAAAGCCCAATCCCTAAACTTGGCGGTGATCTATGCCACAATCTCAGTCGTCTGCCTCACATCATGAATCTCCCTAGCTAACTGTTGCACCTCAACAGTTGGTGCAAACTCTGATGGAAATCGGGTCACAAAATCTGGCCAGGTCTTGGCCTCGATGGCTAGGGATCCCAAAGCATAGCCGACATCCTGCTACTAATATCAAGCTCGCTCCATCAAACATCCTGTAGTGAACCTCACCTTCGACCCCTCAGGGCAGAAGCTCGTCATCTGGGCACACTCAGTGTCAGCTATCCAGCGTCTGTCTGCGATGGGGTCCTTCATCCCAAAGAAATATGGTGCCCCACATCCCCTGAAATCCTTGAAGGAGAGAGTGCGGGCCCCAGACTGGCTAGCGGCCAAATCGTCCCTGAAGATTCGAAGGCGATCCTCCATCAGCTCAATGATACCCTCCTTGATCGACCCAAACATCACCGGGGTCGCATCAAAGATGCCTCTAGTAACCTCATATGCAATGAACTCACGTAGCCTCTCATCAATTGGTTCGGTGCTCGTGCCCGAACCAGATCCAGATCCTGAACCCCCTGCTCCATGACGTCACCACCATAATAAAACATAACCACATAAATAATTAGCAAACACACGAGAAGGTTCACACTCTCGAGTTCCCTAGAATCATCGTGGTGTTCCAGGTCTCGGGTATAAATCATGTGCTTTTAGTAGTACGGGCCCAATAATACCTTCCACACATATTTATACCCTCCTCAAGGACTAACCCAACTCCTCCAAGTCGCTCATCCCAATTGGCACATTCCTCATACTATAAGGCATCCTACACACCAGTGCATCTCTCAGGAAATTCCTATGACTCCCTTCCTCACCCCTCTCTGCTATCAACTGTAGAAGGAACTTCGACTAATACTACCTAACTACTACATGAACACCATTACAAACTATCAGTACTAGATAATTCTTCGAATGACAGGTCCCAAACTACAACGGTTGGACTCAAAAAAGAGTTGCACAATAGAGTTATACCTACCCTTCTAAAATTATCTAATTAAGATAACACGTAATCCAAAGCATTCATCCACTAGTTAGTTAGTACCAACAAAATTTCCTAAAGCACAAAGCATGCATCATTCAAGCATCAGGCAATTCAACTCAGAACATACCTATACAGGCCATCCTAACGAGTAACCGATCTGATACTAGCATGCAAATCTATAAGCTCAAACAAATAGGTACACAAAGGCATCTCTCCTAGCATTCTATCATGCAATTCTGAGCAGATACTTAGTCCATAATCTAGCATGCAATTCTCATATCATAGCATAAAACGTATAACATGTATGGGTATTTTGGGAAGACTTACTTGATCTCGACTGATTATACGCATCACACCCCTTTTCTTTTATTTAAATTCTTAGATTAAAATGTTTCTCTCTCTTTTTTTATGGAAAATCTACCAAACCCTCAATTTGAGTCCAGGCACACCCGAGAGTATGGCCGAATCCCTCAAACCAAGGCTCTGATACCAACTTGTAACATCCCGAAATACAGATAAAAAATTTTGTTTTTAATTTCATTCACAACATACGATACTCATATCAAATCAGTCAAATGTGTATCATGTTAACATATTATCAGAGTGCAAAATCCCAAAATCTCAAAATACGGAAATCATAGGGTGATGCAGTGCGATCAGGCCGGGCCCTTCCCCTTTGAACTTACCTTAAACATAAACTGAAAACTATAAGCATGAAGCTTAGTGAGTTCCCCCAAAATACCATATACTATATAAACATACAGCCAAGCATATCTGGGTGATTGCCATCCCCTTCGGTCTATTTCAACCGGATACTATCAAGCATATTTGGGTGCTTGCAATCCCCTTCGGTCTATTTCAACTGGATACTGTCAAGCATATATGGGTGCTTGAAATCTCCTTCGGTCTATTTCAACTGGATAGTGGGTCTGTTTCACCCCTACCACTACCATATAATATCACAACAAAGAATCACAGAGTCATCAAGCAAATACATGCATAACTGACGATTGTCACGAAGACAATCATCATACTACATCATAAACTAGTGGGTCGGCATTGGTGACTTTGACCCACACATACAGCGAAGGAGACTCACCTCAGACTGAAGGTATCAAATCGCACTCAGTGGATGACTCGCGAAATCCTCTCCCTTCAATAGGCTAGAAATAATGCACAAACTTTGGATCTACAAGCTCATTCTTCTCCTTTGCTTATTCTCAAACTTCTTTCTTCTTCAAAACCACCAAAAGAGCACCTAAACGCTTCAAGTAAGCTCAAAATACACTCAAGATGGCTAGGGTTCGAGATTGACACTAAAAGGGCAATGGAGGCTGAAAGGGTGATGGACTTGAGGGACTTAAGGACCTTAAATAGGCTGCAAACCCTAAAAATTACGGTTTTCCCTTGACTTGAGTATGCCCAGCATACGCCGGGATCACCCCGAAGGCGCGCATGCAAGGAGTACGACGTGGGTACCTAATGTACACCCAACGTACTCACAAACACTTAACCATCTTTTTAATTGAATTAAATAGAATAAAAGATTAACTTCATACCTAGCGACTCGGGTGCTATAAAAGGCGATTTACTGCGAAATAGAATTCACCTTCCTTCAATAGAACCGATGAGGAGAACACCATTTCCTATCTTAGCCATCGACTGACCCACAACTTATCTCTCCTCCCTTGAGCATAGGAGGTAGGAAAACCCAACCCCGATGCAGCAAGTAACATCCCATTGCCATTGGCTGACCACTCAGCTTCAGGTTGTAATCCTCGAGTGGGTCATCACAACAGCTTCTTTCTTGATTCCCGCGATTCACATTGGCACTACTTAGAGCAAGGTCCTCGATGTCTCTGAATCAGCTAAACCTCATAGGTCTACAACAACCAGCCCCAAACTGCCACAGACACTCACGCCCAAACGATTACCAGTCTTACTATGTATAATCATAGCTAACTGGCTGATATCGACGGGGATAACTGCAATTAACGCTAGTGCTATACTACATTGTCTACCATCCACTAGCTTCTTAGAAACATTTTCAACCCTTCTTGATCCCCATACGTGTAACACCATAAATTTTCATAGCAAAATTTTCATTTTTAAAATCACATAAATGTCATCAACACATCTCACAAAATCTCAATATATCAATTATCAAAACACGTGTTCATAATCATTTGAATAAAATCCAGGATCCTCGAAAAACAACTCCATCTCGTGTGTACAATCAAGCTGGTGCCTTCCCGTGATCCTGAGAAATACCTGAAACACATATCACATAACACGGTAAGCACGAAGCTTAGTGAGTCCCCACAATACCACACACATCTTATTAGCCTCTCATGGCTATATCTTGAATCATACCCTCTGGTCAATGTGTCTCAGTGGGACCCTCCGTTCTCACAACTCGGGTGGACCCTCTGGTCCTAACTCAATAAGCTCGGAATAATACACAGTATAATTCACAAATCATAAAGCAGGATATCACAGTACTCAATATAAACACATAGGATCAACATATACAAAGAATAATATAACAACATAAGTCACAAAGATAGTATGCACAGTAACACATCTCGCAATATACACAAACAAGACCCTCCGATCAATAATGTACTAATACCCTCCGGTCAACAATGCACTAAGACCCTCCGGTCAATAACACCAATAAGACCCCCTGGTCAATAACACCAACAAGAGCCTCCGGTTACATACAAATTACCGCACAGGTAAGTATAGTGAGAAGACTCACCTCGGATGGCGGACAGATCCTATAAATGCTGCTGTTGTACTCCGACTTCTGACACTGAGCCAAACCCACAATTAACCCCATTAGGATCTACGACCAAACCTTCACATATTAGGTCTAAATATGGTCCACCAATTCGGTCCATAAATAACCCAAGCCTAATGGGCCCACCAAGGCCCAATACCAAATGGGTCCACAAAAGTCCACTAATGGCCCAACTATGGCCCAATTTTCCAAATTGGGCCCAAACCCTCATATGGGCCTTACCCTAATGCTCATCTAAATATTCTAGTCCACATGATTGCTCTTGGATGGCCCATTAATAGCCCAATCACCAAAGCCCAATAAAAATGCCCAACTCAAGGCCCAAGCATAATTAGGGTTTTCACATAAAATGACGATTAGGGTTAAGTGTTTCTCACTTAACCCATTAAGGACTTAACCCATTAAGTCCATTTTTCCACTAATCCATCATACAACAGAATCGGCATGAGTCACAACTTCAGTCCATTGGTCCAAACGCGGGTCCCAATAGGCCCCAACCAACAAACCCAAGATTAGGGTTTTCTAAACCCTAATTAGGGTTTATAGCCCAATAACCATCCAACTAGTCCAGATCAAGCATTTGGGCCGATTAGGGTTCACTATGCCAAGCACCACCCACTACCACCTCAGGTAGTGGTGGTTAGTGGCGGCTCACAGCGGCAGCCACCACCTCACGGTGGTGGTGGTGGTCTTTCCCTCAATCCCTCCACCAAAAAAATGCTAACACAAGTCCTATTCCACAAGACATACTCATAACATCACAACAAATACACATAGCCACCACCATATGGCGGCTGGTGGTGGTGACGCGGCGGCAGGAGGCGGCAGCCGCCATGGTTGGCAGCCATGGTGGGTTTTTCACGCCAAACTCACCTGTATAATCCTCTTGAACATAGAAATCAACAAGTATATTCGAATATGCAACCATACAGCCGCCGCCTAGGCGGCATGAGTCGTCGGAAAAACACACACATCAGCCCCACAACCACCGGGGTCAGCCATGACGCTTCCGGCGTCGTACCCACAGAAACAACAAGGGAGAGAAAAGAAGGTGGGTTGCGGTGGACTTACCGAGTGCCTCCGGTTGTTCATACTCAAACAGCGGCACTCACAGCCTCCTTCGTAGGTTTCAGTGGCTCCTCCGACTTCCTTTACGTCTCCGGTAGTAGGTGTCGCAATGGCGACGTCCAATGGCGAGGCTGCAACGGTAGGGTGGTGCTTGGTCACAGCAGGGGCGACGGCTGAAGAACACTTCCAAGGTGGTGGCGGCTGGTTAGTCCTTAGGCTTAGGGTTTGTTTAATGGCGCTCTATCACAGCGGGAATGGAAGACACGATGTAAACCCGCTCCACACAAACTTGATAGCAAAAATGGCAGAACCAGTCCCTCCCATTCACAATCTCTTCATTTTAAATCCGAAATTTACCTTTTAGCCCTTACTTCTATAATTCTTTTCCTAATAAGTCCAAAACTTACCATTCAGCCCATGAGCCTCACAAATCTCTTCAAATTAAGTCCCAATAATTTACCAACTTCTAAAATTGTATCAATTGGCTCCCCAACACCAACACCCCGCTAAATATTATTTATTTTAGGATTATTATTCATATTAACCCTTATCTATTTATTTAATATACAGGTTGTTACAACTCTCCCCCACTTAAATGAGATTTCGTCCTCGAAATCTTTCCTCACCATCCCTTACACGCCCGACAACTTGAACGGCATGGCCACAAGCCCGAGCATACCCCCAACCGTTCAATCCAACAGAGCTATCTCAACCATCCACATGTACATGCAACCACTAAGTTCGCTTTACTCCATGCTATATTACAACCGATCTGTAGTCACACATTTTTCCCGACCTCTGTCGTCTAACACTCACTAACTCCATGCATGCTACGGTCATTCTCAAACCAAACGAACCGACCCTCCCAAGTCTAGAACATCAGATGCAAACCATAACCACTCAAAATGAAATCCATCAGGAACCTAAAATCTCAACTCATCTGTCCTTTATACAAATAGGGCCAACTCAAACTCGAGAGTCTAGTTTGACAGCAAAATTGGAACTACTCCTATCCAATCTAATACTCAACTCATGACTCGTGATCCGCGAATCTACGCGTACATTACTTCTCCAATTCCTTCCGACTTGCGACAACCTCTCCCCAATTCGAGATATAACGGATCCCGACCATCATGGAGACCTCAGTCTCGCCCCTGGCCCGACCTCCAGGTTCCCAAAGACTCAGTCGTTAAGGCTACCTAAGCCTAAGAACTCCTCTGTGTCATACCCTGACTAGTGAATACCACGGCTCCCCGCAATGTTATAAAACTCTCTTACTGAATAATGAGTGCTACGGCTCCCCCACAGACTTGCGACACTCTCACACCGACTCGTGAATGCTATAGCTCCCCGCAGGCTTACGACACTCACTCACTGAATCGTGAATGCTACGACTCCCCGCAGGCTTACATCACTCACTCGCTCGCCATGGGCTCTCCCCATGGTTTTCCCTGATATTACAAAGTGATTACTCCCACCTGGAACCTTCCACTCTCTTACCACCCCCAATCTCATCATTAATCGATCACCATATTGCGTTCACTAAACTCATGCTTCACGATCCATCATGGACAGGTGCACCCACCCACCCAGACTGAGCATCGCCACTCCTGACGATAATTGTCTCACCAACACACTTTCTCTCGATACAATTCACATTCTTGGACAATCCCCGCCCGATGACAATTAGTTGATGGGTTCCCACTGGAACAATAGTTACTCGGTACTCCACTTGCCATCTCATAAACTCGAGTCTCAAAATAATCCAACAACTTAGGGCATCATACTTGGATACCCTGATACACCATCATAGAATCTCACGCTCGCTTGCGTCAACCACTGATCTTCCACACACGACATCATACTTGGATACCGCGATACTGTAACATCCTAAAATTCAGGTGCATCTCTTAAACCCTTCTTCCTTTGCAAGTTGTCAAGTTTAGCCCTTAAAAGAAAGTTATGACAAATGAGTATGCTGGGCATACTGAAGAGTACGTTGCGCGTACTCATGCGCTTAAGTTGGACGCGGACTCGATTAGGTACGCTGGGCGTACCAAGGTTACGCCGGGCGTAACCGGCCCAGATGCAAAACCCTAATGAGACTTGAGGACTATAAAAGGAATGATATGGTCTTATCCTCAGCCACCATTTCACAGAGAAAGAAATCCTAAGAGAGCAATACCATCGTTCTAGGCTTGTGTGTGTGTTTTTGAGCTAGAAAGTGTCTTGGTGTGCTAGTGATGAAGAAGAGGAAGTTCTTGTGGAGGCTAGAAGTTGGAGTACAAGCTTGGATCTGAGTTCTACAGAGAGTGGAGCTTCACTTGGAGGTAAAAAGCTCGAATCTTTCCTTATCATTTTTGTTTTGTGCTTGATGGACCAACTTTTAGGGTTTTTGGTCCCAAGATGGAGACTTTATGAGCAAATGGCCTCCATAAGCTTAGATCTTCCTTATTTCAGTGTAATATGCGTTGTGGGTTCATAAAAATCCAATCTCGGACGTTAAGATTAAGAGATGCATGGGATTAGGGCGTAATGGGGAAAGATGTTATATGTTTGAAGTGGTTGGTGACCTTTATAGCCATGAAAGGCTTAAAGGTTTCGACTTTATGACTTAAGAGGCGGTAGAGAGCCTAGATCTGTGATATGAGCCCATGACTTAACCTATTCAGACCAAAAATGAAGAAAGGATGAATCTGGGACTTACGTTGGGCGTAATCCCAGTACACGCCGCGTAGGGGGTCGAGTTCCTCGACTCTGGATGATCGCGGACTACGCCCCGCGTACAGATCTGGTACGCGCCGCGTACCACCCTTCAATTGACTTTCGTTGACTTTTAGGGTTTGGTCAAACAATTGGACTTTTGGGACCATTAAGGGGTGGGTAAAATGGTCTTTTAGCCTTCTGAGAGGACATAGGAAGGGATTAGTCTAGCCTTGAGAGCCGTTAATGATTTGAAATAATTACTTTATGTGATTAGACGGGGCTAGGTCGTTGTTTCGAGATTCAGGGATATCGAGCACGTGAGTTGCTAGACATCATACGAGGTGAGTCTTCTCACTATACTTTACCTAGAGTGGTAATATGTGTGACCGGAAGGTCTTATATGTTATGAGAAGTATATAATGTATGCTGGTATTGGATATGTATGTGCTATGTTACGTATGCGTAGTAAGCTATGGACCGGAAGGTCGTTATGATGTGGACCGGAAGGTCATTATGATATGGACCGGAAGGTCGTTATGATGTGGACCGAAAGGTCATTATGATATGGACCGGAAGGTCAAGATGATATGGACCGGAAGGTCGCTACGGGTAGGGCCGGAAGGTCTACTGGGATTGTGGGACGGAAGTCCTCTGAGACACATCGACCGGAAGGTCTTGTAGAGCTATAGCCTTGAGTGGCGTATGTGCATATGTGGTATTTTGGGGAACTCACTAAGCATTTATGCTTACAGTGTTTGTGTGATGTGTTTCAGGTACCAGTGAGGATCGCGGGAAGGCGCCGACATGATCTGTACACACCGATGGGATTTATGTATTAGAGATCTTGGGATTTGTTTTATTATGATGACATGTGATACAATGGATTTTTATGATATCTTATGAATGGAATTATGTTTTAAAAAATGAAAAATTGTTTTGAAAATTACGTTGTTACAATTTTAGAGACTGGCAGAGATGTATGTGAGAGAGGTGGTGTCGCGGCATGGAGTGCCGATCTCGATTGTGTCAGACCGAGATATACGCTTTACTTCCAGGTTCTGGAAGAAGTTTCATGAGGAGTTGGGTACGAGATTGCACTTCAGTACTCCTTATCACCCACAGACGGACGGGCAGAGTGAGCGGACGATACAGACGCTCGAGGACATGCTTCGAGCATGTGTTATGGAATTCGGCGGAAGTTGGGACACATATCTACCTTTGGCTGAGTTTTCTTACAACAACAACCACCATTCGAGTATTGGTATGCCTCCCTTTGAGCTTCTTTATAGGAGGAGGTGTCGGACCCCTATATATTGGGGAGAGGTGGGGCAGCGAGTGATGGGTAGCACTGAGATAGTGCTTAAGACAACTGAGCAGATACAGCAGGTCAGACAGAGGTTACTGACAGCCCAGAGTCGTCAGAAGAGTTATGCGGATAGGTGGCGATCCGAGCTCGAGTTCCAGGCTGGAGATTTCGTACTCCTGAAGCTATCTCCTTGGAAAGGAGTGATCCGATTCAGGAAGAGGGGCAAGCTGGGTCCCCGATACATTGGTCCGTTCAGGGTGACCGCGAGGGTGGGTAAGGTAGCTTATCGTCTGGAGCTGCCCGAGGAGTTGAGTCAGATCCATGATACCTTCCACGTATCCCAGTTGAGGAAGTGTATTGCCGATGAGACGGCGGTTGTGCCGCTAGAGGATATTCAGGTGGATACGAGTCTGAATTACATTGAGAGGCCGATCGCGATCTTGGATCGGAAGATCAAGGTTCTGAGGAACAAGGAGGTGCCTCTGGTTCAGATCCAGTGGCAACATCGGAGAGGGTCCGAGCTGACTTGGGAGCCGGAGTCGGAGATGCGGGAGCAGCATCCGGAGTTGTTCGCGGCATGAGACGTCGGGGGCGAAGTCTGGTTCTAGTGGGGGAGAATTGTAACATCCCGAAATTCAGGTGCATCTCTTAAACCCTTCTTCTTTTCCAAGTTGTCAAGTTTAGCCCTTAAAAGAAGGTTATGGCAAATGAGTACGTTGGGCGTACTGAAGAGTACGTTGCGCGTACTCATGCGCTTAAGCTGGACGCAGACTCGATTAGGTACGCTGGGCGTACCAAGGTTACGTCAGGCGTAACCGGCCCAGATGCAAAACCCTAATGAGACTTGAGGACTATAAAAGGAATGATATGGTCTTATCCTCAGCCACCATTTCACAGAGAAAGAAATCCTAAGAGAGCAATACCATCGTTCTAGGCTTGTGTGTGTGTTTTTGAGCTAGAAAGTGTCTTGGTGTGCTAGTGATGAAGAAGAGGAAGTTCTTGTGGAGGCTAGAAGTTGGAGTACAAGCTTGGATCTGAGTTCTACAGAGAGTGGAGCTTCACTTGGAGGTAAAAAGCTCGAATCTTTCCTTATCATTTTTGTTTTGTGCTTGATGGACCAACTTTTAGGGTTTTTGGTCCCAAGATGGAGACTTTATGAGCAAATGGCCTCCATAAGCTTAGATCTTCCTTATTTCAGTGTAATATGCGTTGTGGGTTCATAAAAATCCAATCTCGGACGTTAAGATTAAGAGATGCATGGGATTAGGGCGTAATGGGGAAAGATGTTATATGTTTGAAGTGGTTGGTGACCTTTATAGCCATGAAAGGCTTAAAGGTTTCGACTTTATGACTTAAGAGGCGGTAGAGAGCCTAGATCTGTGATATGAGCCCATGACTTAACCTATTCAGACCAAAAATGAAGAAAGGATGAATCTGGGACTTACGTTGGGCGTAATCCCAGTACACGCCGCGTAGGGGGTCGAGTTCCTCGACTCTGGATGATCGCGGACTACGCCCCGCGTACAGATCTGGTACGCGCCGCGTACCACCCTTCAATTGACTTTCGTTGACTTTTAGGGTTTGGTCAAACAATTGGACTTTTGGGACCATTAAGGGGTGGGTAAAATGGTCTTTTAGCCTTCTGAGAGGACATAGGAAGGGATTAGTCTAGCCTTGAGAGCCGTTAATGATTTGAAATAATTACTTTATGTGATTAGACGGGGCTAGGTCGTTGTTTCGAGATTCAGGGATATCGAGCACGTGAGTTGCTAGACATCATACGAGGTGAGTCTTCTCACTATACTTTACCTAGAGTGGTAATATGTGTGACCGGAAGGTCTTATATGTTATGAGAAGTATATAATGTATGCTGGTATTGGATATGTATGTGCTATGTTACGTATGCGTAGTAAGCTATGGACCGGAAGGTCGTTATGATGTGGACCGGAAGGTCATTATGATATGGACCGGAAGGTCGTTATGATGTGGACCGAAAGGTCATTATGATATGGACCGGAAGGTCAAGATGATATGGACCGGAAGGTCGCTACGGGTAGGGCCGGAAGGTCTACTGGGATTGTGGGACGGAAGTCCTCTGAGACACATCGACCGGAAGGTCTTGTAGAGCTATAGCCTTGAGTGGCGTATGTGCATATGTGGTATTTTGGGGAACTCACTAAGCATTTATGCTTACAGTGTTTGTGTGATGTGTTTCAGGTACCAGTGAGGATCGCGGGAAGGCGCCGACATGATCTGTACACACCGATGGGATTTATGTATTAGAGATCTTGGGATTTGTTTTATTATGATGACATGTGATACAATGGATTTTTATGATATCTTATGAATGGAATTATGTTTTAAAAAATGAAAAATTGTTTTGAAAATTACGTTGTTACAATTTTAGAGACTGGCAGAGATGTATGTGAGAGAGGTGGTGTCGCGGCATGGAGTGCCGATCTCGATTGTGTCAGACCGAGATATACGCTTTACTTCCAGGTTCTGGAAGAAGTTTCATGAGGAGTTGGGTACGAGATTGCACTTCAGTACTCCTTATCACCCACAGACGGACGGGCAGAGTGAGCGGACGATACAGACGCTCGAGGACATGCTTCGAGCATGTGTTATGGAATTCGGCGGAAGTTGGGACACATATCTACCTTTGGCTGAGTTTTCTTACAACAACAACCACCATTCGAGTATTGGTATGCCTCCCTTTGAGCTTCTTTATAGGAGGAGGTGTCGGACCCCTATATATTGGGGAGAGGTGGGGCAGCGAGTGATGGGTAGCACTGAGATAGTGCTTAAGACAACTGAGCAGATACAGCAGGTCAGACAGAGGTTACTGACAGCCCAGAGTCGTCAGAAGAGTTATGCGGATAGGTGGCGATCCGAGCTCGAGTTCCAGGCTGGAGATTTCGTACTCCTGAAGCTATCTCCTTGGAAAGGAGTGATCCGATTCAGGAAGAGGGGCAAGCTGGGTCCCCGATACATTGGTCCGTTCAGGGTGACCGCGAGGGTGGGTAAGGTAGCTTATCGTCTGGAGCTGCCCGAGGAGTTGAGTCAGATCCATGATACCTTCCACGTATCCCAGTTGAGGAAGTGTATTGCCGATGAGACGGCGGTTGTGCCGCTAGAGGATATTCAGGTGGATACGAGTCTGAATTACATTGAGAGGCCGATCGCGATCTTGGATCGGAAGATCAAGGTTCTGAGGAACAAGGAGGTGCCTCTGGTTCAGATCCAGTGGCAACATCGGAGAGGGTCCGAGCTGACTTGGGAGCCGGAGTCGGAGATGCGGGAGCAGCATCCGGAGTTGTTCGCGGCATGAGACGTCGGGGGCGAAGTCTGGTTCTAGTGGGGGAGAATTGTAACATCCCGAAATTCAGGTGCATCTCTTAAACCCTTCTTCTTTTCCAAGTTGTCAAGTTTAGCCCTTAAAAGAAGGTTATGGCAAATGAGTACGTTGGGCGTACTGAAGAGTACGTTGCGCGTACTCATGCGCTTAAGCTGGACGCAGACTCGATTAGGTACGCTGGGCGTACCAAGGTTACGTCAGGCGTAACCGGCCCAGATGCAAAACCCTAATGAGACTTGAGGACTATAAAAGGAATGATATGGTCTTATCCTCAGCCACCATTTCACAGAGAAAGAAATCCTAAGAGAGCAATACCATCGTTCTAGGCTTGTGTCTGTGTTTTTGAGATAGAAAGTGTCTTGGTGTGCTAGTGAAGAAGAAGAGGAAGTTCTTGTGGAGGCTAGAAGTTGGAGTACAAGCTTGGATCTGAGTTCTACAGAGAGTGGAGCTTCACTTGGAGGTAAAAAGCTCGAATCTTTCCTTATCATTTTTTTTTTGTGCTTGATGGACCAACTTTTAGGGTTTTTGGTACCAAGATGGAGACTTTATGAGCAAATGGCCTCCATAAGCTTAGATCTGCCTTATTTCAGTGTAATATGCGTTGTGGGTTCATAAAAATCCAATCTTGGACGTTAAGATTAAGAGATGCTTGGGATTAGGGCGTAATGGGGAAAGATGTTATATGTTTGAAGTGGTTGGTGACCTTTATAGCCATGCAAGGCTTAAAGGTTTCGACTTTAGGACTTAAGAGGCAGTAGAGAGCCTAGATCTGTGATATGAGCCCATGACTTAACCTATTTAGACCAAAAATGAAGAAAGGATGAATCAGGGACTTACGTTGGGCGTAATCCCAGTACGCGCCGCGTAGGGGGGTCGAGTTCCCCGACTCTGGATGATCGCGGACTACGCCCCGCGTACAGATCTGGTACGCGCCGCGTACCACCCTTCAGTTGACTTTCGTTGACTTTTAGGGTTTGGTCAAACAATTGGACTTTTGGGACCATTGAGGGGTAAAATGGTCTTTTAGCCTTCTAAGAGGACATAGGAAGGGATTAGTCTAGCCTTGAGAGCCGTTAATGATTTGAAATAATTACTTTATGTGATTAGACGGGGCTAGGTCGTTGTTTCGAGATTCAGGGATATCGAGCACGTGAGTTACTAGACATCATACGAGGTGAGTCTTCTCACTATACTTTACCTAGAGTGGTAATATGTGTGACCTGAAGGTCTTATATGTTATGAGAAGTATGTGTTGTATGCTGTTATTGGATATGTATGTGCTATGTTATGTATGCGTAGTACGCTATGGACCGGAAGGTCGTTATGATGTGGACCGGAAGGTCATTATGATATGGACCGGAAGGTCAAGATGATATGGACTGGAAGGTCGCTATGGGTAGGGCCGGAAGGTCTACTGGGATTGTGGGACGGAAGTCCCCTGAGACACATTGACCGGAAGGTCTTGTAGAGCTATAGCCTTGAGTGGCGTATGTGCGTATGTGGTATTTTGGGGAACTCACTAAGCATTTATGCTTACAGTGTTTGTGTGATGTGTTTCAGGTACCAGTGAGGATCGCGGGAAGGCGCCGACATGATCTGTACACATCGATGGGATTTATGTATTAGAGATCTTGGGATTTGTTTTATTATGATGACATGTGATACAATGGATTTTTATGATATCTTATGAATGGAATTATGTTTTAAAAAATGAAAAATTGTTTTGAAAATTACGTTGTTACAATTTGGTATCAGAGCCTTGGTTTGAGGGATTCGGATGCACCTCCGGGCGTATCTGAACTCAAACTGAGGATTTGAGAAATTTTTTTATAAAAGAAACAATTTTTTCTAAAAAAAAAGCAAAAGATTTTTGAGAAAAACAGAACGGAGCAGTGTGTACGATCAGCCAGCACCCGAACGGTGATTTCCCAAAATACCCTTACATTATGTGTTATGAGATATGATATGATATGTTATGCATGCTAGAGTAGGCTAGGTATTCCTATTAGGACTAGAGTGGCCTGATTTGTGATGCCTTAGCCTAGGAGATTACTGCTGCTATGAGATGCTTCGAGAGTGAGTAGGTAGCAGTGAGGAGTTTATGAGGAGTCTACCGAAGGGTAGCCTATGCTTAGCGAGATGTAGAGTACTTGTGATCTGGGATCCTAGGAGGAGGACTTGGAATGAATGCTGATGCGGTGTGGAAGGTAGTATAGGGCCCGTACTACTGAAAACACCGGATCAGTGCGCAGTCCAAGTAAGAATCCTTAGGGTACTAGGGAACAAGTAGGGTTGAGTTATTGAGTGCGAGTATACTCGAGCGAGTCTCTGATATTTTTGTGTCATATTTCAGAGACATCATGGTTGGGACACGCCACAGACCAGAGACCAGCGGCGTGAGTCACGAGGAGCTTCGTCAGATGATCCACGATGAGGTAGCTGCGGCTATCCGAGCAGAGATACCGGAGATGTTTGGGTCTATTAAGACCACGTTGATTGAGACATTCGATGAGCGGTATACCGCGGTTACTGAGGCTGCAGCCGCTGCAGCTACGACAGCTGTTGCTGCTGCTAGACCTCAGGGGGGTGACTCGTTGCTGTTCTGGGAGTCCAGCAACACGAAGCCACCAGATTTTGATGGGACACAGGACCCGATTACTACGATGAGATGGATTTCTGATATTGAGGGATGCTTCTACACCTGTTCGTGTCCGGAGCATCTGAGGGTACGGTTCGCTCTGAACCAGCTCCGCTTGGGAGCGAAGGATTGGTGGAAGTTTGTGACGACAAACTTCACTCTTGCAGAGATCTCAGAGGTGACCTGGGAGAGGTTCACCACCATGTTCAGAGACGAGTATGTTCCCCCGGTGGAGAGGGAACGGTTGGCACAGGAGTTCTTGTCCCTCAAGCAGGGGACGGAGTCTGTGACTGTGATTACACGGATGTTCCACGAGAGGGCGTTGTTTTGCCCTGAGCACGTGTCGTCTGAGCAGGTACGCATGAGTCGGTACTTGAGAATTATGAGGAGGGACATTTGGGAGTTCGTGGCGAACTCAACTTACCGGACATTTGCTGAGCTACAGGAAAATGCCCAGAAGAGGGAGATTGAGCTAGAGACTCAGGCCAGGGAGGAGGCCGAGTCTCAGAGGAGGGACAGACGACCGGTACAGGTATAGCTGGCAGCCAAGCGGACTAAGCCCGCTGTTACGAGATCTGGAGGCCAGAAGGGCCGCACTTGTGGGAAGTACGGCAAGGGACATGATGGAGTGTGTCGAGCGGGTGCTTGCTACAAATGTGGCAAGGAGGGGCATATAGCCAAGGACTGCCCCCAAGGGATTTATGGTTTGCTTTCATTGCAACCAGACGGGTCACCGGAGGGCCAAGTGCCCACAGCTGTTACAGGGATCATCGCAGGGATCTGCCCTTGCTACTGCACGAGCTACTGAGAGTCGGCCAGTGAAGGCCGAGGCACCAAAGGCTCGTGGGAGATCCTTCCAGTTGACAGCGGAGGAGGTCCGCGCAGCGCCCGATGTCGTGGCTGGTATGTATTCTTTCATTTATTTATGCTGAGTTGAGATATTGTGCTTATATTATAATATGCGTAGGTACTTTTCTTGTGAGTTATGTACCTGCTTTGGTGTTATTTGACTCGGGTGTGATTCGATCATTTGTGTCGTTAGCGTTTAGTCAGCACATCAGTATTCGACGAGAGGCATTGAGTCGACCTCTACGAGTTTCCATAGCTGACGAGCGAGCGGTTTATGCTACTGACGTGATTCGAGGATGTGTACTCGAGATCTTCGGTGTTGAGTTCCCGATAGATCTGGTCCCGATTGTGATGGGGGACGTTTGCATTATAGTGGGCATGTATTGGTTGAGCCGATTTGGGGCGGTTATAGACTGCGAGCGGCAGATGGTGACGATACGAGACCCTAGTAGGGGAGTGCTGACTGTATATGGCGAGGGTACCCGATGTGGGTCAGCATTTTGTTCGGCTGCCATAGCGAGACAGAGTCTACAGCAAGGCTGTAGAGGGTTTGTAGCCTATGTAATGGATACACGAGCTGCCGCAGAGAGGCCGAGTTCTGTCAGCGAGGTACCGATAGTGCGAGAGTTTCCGGATGTTTTCCCCGAGGAGTTGCCGGGTGTGCTTCCCGAGAGGCAGGTGGAGTTTCGTATCGATTTGATTCCGGGGGCAGCACCTATTGCCAAGGCACCCTATCGCCTTGCGCAACCGGAGATGCAGGAGTTATCCTCGCAGCTTCAGGAGCTGCTGGGGAAGGGATTCATCCGACCAAGTAGCTCGCCTTGGGGAGCGCCGATCCTTTTTTTCAAGAAAAAGGATGGTTCACACCGGATGTGCATTGATTACCGGGAGTTGAACAAATTAACGGTCAAGAACCGTTATCCATTACGGAGGATCGACGATCTGTTCGATCAGTTGCAGGGTGCGTCTTGGTTTTCCAAGATAGACTTGAGGTCTGGATATCACCAGATGAGGGTGCGTGATGAGGATATCCAGAAGACAACGTTTAGGACTCGTTATGGGCATTACGAGTTCGTGGTGATGCCTTTCGGGCTCACCAATGCACCAGCGGCATTCATGGACCTCATGAACCGAGTATGCAGGCCGATGTTGGATCGATCGGTGATTGTGTTCATCGATGACAGTCTAGTGTATTCGAGGACCAGAGGGCAGCATGAGGAGCACCTAAAGGAGATCCTTGGAGTATTGAGGTCGGAGAGGCTTTATGCCAAATTCTCCAAGTGTGATTTCTGGTTACGAGAGGTCCAGTTCTTGGGACATCTCGTTAATCGGAATGGGATATTGGTTGATCCGGCCAAGATTGAGGATGTGATGAGTTGGGAGGTGCCGAGATCCCCCACCGAGATCAGGAGTTTTCTGGGGTTGGCCGGCTGCTATCGGAGATTTATCCGGGATTTCTCCAAGATTGTCGTTCCCCTCATCAGATTGACCCGGAAAGGCGTTGCTTTTTCTTGGGGTCCAGAGCAGCAGACCTCGTTTGAGACCCTTCGCCAGAGACTATGCGAAGCCCCGGTGTTAGCCCTTCCGGAGGGATTGGAGGATTTTGTGGTGTATTGTGATGCGTCCATAATGCGGTTGGGCGCGGTGCTTATGAAGAGAAGACACATGATAGCATACGCATCGAGGCAGCTGAAGCCACATGAGGCGTGGTACCCCACCCACGATTTGGAGTTGGGGGCAGTGGTGTTTGCCCTCAAGATATGGCGCCATTATCTGTATGGGGTTCGATGTACCATATACACGGACCACAAGAGTTTGAAGTATCTGATGGATCAGCTCAACCTGAATATGCGCCAGAGGAGATGGTTGGATGTGGTAAAGGATTACGACTGTGAGATCCTGTAGCACCCGGGCAAGGATAACTTGGTAGCCGATGCTCTGAGCCGCAGGGCGGAGAGTGCCTTGATTTGAGATACATGTATGAGGATGACGGTGATGACTCCGGTGTTGGATACTATTCGAGAGGCCCAGGCAGAGGCTATGAGACCGGAGAACCACAAGAGAGAGCGGGTGATTGGACAGGTGTCCGAGTTTGTGATGGATAGCCGAGGGCTTATGACATTTCGTGGTCGGATTTGGGTGCCATATACGGGCGAGGCACGTAGCACTCTGTTGGAGGAGGCGCATAGATCGAGGTTTTCGATCCATCCCGGGGCCACTAAGATGTATTTGGACCTGAAGAGAGACTACTGGTGGCCCTGTATGAAGAGGGATGTTGCAAGGGTAGTAGAGAGGTTCTTGACCTGTCGTCGGGTTAAGGCCGAGCACCAGCGTCCGCATGGCAAGTTGCAGCCATTAGAGATTCCCCAGTCGAAGTGGGAACATATTTCTATGGATTTTATCACCAAATTGCCGAGGACCGCGAGGGGTGTTGATGCAATTTGGGTGATTGTGGATCGGCTGACGAAGAGCGCTCACTTCCTTGCTATCAGTGAGAGCTCTTCTGCAGAGAGACTGGCATAGATGTATGTGAGAGAGGTGTGTCGCGGCATGGAGTGCCGATCTCGATTGTGTCAGACCGAGATGTACGCTTTACTTCCAGGTTCTGGAAGAAGTTTCATGAGGAGTTGGGTACGAGATTGCACTTCAGTACTGCTTATCACCCACAGACGGACGGGCAGAGTGAGCGGACGATACAGATGCTCAAGGACATGCTTCGAGCATGTGTTATGGACTTCGGTGGAAGTTGGGACACATATCTACCTTTGGCTGAGTTTTCTTACAACAACAACCACCATTCGAGTATTGGTATGCCTCCCTTTGAGCTTCTTTATGGGAGGAGGTGTCGGACCCCCATCTGTTGGGGGGAGGTGGGGCAGCGAGTGATGGGTAGCACTGAGATAGTGCTTAAGACGACTGAGCAGATACAGCAGGTCAGACAGAGGTTACTGACAGCCCAGAGTCGTCAGAAGAGTTAGGGCTTAATGGGGAAAGATGTTATATGTTTGAAGTGGTTGGTGACCTTTATAGCCATGCAAGGCTTAAAGGTTTCGACTTTATGACTTAAGAGGCAATAGAGAGCCTAGATCTGTGATATGAGCCCATGACTTAACCTATTCAGACCAAAAATGAAGAAAGGATAAATCTAGGACTTACGCTGGGCGTAATCCTAGTACGCGCTGCATAGGGGTCGAGTTCCCCGACTCTGGATGATCGCGGAGTACGCCCCACGTACAGATCTGGTACGCGCGCGTACCACCCTTCAGTTGACTTTCGTTGACTTTTAGGGTTTGGTCAAACAATTGGACTTTTGGGACCATTGAAGGGTAAAATGGTCTTTTAGCCTTCTGAGAGGACATAGGAAGGGATTAGTCTAGCCTTGAGAGCCGTTAATGATTTGAAATAATTACTTTATGTGATTAGGCGGGGCTAGGTCGTTGTTTCGAGATTCAGGGATATCGAGCACGTGAGTTACTAGACATCATACGAGGTGAGTCTTCTCACTATACTTTACCTAGAGTGGTAATATGTGTGACCGAAAGGTCTTATATGTTATGAGAAGTATGTGTTGTATGCTGTTATTGGATATGTATGTGTTATGTTATGTATGCGTAATAAGCTATGGACCGGAAGGTCGTTATGATGTGGACCGGAAGGTCATTATGATATGGACCGGAAGGTCAAGATGATATGGACCGGAAGGTTGCTACGGGTAGGGCCGAAAGGTCTACTGGGATTGTGGGACGGAAGTCCCCTGAGACACATTGACCAGAAGGTCTTGTAGAGCTATAGCCTTGAGTGGTATATGTGCGTATGTGGTATTTTGGGGAACTCACTAAGCATTTATGTAACATTCGGATTTTCAGGTATGTTATTTTGAATTATTTATTTTGAGGAGCATTGATCTATTAGACGAGTTGGTGCTATAACTCGTCGAGTAGAAGCGGGGATAGCCACGTGAGTTTAATGAATTACTCGACGAGTCCAAGAGTAGACTCGCCGAGTAGGCGCTGTAAGTGGAAACCCTAAATCCCCGGGCCTGCACCCTATTTAAAGGACCTTATGTCCCTTATTTGCGGCTACCTCTGTCTTTGAGAGTACCAGAGCATCAGTGAGTCTTGTGAGTGAGAAAGGAGGCCATTGTTCACCATTTCTTGTGTGTTTTAGCAAGAAGGAAGGAGGAAGGACAAGCTAGGCGGGTTGGGGAGCTTGGATCTACTTCCATTTGACCAGAGGAAGCTGTTGGAGGTATCAATCTGTGCTCATTCTCGTATTTATGATGATTTAGTTGAATCTAGGGTTTCTTTATGCATTATTTAGCTTGAATCTGGAGTGTGTGGGGTCCCAAGGTGAAATGGTTCTTAGATCTGGACCTTAAGAGGTCCAGAGAGCCCCTATCACTCTGCTTTATGCCATTCCTTTAAAGTTATGAGCCTAGGTGGCCATTTTAGTAGTTATTTCACCAAAAAAAGCCTTGGGTGCGTTGCATGTGAGTCAAGATTCGACCTTTACGTGGTTATTGGTCGTGGGGAAGTCAGATCTATAGTTTAGAGAAGCAGATCTGACCTCAGAAGGTCATTTGAGTGTTGTCATGGGAGCAACTCGACGAGTCGAGTCGGGGTTGCCCCGCGATTCGTCGCACAGAAACCCGGCGAGTGGAGGAGGGACTCGACGTGCCAAGTGAGGCTTAGAAGGATTCAGAGGACCCGGTGGACTCGCCGAGTCGCCCGGATGCACTCGACGAGTCTAGTCAAAGTTTGACCGTTGACTAGAGTTGACTTCGTTGACTTTTAGGGTTGAGTCAATGTTTGGACTTGTGATCCATTGGAGGGGTAGAATGGTCTTTTACCCTTCTTAGAGAACTTAGAGAGGGATTAGCCTAGTCTTTGAAAATCGTATTAATTAGAGTAATTATTTTATGTGATTAGGCGAAGGCTAGATCAGTATTTCCGAGTTCGAGGTTTACCGAGCTATCCGAGGTGAGTCTTCTCACTATACTTTACCTTGAGTGGTAAGTAGAGTATGTGACAGAGTATCTTGTATGCTTTGTATGTGATGTGTTGCACTGCATTATTTCTATGTGATTTATGGTGTGTGTATTCCAGAGTTTACAGAGTTATGACCGGAAGGTCCTCAGAGTTAGGACCAGAGGGTCCAAAGAGTTATAGCCTCGAGTGGCTAATATGTGTTATATGTGGTATTTTGGGGAACTCACTAAGCATTTATGCTTACAGTATTTTGTGTTATGTGTTTCAGGTACTAGTGAGGATCGCGGGAAGGCGCCGACATGATCAGTACACACTTGTGGAGTTTTTTTATGTATTATGATCTTGGGACGAATTTTATGGATTTGATATGTGATACATGGAGATGGATAATATTTATGAATGAAATTATATTTTTAAAAGTGAAAAATTGTTTTGGAATTTACGATGTTACAAGTTGGTATCAGAGCCAGGTTTGAGGGATTCGGATGCACCTTCGGGCGCATTTGAACTCAAACTGAGGATTTGAGAAACTTTTCGAAATAAAACAAAATTTTTCTAAAGGAATAAAAGGTTTTGAAAAGAGCAGAGCAGAGCAGTGTGTACGATCAGCCAGCGCCCGGACGGTGATTTCCCAAAATACCCTTATATTATGTGTTATGAGATATGATATGATATGTTATGCATGATAGAGTAGGCTAGGTATTCTTATTAGGACTAGAGTGGCCTGATTGGTGATGCCTTAGCCTAGGGGTTTTGTTGCTGGGAGATGCTTGAGAGTGAGTAGATAGCAGCGAGGAGCTTATGAGAGGTCTGCTAGAGAGTAGCCTATGCATAGTGAGAGTAGAGTACTTGGGATTTGGGATCCTAGGAGGACTTGGGGTGAATACTGATGCGGTGTGGACGGTAGTATTGGGCCCGTACTACTGAAGACATCGGATCAGTGCGCAGTCCAAGTAAGAATCCTTGGGGTACTGAGGAACAAGTAGGGCTGAGTTGCCGAGTGTGAGTATGCTCGAGCGAGTCTCTGATATTTCTTATGTTGTATTTCAGAGACATCATGGTTGGGACACGCCACAGACCAGAGACCAGCGATGTGAGTGACGAGGAGCTTCGTCAGATGATCCACGAGGAGGTGGTTGCGGCTATCCGCGCAGAGATTCCGGAGATGTTTGGGTCTATTAAGACCACATTGATTGACACCTTTGATGAGAGATACGCAGCGGTTACTGAGGCTGCAGCCGCTGCAGCTACCGCAGCTGTTGCTGCTGCTAGACCTCAGGGTGGTGATGCGTTGCTGTTCCGGGAGTTCAGCAACACGAAGCCACCAGAGTTTGATGGGACGCAGGATCCGATTGCTGCGATGAGATGGGTTTCTGACATCGAGGGATGCTTCTATACGTGTTCTTGTCTGGAGCATCTGAGACTTCGGTTCGTGCTGAACCAGATTTGCTTGGGAGCGAAGGACTGGTGGAAGTTTGTGACAACGCACTATTCTTCTGTAGAGCTTGCCGCAGTGACCTGGGAGAGGTTCACCGCTATGTTCCATGATGAGTACGTTCCCCTGGTGGAAAGGGAACGGTTGGCCGAAGAGTTCTTGACCCTCAAGCAGGGTACTGAGTCTGTTACTGTGATCACCAGGATGTTCCATGAGAGGGAAATGTTCTGCCCTGAGCACGTGTCTTCCGAGAAGGCACGCATGAGTCGATATTTGAGCATTTTGAGGAGAGACATCCGCGAGTTCGTGGCGAACTCGTCGTACCGGACATTTGCCGATCTTCAGGCGAATGCTCGGAAGAGGGAGATAGAGCTTGAGACTCAGGCTAGGGAGGAGGCGGAGTCTCAGGGGAGGGATCGGCGACCGGCACAGTCCCAGCCGGCAGCCAAGCGGGCCAAGCTCGCCGATTCGAGATCAGGGAACCAGAAGGGCTGCACTTGTGGCAAGTGCGGCAAGGGTCATGAGGGGATTTGTAGAGCAGGGTCTTGCTACAAGTATGGCAAGGAGGGGCACATGGCCAAGGATTGCCCCAAGGGGTTTGCAGTCTGTTTCCACTGCAACCAGACCGGACACCGGAAGGCCGAGTGTCCGCAGCTGTGGGGGTCAGCACAGGGAGCATCGCAGGGATCTGCCCCTGCTACTGTACGAGCTACCGAGAGTCAGCGGGCACCGAAGGCACGAGGGAGAGCCTTCCAGTTGACAGCAGAGGAGGTCCGCGCAGCGCACATTGTCATGGCTGGTATGTATTCTTTCATGTATTTATTTTGAGTTTGAGATATTGTGCTTATATTATGATATGCGTAGGTACTTTTCTTGTGAGTTCTGCACCTGCCTTGGTGTTATTTGACTCGGGTGCGAGTCGATCTTTTGTATCATTAGCCTTTAGTCAGCACATCAGTATCCGTCGAGAGGCGTTGAGTCGACCTCTGCGAGTTTCCATAGCTGACGAGAGAGCGGTGTATGCCACTGATGTGATTCGAGGATGTGTACTCGAGATCTTCGGCATTGAGTTTCCGATTGATTTGGTCCCGATTGCGATGGGAGATGTCTGTGTCATCGTGGGCATGCACTGGTTGAGAGGATTTGGAGCGGTTATCGACTGCGAGCGACAGCTGGTAACCATACGAGACCCTAGTGGGGGAGTTCTTACGGTGTACGGCGAGGGTACCCATTCTGGGTCAGCGTTTTGTTCGGCCGCTAGAGCGAGGCAGAGCCTACAGCAGGGCTGTAGTGGGTTTGTGGCTTATGTGATGGATACGAGGTTTGATGCGGAGAGACCGAGATCGGTCGATGAGGTTCCGATAGTGCGCGAGTTCCCGGATGTTTTCCCCGAGGAGTTGCCGGGTGTGCCTCCCGAGAGGCAAGTAAAGTTCCGTATCGATTTGGTTCCGGGGGCAGCGCCTATCGCCAAGGCGCCCTATCGCCTTGCGCCACCAGAGATGCAGGAGTTATCCTCACAGCTTCAGGAGCTGTTGGGGAAGGGGTTTATTCGGCCGAGTAGCTCACCATGGGGAGCGCTGATCCTTTTTGTAAAGAAAAAGGATGGTTCACACCGGATATGCATCGATTACTAGGAGTTGAACAAGTTAACGGTCAAGAACCGTTACTCCTTACCGAGGATCGATGATTTGTTCGATCAGTTGCAGGGAGCGTCTTGGTTCTCCAAGATCGATCTAAGGTCTGGATATCATCAAATGAGAGTGCGTGATGAGGATATCCAGAAGACGGCGTTCAGAACTCGTTATGGGCATTACGAGTTCGTGGTGATACCTTTCGGGCTCACCAATGCACCGGCGGCGTTCATGGATCTCATGAACAGGGTGTGCAGACCGATGTTGGATCGTTCGGTGATAGTGTTCATTGATGATATACTGGTGTATTCGAGATCCAGGGAGCAGCATGAGGAGCATTTGAGAGAGATCCTTGGAGTTCTGAGATCGAAGAGGCTTTATGCCAAATTCTCCAAGTGTGATTTCTGGTTACGAGAGGTCCAGTTCCTGGGACATCTCGTTAACCTGAATGGGATATTGGTCGATTCGGCCAAGATTGAGGCGGTGATGAGTTGGGAGGTACCGAGATCCCCTACCGAGATCAGGAGTTTTCTGGGGTTGGCCGGCTATTATAGGATATTTATTAAAGATTTCTCCAAGATTGTTGTTCCTCTCACGAGGTTGACCCGGAAGGGCGTGGCTTTTAGTTGGGGCCCAGAGCAGCAGGCCTCCTTTGAGACACTTCGCCAGAGATTATGCGAAGCCCCGGTGTTAGCCCTTCCGGAGGGGATGGAGGATTTTGTAGTGTATTGTGCCACGTCGATATCGGGATTGGGTGCGGTGCTGATGCAGAGAGGGCATGTGATAGCATATGCATCGAGGCAGCTGAAGCCTCATGAGGCGAGGTATCCTACTCACGATCTGGAGTTGGGGGCTGTGGTGTTCGCCCTCAAGATCTGGCGTCACTATCTGTATGGGGTCCGGTGTACCATATACACGGATCACAAGAGCTTGAAGTATTTGATGGATCAGCCCAACATGAATATGCGCCAGAGGAGATGGTTGGATGTGCTAAAGGATTATGAGTGTGAGATCCTGTACCACCCGGGCAAGGCTAACGTTGTAGCCGATGCCCTGAGTCGTAGGGCAGAGAGTGTCCCGATACGTGATGTTTGTTTGAGGTTGACGGTGATGACTCCGGTGTTGGACACCATTCGGGAGGCTCAGGTTGAGGCCATGAGGTCGGAGAACCGCAAGAAGGAGCGGGTGATTGGGCATATGTCTGAGTTCGTTGCCGATAGCCGAGGGCTTATGACCTATCAGGGTCAGATTTGGGTGCCATTTGCGGCTACCTTCGTCTTTGAGAGTACCAGAGCATCTGTGAGTCTTGTGAGTGAGAAAGGAGGCCATTGTTCACCATTTCTTGTGTGTTTTAGCAAGAAGGAAGGAGGAAGGACAAGCTAGGCGGGTTGGGGAGCTTGGATCTACTTCCATTTGACCAGAGGAAGCTGTTGGAGGTATCAATCTGTGCTCATTCTCGTATTTATGATGATTTAGTTGAATCTAGGGTTTCTTTATGCATTATTTAGCTTGAATCTGGAGTGTGTGAGGTCCCAAGGTGAAATGGTTCTTAGATCTGGACCTTAAGAGGTCCAGAGAGCCCCTATCACTCTACTTTATGCCATTCCTTTAAAGTTATGAGCCTAGGTGGCCATTTTAGTGGTTATTTCACCAAAAGAAGCCGTGGGTGCATTGCATGTGAGTCAAGATTCGACCTTTACGTGGTTGTTGGTCGTGGGGAAGTCAGATCTATAGTTTAGAGAAGCAGATCTGACCTCAGAAGGTCATTTGAGTGTGGTCATGGGAGCAACTCGCCGAGTTTATAATTGGACTCGACGAGTCGAGTCGGGGTTGCCCCGCAATTCGTTGCAGAGAAACCCGGCGAGTGGAGGAGGGACTCGACGTGCCAAGTGAGGCTTAGAAGGATTCAGAGGACCCGCGTGGACTCGCCGAGTCGCCCGGATGCACTCGATGAGTCTGGTCAAAGTTTGACCGTTGACTAGAGTTGACTTCGTTGACTTTTAGGGTTGAGTCAATGTTTGGACTTGTGAGCCATTGGAGGGGTAGAATGGTCTTTTACCCTTCTTAGAGAACTTAGAGAGGGATTAGCCTAGTCTTTGAAAATCGTATTAATTAGAGTAATTATTTTATGTGATTAGGCGAAGGCTAGATCAGTATTTCCGAGTTCGAGGTTTACCAAGCTATCCGAGGTGAGTCTTCTCACTATACTTTACCTTGAGTGGTAAGTAGAGTATGTGACAGAGTATCTTGTATGCTATGTATGTGATGTGTTGCACTGCATTATTTCTATGTGATTTATGGTGTGTGTATTCCAGAGTTTACAGAGTTAGGACCGGAAGGTCCACAGAGTTAGGACCAGAGGGTCCACAGAGTTATAGCCTCGAGTGGCTAATATGTGTTATATGTGGTATTTTGGGGAACTCACTAAGCATTTATGCTTACAGTGTTTTGTGTTATGTGTTTCAGGTACCAGTGAGGATCGCGGGAAGGCGCCAGCATGATCAGTACACACTTGTGGAGTTTTTATGTATTGTGATCTTGGGACGAATTTTATGGATTTGATATGTGATACATGGAGATGGATAATATTTATGAATGAAATTATATTTTTAAAAGTGAAAAATTGTTTTGGAATTTACGATGTTATAATTTATGCTTACAGTGTTTGTGTGATGTGTTTCAGGTACCAATGAGGGTCGCGGGAAGGCGCCGGCATGATCTGTACACACGAATGGGATTTATGTATTAGAGATCTTGGGATTTGTTTTATTATGATGACATGTGATACAATGGATTTTTATGATATCTTATGATTGGAATTATGTTTTATAAAATGAAAAATTGTTTTGAAAATTACGTTGTTACAGATACACCATCACAAAATCTCATAATGTCTTGCTATGACCATTGATCTTCCCTCTCGCACAACTCATAACCTCAAAATACTCCACTCACAAATTAGAACACGGAGGAATCGTGAATGACTGAGAACACGTTGACGACCATCCGAAACCCCATCCTCTTACAGATCAAAACCCATGCGGAGCTACTCATACCGACTCTGAAACTAATTGACAAATCGATTGCTGCTCCTCCTGGAATATAGATAACACTCTACACATTGAACTGGCAAATCCCAGCAATTGAAACTGGACCTCAACGCACCAACCGCCTCGAACTCAACCATTACAACCCCGAAGAGTCCCTAACAACCATAAGACCCCTGACCCACGACTACTCGCTGTGGATACACTCATTCCTTTCTGAACACGTACAATATGCATCATCTCGCTCTGCACCTTGCCTCGTCCACCAATAACTCAAGTCTCATATGTCCGTACCGCAAATCCCCATAACCAAATCTTCTAACCGCAACTTGAACAGATTGTTGATCCTTTCAACAGAATACCCAGTTCTCCCCCACTCAGGGTTCAACCATCACCAATTGACATATCAACAGTCTACTCTACAGGATGTTTCACTAGATACACCACACTTGACTCTTGGAACGTACTACGTAACACTTGGTGATCTTCCAAAGAAATACCAAGCAACTCCATATATCCCGAATCTCGGATGAAATCCTCGGAACTTCCCTATGTGACTGTCTCCAGTCACCCAGAACCTTGTCCGACTGCACATGCAATTATTCTGACGGTCCTAGAATAGCATTTCCTCATTTTCTGGAAATAATGGGCTATCACCCACTTCATTCTCTGAATCCTCAGTCATCACCCCACTACAAGAATCGACATAGCATGGGAGACCTCACTCTCACAGTCGATCCGCTGCATAGCCACGAAAACCGTCATCTCGATATACTCCTCTCGTTTTCCTGAAACAGTTGCTGGTATACGACTTACCAAACTCAAACAAGGCATACTCGAGCCCTCGTTGGTCACAGTCCCCACCGATGACTCCTTCCCGACATAAGAATGTAACTCAATGCTCTCATACAACAAGATGCCAATATCGCAACTACCTGGTGCCCTACAGGGTCTTCTTCTAATCTCTGACATCAAAAAGTCACTCACCCATCCTCTCAAAATGGGGAACAGGAACAATATAATCCTCAATATAGAACCTTGGCATCACAGACCATCGCCCGACCACTCAACTCAGACTGCAATCCTCCACGATGCATCATCTCCACCCCCTATTTGAGTCTTGCGACTCCAACTAGCACCTCACCAGTCAAAGCCCTCAATATCTAAACTTAAACTTTCCAACCCAAGGCATACTCCATTTAAGCTCAATCGACATGGCCCTCTGGCCCTACAATCTCCCATATCCACTCCCAGTCTGAATAATCACAACCGGATAACTGATAAAGGCGAAAACACACTCTGCTACGAATCATGGTACCTTAACCATATTATTTCTCCTCATCCTGCTACTTAGAACCTCCAGAATTCTCCCTGTTTCGAGTATGGGTCCTCTGGTTTCAGTAGTACGGGCCCATACTACTTGCCACATCTACCCATACTTTCCACACGGATCATCCCAGATCTTCTAAGTAGCTGCCCAACCTTCTCGATCACCATTCCCATTAGAGGTGCACAAAAATCGATCCTGAACCGGTCCTGGATCGGTCCTAAGTCGATCTTTTTTTTTTGGATCGGTCTTTTTTTGGAGCGGTCTTTTTTAGACCGGTCCCGATCGGTCCTCGGTCGGTCCTTTTTCGGTCCCGTCCTTTTTTGGATCAGTCTTTTTATGGATCGGTTTTTTTCGGATCGGTTTTGCTATAAACTAGTCCGATACCGGTCTTTTTTCGGTTCGGTTTCGGTTTTTTGTTTTCGGTTCGGTTTCGGATTTTTTTCGGGTTCAGTTTCGGATTTTTTTAGGTTTTGGTTTTTATAGTTTTTTATTTCACTTCAATTGTCTTATGATACATTTCATAACATTATAAATCATCATCCATCAAATACATATGTAATAATTCCAAGATTTCATAACTTCGACATATCATTAACATATAAACTTAAAAATTAAGTTCATAATATTACATAGAAAACAAAGAGAAATTGGGTTCATAACATTGCATAAAAGACTTAGTAAATATAAATAAGTTCATAACATTAGTGATAATTTCTAAAACATAAATATATCATCAGAATGTCATATTTGGAGGGAAATTCCAAAAGTTGTAGTTGTCGTCGGAATAAAGAACTTCTTGGTCGGGGTTGGAGTAATCTTGGCCGGGAGTGATGTTAGATGATGTACTTGTAAAATTTGCATTGCGTGCTTCTTGAGTGTCGACAATATCTTCATCAACATCGGTGTTAGTGTATGATGACACTTCCGCGCCTCGTTTTTCCATTTCATCTACCAAAATCTCGGTTTCCATATAGGTTAACCCTTCTTCAAGATCTGCGCTATTTTGTGCTCTCTCCATTGAATCATAGTAGTCCTTTAGCATCACCGACATTTGCACCGATTTATCGGTTAGCATACACCTTCGAGCACTTAATATCCTGCCACTAAGAGAAAAACAACATTCCGAAGCTACGCTACTAGCTTGGACCGTTAGTACATCCCTAGCCATTGAGGCTAGGACTTTATATTGACCTAACCGTTCTCTATCTTCCCACCACTTTAAAACATCCAATTGTGAAAATTGTTCATCGGTTATATTAGAAGCGTAATCAGAATCTTTATACATTGAAAGTTCATCTAAAGACGTTTGATTGTATCATGGACATTTTGATTGACTATCCCTAAACCATAAGGATCCGATACTCAAGGAACTAGGTGGCCTCATGATAGAGGTTAAAGAACTAGTTTGTTGAGTTGGTGGCCTCGGGATAAAAGTTGACGAATTTCGAATTGCATATTCATTATCATATATCATATATAATTGTTTAATCGTGTCTTCAAAAACTGATATATTTTTAGTTATGTCAATATCATCTGATCCCAAAAGATTGCCGATACTAAGTATACTATCTGTTACACCTTTAAAATTCACATATGGATTTAGTGCTGAAGCGATCATAAAAATCGGTGGAAATTCTTCAAAATATTTTTCAAGCTTTTCCATCATTAGAGAAACAATTTTCTCCCATTGCGGATCCAACCCCTCAAAATCGGCTAATGTTTTTATTATTTGAGTAATAATAATCAAAGAAATGTTAGATGTTGGACTATATGTTTGTGACAACATAAACGTTGCTTGATATAGTACTCCTAAAGCCGTATGTAACTCAAGGAGAAGAGTCCAATCCATCTCGGTAATATCTGCATCCAATTCATGGGGAATATGTTCTCTATGATATTCGCTTAATAAATCTTTTTGTTTTAATAAACGTTCAATCATTAAGTAAAGAGAGTTCCACCTAGTTGGCAAATCCGCGGCCATTTTTAAAGCTCTTTTTCCTTTCCTTTTGCAAAATTGTTTGTATTTTTGTTGTTCAATAGGCCCACTTCTAAAAATTGATGCATTTAGATCTCTAAATTTTGAAAGACGAGTTTCCATTACTGAAACACCATGTTGAACCGCCAAATTGAAAATATGACAACAACATCGCACATGATAAAATTTGCCATCACATATTGGATTTAAAGCTCGTTTCACTCGATTCATTGCATTAGTATTGTTACTAGCATTGTCGAGTGTTATAGAAAGTATTTTATCTTTTATACCAAAAGCGTTCATGATTCTAATTAAAATCTCATATATTTGTTCACCCCTGTGTGGGTGAGGAAATTGTTCAAAAGCAAGAATTCGTTTATGCATAATCCATGTTTTTGGATCGATCCAATGTACCGTGATGCAAATAAATGATAGAGTGGTACCATGTGGAGCGGTCCAAACGTCGGTGGTTAAAGAGACTCTTCCCGAGAAGCTCGTACAGAACCTCTTTAAATCCTCATGGATTTTTTTAAATTTGTTCATTGCATCACGTTTTAGGGTTGTACGACTTACATGACAATAATCTGGTTGTAGAGCTTTATTGATGAATCTAATAACTCTCGGCCGAGAGAAAAAATCAAATGGAAGACTTTCTTGTATAACTAGTTGCATAGATAATTGGCGTACTAGATCATTATCGTAATGCCAAGATACTCCATCATTATCAACTTGTGTTTGCGCAATTGCATTCTCATGTTTCTTTCTACATGAGATCTAATAATTTCAAAATAAACTACATTAGTACAATTAACGAAACAAAACCTAAGTTATTATACATAATTTAGTATAATTTATAATTAATAACTTGCATTGTCTTGGTTATATCGACTAGTATTAATCATAAACTAAACTAACTTAATCATAAATTAAATTACTTCTAAATAAACGAAACAAATTAAAGTAAACTAATTAAACATAAGAAACTATTAAAGCGATAATAAAAAAATAAGAAAACTTACATCATGTCGTTCTAGTGTCGCATTTGCACCGGCATAAACTTTTCCACACCGATAGCATCTACCGTATAATTTTTTCTGTTGACGTAGTTGCGCAAAATTATTCCAAACAGGTGCGGTACGATTTTCTTTGCTAATTTCATCAAATGGTTGGTTCGGATCAAAACTGGAGCGACCAACGAGACGGGAACTACTTTCTTCGCCACCCGACATTATCCGGATGTGGAAACTTCAAGCTTTGTAGTGTAAATTTAGAGACATTTTGAGTAAGGGATAGAATTTGAGGTGAGAAAAATATTTGGATATAAATAAGTATTTATAGTGTAAAAAAAATCAGCAAATTAAAAACATTTATAGTCGTTGGCTTTAAATCTAACCGTTGTAAACTTCTTGAAAAAGCAAATCAGCCTGTATACAATCGCATTTATACTAGCCGTTGAGTATTCTATTAATTAGTTATTATTATTATTATTATTATATTATTAGTTATTAGAGTAAAAAAGAAAAAAGCAAAGGAATGGAGTCAGGGAGTAGGGACGAATGGAGTTTGTGTTAGTCACTTTGTCCCACATCGCTTGTATTACAAAAGATAAGGAAGCTGGGAGCAATATAAAAAGGATGTAAAGGAAACTCTATTCGCATGAAAAAATTGAAACAAAACCTTAATTTTGGAGGCCTCATATTTAATTGGGCTACCAAATGTTTTTCATTTTCTGGACCGGCTGGACCGATTTGGATTGGGAGCTGTCCAAAAAATGGACTGGTTTATTTTTGGACCGGTTCAATTGTGGACTGGCTTAGGACTGGTCTGGACTACCACGTATATCAATTTTAAGGACTGATTAAGGACTGCGGTGTGGACTGTTAAAAGGACTGACCGGTCCAGGATTGGTTCAGGACTGGTTCAGTCCATATGCATCTTTTTTGGATCGGTTTGGATTGGTTCTTTTGTCCACCTCTAATTCCCATTACACATGTTCGCTCTCAAGAGAATACTCATCTCTAAAACAACGTACTCCTCGGTCTGGAATTACTCCCTAGGTTCTCACACTTCTCTGCCATCAGCTACTGAAGAACTCCTAGTGATGCTAGCCATCTACATCCTGAATATAGTCATATTCACTTAGTAGCTGACTCCGATCATTCGAGAGTTCCACAAAGCACAAAGAAAGCCGCATTCGGGCATCGAATAACCAGCACATGAAACCACTCTAGCATACCACTCCACTCACTCTTTTCATAACTCAAAAGGCATCACTGACTCAGGAAATCTTACCTCTCGTGGATCTCTAACTAATCTCTTAGTAGATTCCTCAAACGCTCGTCTAGGTATCTCTCCTAGATTAATCCTCGACTCAAGACTCTCTCTAAAAGATTACTGCTAAGTACTTCTACTCAGTACACACAGAACAAATAGCAGATAATATCAATCAATAGCATCCCCTAGGCTAAGGCATCATAAATCAGGCAACTCTAAACCTAATTTCTGAAATACCTAGCCTACCTTCTAGCATGCAGCTCTGGTATCTCATAAATATCTCATAATATAAACAAATAATGGTATTTTGGGAAATCACCATTCGGGCTCTGGCTGATTGTACACACTGCTCCTTCTCTTTTTCTCTTTAAAACTATTTCTCGTTTTTAGAAAAATCGTTTCTTTTTAGAAAATTTTCTCAAATCCCCAGTTTGAGTTCAGACATACCCGAGAGCACATCCGAATCCCTCAAACCAAGGCTCTGATACCAACTTGTAACACCATAAATTTTCATAGCAAATTTTTCATTTTTAAAATCACATAAGTGTCATCAACACATCTCACAAAATCTCAATATATCAATTATCAAAACACGTGTTCATAATCATTTGACTAAAATCCAGGATCCTCGAAACACAACTCCATCTCATGTGTACAATCAAGCCGACGCCTTCCCGTGATCCTGAGAAGTACCTGAAACACATATCACATAATGTAACACTAGTCAAAATAGGTCAATAACAATCATATGTGATTATACCAATCATGTAATGTGACTTTGTCAAAATAGGTAATGTAGTAAACTCACTATGTATTTCATGATAATCCTAATATAAATATGAACTTTCATACATACTTTATAGTATAAATCAAAGTATACGTCCATACGATTCCAAAAATATAGAGAACATCTAAATCTGACTTCGCGTGAAGAAGTTATGATAAACCGAACACTATAAAATCTCTATAACAATAGGAATTTAAAATAGGCTTAGAATTAGCTATTGGAATCTAATATAGAGTTGTAGTACTCGGAATTACCTACGCGTGGATATAAATAACGTCAAAAACGGAGTTCATATGCAAACGTTATGACCTTCTGAAGATGCAGCTGTCTTAGAGCATGACACGTGGCAGGAAACCCTAGCTGTCTGGATTCACGACGTGAACATTAAGTTCATGACGTGAAAGTAATCCAGGACACATTTCGGAGCTACAAAACACGTGCGAAGTCTACGGGAATGAGGTGTTCAATCCTCACGACGTGAACATCAAAGACACGACGTGAAACTAGAATCGTGACACCTTCCGAAGCTAGGACGCAAATGGCAAGTCTACGACATGACTCAACTCAAATTCACGACGTGAACCTCAAGTTCACGACGTGAACTTGTCTTGGACAGCCTATAAATAGCAAGTCCGGCCTCCTCTCTCCTTACACCATTTCTTTTCTCTCCGTTGTCCTTTGCTGAAGCCATCTTGCATCCCGAGCCCGGTGATCGCGAACCGCTGAATGTTTCTAGTTAGATTACATAAAATCACGCTACTAGGGTGAGTTTCACGGCCCCACTTTTTAATGTTTTTGGGGGAAAACGCATGCTAAATATTGAATACAAGTTAATACTATATTTATATGATAGTATGTTCGTTAATCAGGATATAATTATTTTGTATCTATACAACTATCGTAAACTTGTTAGCATGTTATTGTTATAGTAGTATACTAATGTAGATCTTGATTTATACTTAGGATTCTATATATATTTCGTGTGCGATATAGTTCCAGATTTATACTCGGAAGTTCTATATGTTAATTGATATGTATGTTGTTATTGTTGGTTTTATGTCAAGATAAAAATAGGAACGTTATATGTTGTTATTATTTGTTTTATGTTAAGATAAAACCTGGTTTTAATTCTAATTACAGCTGTTGTACTGCCTAAGTATTATAAATATTAGGAGTAATGCTTAAAGCATAGTCTAATAACTTAGGGTTTTAGACACGAATATGTTTTTACTACTAGAACTAACGGAACTCGACAAGTCTACATGAGTTATTGTATTCATCAACAAAGATTGGAAATTCTTAGGGAAAATCCTCTGACCTGTAACCGCTATTCCCGTGCGAGCGAGGAAGTGGTGTATGAATAAGATACGGGTTGACAACCCCACTCGTGGTTTCTAGCTACAACCAAACTTAAGCTAGTGACGAACTATCCTTTTATTTGTTTATTGTTCCGACGCTGATGAAGCGTGTGGAACTTATCTTAAGATGCGAAACTTGTAGCATCAAGCTGAGGTTTGAAACTAGTCATACAACCGCGGTTACGGACTCATGGTAGCAAAACTTTAGAAGCATTATACTTTGTCGATATACAAGTATGAATGTTAAGTATAAGTTTCTGAAACACTTATACTCTAAGTACAAGAAACTGGTAGGTATACTACTTGTATATTAAGTAGATAATTATACCTAACACACATACTCATATCGAATTGAAATAGATTTATACATAGCGGTTTTACTCGTATAGAATTGAAATAGATTTATACGTAGCGGTTTTACTCGTATAGAATTGAAATAGATTTATACGTAGCGGTTTTTACTCGTATAGAATTGAAATAAGATTTATACGTAGTAACCTTTGTTTGTATGGAATTAAAAACACCTATATGCATAGTATATGAAACTTATAGATATACTACTAAGTAAACCATTATACCTAGGATTTATATATACTATATAGAAACAAGTATGAGTCAGAATAATATTTTCAAACTATGTTTTATACTTTTTGAACTCGGAAAGAGTACTATTTTTACTCAGAGTCAAAACCTGTGAACTCACCAACTTTATGTTGACGTATTTTCAAAACGCATGTGTTTTCAGGAACTTGATAAGCTGGAATAATATAACTTTCTATTATCAATAAAGGTACGTAGTTTACAATAATTCTTTTGTACTGTTCAATATATATTTGATAACTATGATACAAGAAATGACGTTACACTGCCCGGTGTTTCCGCCGACAGTCGGGGTGTGACACATAACACGGTAAGCACAAAGCTTAGTGAGTCCCCACAATACCACGCACATCTTATTAGCCTCTCATGGCTATATCTCAAATCAGACCCTCTGGTCAATGTGTCTCAGTGGGACCCTCCGGTCTCACAACTCGGGTGGACCCTCTGGTCCTAACTCAATAAGCTCAGAATAATACACAGTATAATTAACAAATCATAAAGTAGGATATCACAGTACTCAATATAAACACATAGGATCAACATATACACATAATAATATAACAACATAAGTCACAAAGACAGTATGCACAGTAACACATCTCGCAATATACACAAACAAGACCCTCCGGTCAATAATGTACTAAGACCCTCCGGTCAACAATGCACTAAGACCCTCCGGTCAATAACACCAATAAGACCCCCTGGTCAATAACACCAACAAGACCCTCCGGTCAGACACAAATTACCATACATGTAAGTATAGTGAGAAGAATCACCTCGGATGGCGGACAGATCCTATAAATGTTGTTGTTGTACTCTGGCTTCTGACACTGAGCCAAACCCACAATTAACCCCACTAGGATCTAAGACCAAACCTTCACATATTAGGTCTAAATATGGTCCACCAATCCGATCCATAAATAACCCAAGCCCAATGGGCCCACCAAGGCCCAATACCAAATGGGTCCACAAAAGTCCACTAATGGCCCAACTATGGCCCAATTTTCCAAATTGCGCCCAAACCCTCATATGGGCCTTACCCTAAAGCCCATCTAAATATTTTATTCCACATGATTGCTCTTGGATGGCCCATCAATAGCCACATCACCAAAGCCCAATAGAAACGCCCAACTCAAGGCCCAAGCATAATTAGGGTTTTCACATAAAATGACGATTAGGGTTAAGTGTTTCTCACTTAACCCATTAAGGACTTAACCCATTAAGTCCATTTTTCCACTAAGCCATCATACAACGAAATCGGCATGAGTCATAACTTTAGTCCATTGGTCCAAACGCGGGTCCCAATAGGCCCAAACCAACAAACCCAAAATTAGGGTTTTCTAAACCCTAATTAGGGTTTCTAGCCCAATAACCATCCAACTAGTCCTGATTAAGCATTTGGGCCGATTAGGGTTTACTATGCCAAGCACCACCCACTACCACCTCAGGTAGTGGTGGTCAGTGGCGGCTCATGGCGGCGGCCACCACCTCACGGTGGTGGTGGTGGTTTTTCTCTCAATCCCTCCACCAAAAAAATGCTAACACAAGTCCTATTCCACAAGACATACTCATAACATCACAACAATTACACACAGCCACCACCATATGGTGGCTGGTAGTGGTGACGCGGCGGCAGCCACCATGGTTGGCAGCCATGGTGTGTTTTTCACGCCAAACTCACCTGTATAATCCTCTTGAACACAGAAATCAACAAGTATATTCGAATATGCAACCATACAACCGCCGCCTAGGCGGCAGGTGTCGTCGGAAAAACGCACACAGCAGCCCCACGGCTACCGGGGTCGGCCATGACGCTTCCGGCGTCGTACCCACAGAAACAACGAGGGAGAGAAAAGAAGGTGGGTTGCGGTGGATTTACCGAGTGCCTCCGGTCGTTCATACTCAAACAGCGGCGGTCATAGCCTCCTTCGTAGGTCTCGGTGGCTCCTCCGACTTCCTTTACGTCTCCGACAGTAGATGTCGCAATGGCGACGTCCAATGGCGAGGCTGCAACGGTAGGGTGGTGCTTGGTCACAATAGGGGCGGCGGCTGAAGAACACTTCCAAGGTGGTGGCGGGTGGTTAGTCCTTAGGGTTAGGGTTTGTTTATTGGTGCTCTATCACAGCGGGAATGGAAGGCACGATGTAAACCCGCTCCAAACAAACTTGATAACGAAAATGGCAGAACCAGTCCCTCCCATTCACAATCTCTTCATTTTAAATCCGAAATTTACCTTTTAGCCCTTACTTCTATAATTCTTTTCCTAATAAATCCAAAACTTACCATTCAGCCCTTGAGCCTCACAAATCTCTTCAAATTAAGTCCCAATAATTTACCAACTTCTAAAATTGTATCAATTGGCTCCCCAACACCAACACCCCGCTAAATATTATTTACTTTAGGATTATTATTCATATTAACCCTTATCTATTTATTTATTTAATATACGGGTTGTTACAATACGGATCTTGTGCTTTAAATAGTATGGGACCCTACTACCTTCCACACCTATCTGTACGTGTCTCAAAGTCCCTAAGTCGCTACACCACACCACTATCAATCTTAGATACTTGTATCACCACAGTCACACACTACCACTCATCCTAGAATCTCTCCCTATAGGATTCTTCTCACATATGAGCACGCACTACAATGATTTTCTAGAAACCCTACCACTGCTAGGTGTATCAGCACTCCCAAAAGCTTAGAAAGTCATCACAAACTGCCTAGATTCCCAACTTAGACTTCCTCATTCACAAGTGATCACATTAACACACTCCAACACTCCCTCGAGATCACTAGGAATACTCACCCCCACCCTGTTATCAGTTGCGAAAGAAACTACTACCATTGTTAACTAACTATCTTACAAATAAAATTAATTGCAACAAGGATTAAACAGTCCTTCTACTGAAAGATTCTGCACTACAACGGTTGGACTCAAACAAGAGTTGCACAATAGGCCAAATCAAACATTCTAAAACTATTTAATTCTTGTGGCATGTAACTTAACATATTCGCTTAATAGCTAACTAACATCAATATAAGTTTCACATAGCACAAATAAAGTAGCATTCGAGAAGAAAAACCAATAGGAAAAAGGCATCATAAAGGTCAGACAATTCTAACACATAATTCCTGAGGATCCTTGGCCTACACATGCATCACTAACAGCTCACATAGCACACACAGAAAGGAATCTCTCCTAGCAGGAACTCTAGCATGCAACCCTGAGTAGATCCTTAGCCTATCTTATAGCATACACATCATACTATAACACATATAACAACAAGTCAATCACAACGTATAAAACAACTATGGATATTTTGTGAAATCGTTTTATGAGCTCCGACTGACTATACACATTACATCTTCTATTTTCTTCTCTTGAAATGAATATTTTCCAAAAATGCTTAGTAAAACACTCAGTTCCATAGTTTGAGTTTGGAATCCTACGAATGTCCATCCAAATCCCTGAAACCAGGATTCTGATACCAAATTGTAACGTCCCAAAAACCTAGGTTAAATTTTTTGCTTTTAACATCATATATCATCCTTTTTTAACACAGTTACATTCAGGATAAATCATTTGTTCATAAACCATTATTCTGAAATCAAAGTTATAATGAAGATAATGCGAAATCTCGAATCATAAAGCTGTTGATGTGTGTGTACAGTCACGCCTTCGCAATTCGATAAGTACCTGAAAAATATTTAATCCACAACTGTAAGCACAAAGATTAGTGATTTCCCCAAGATAAAACATACAACACAACATAATAATCAACTAAGGTTATCAGCAAACTCTGGAGACTATGAGCGGTCCCCAATGGGCCAACAGCACTCCCTATGGATTTGCAGCGCACCTATCGGGTTATCAGTTGTGCCATGGAATTATAACAATAAAAAAGCTATCATCAACTCCTTTTACATGTATCCGAAATCAACAAATTAGATCCAACTGGTTGACATGCATATACTACCACACATGTAAGTATAATGAGAAGACTCGCCTCACAAGTAGCAACTAAACACCACAACTCTCACCCAACAAAGACTGATCCTACATGGCATCTAACAGCAATAAAGATTACCCTCTCTATATACATTCCAAAACCCTTAGTTTGACCAAAAGTAAACCCATGCGAAAATTCAATGGTCAAAGTCAAAGTCAACAACCAACAATACTAATAGCTGACCCTCACATCGTAACCATCCCTTGGTCACGTTGTGAGAATGCACCATGATGTGAACCCTCCTTGGTCACATAGTGAGCACAAGAAGGCAAGATAATTGTGGGATCCTTCATCGTCACATCGTGACACTCTCCAGATCATGACATAACCATGATCTGAAGCATAATCTTAATGGTTTAAGTCCTTAATCCACTAATTCATCAACTCCAACTTTCCAGAAGGCTTTATCCATTCCAATATGCACATAAAAATCATTTCTTTTTAGACATGCATGTCCAATGCATGTCTTAAACACAAGCTAGGTCAAATTAACCAAAATAAGATCCTAACTTCAAGCATGGTGCCCATAAGATCATGAAAGATCATATCCATAGACCAAAATACTCTTGTGACAAGGTAGAATGATAAAGTTGAAAATTTTATTACATCCCACAATACAATCTTCATTTAGTGGACCAAAAACAAGCTTAGAATCTGGATCTAGCAACTTATAAGCATAAAGGTGGAAACTTGAATCATACCCAAGGTCCATAAGATAGTTGGAAGCTGAGATCTTCTTAAGCTAGGCTCCAAAACTCCATATTTAAAGTGATTCTTGAAGGGTTTTGATCATTCTAACACTCCTATGGTGTACATGCAACCCTAGAAACCTTGGATCTATGTTTTACTAAGATACATGCAAATTTGCTTTTCCAAGGTTCTTAACCTAACTAGCATGGCATAGGGAACTTTGGAACATAATAACCTAGTAGAGTTACATACCTTTTAGTAGTGGTTGATTGCTTGGAGTTTGAGAGCCTAGCACCAATAATGTAGATGCCTCAAATGGAAGTCACAAATCACCACAAACCTTGGAAACTTGAGAGAATAGTAGAACACTTCTAGAAATCGGCCACCCTTAGTTATCACACAAAAACTAGTGCAATTTCAAGTGTCAAAGACTTCTTTATATAGTGTGGTGGATTAGGGTTACATCCATGTAAACCATAATACCCATGACCTTTCATTTCCATGAGATCCATGGGTTAAAGCTCCATGGACTTACCATGCAAGCCTAGCCCATTCTAAATAAGCATTAGCCCACACTATATAAATACAAGAGTCCATATTTAATTAGTCACACTTTTGATCATCAAATTAATTCTAAATTAATTTTAGATCAATACTAATTAAATAATATGATTTCATATTAATATATTAGAACTTATAATATATTAATAAATCATAACTTATACTATTCTCAAAATATTATCCATATAAATTGTTCGGGTGAAGTGCAACCCAAATGGACCATGCCGGGTCGGGTCAAGTACATCTCAAATATAGTTATGGACTTAGACACCATACCCAACAGTCTCCCACTTGGATAAGTTTAATAACTATAGTTGCAATTATGAATTCAGGAACCGACCGCCAATCGTAGCTCTTAAAACTCTGTTGAACTATGAAGCGCCATTTTAGATAAGGGATCATATAATCCTCCGTTCTAGATATTAGCCGGACAAATACATGGAACAATGTCTTACTTATTGTCCAGCAGTTTGTTTCCCGATTTCCGATTTGTTTGACATAGAACTTAATTGAACACATCAATTTAGTTATGACCGGGCCTGGTACATAGGTCACAACAAAATCATCGAGGGGCCCAGATATCGCTTCTAATCCAAGAAGGAACAGATAAACTTCGACTCATATGCTTGTTCTACTATTTTTGAATCATACACAAAGGCATGTTTTATAACATCGAGTTACCAATGCGTTTTAGTACAATCAATGTATAACCAACTCATAGTCAACAACTCATATCTCTAGGTTTGAAGACTTATATGCTATTATCGTCTCACGATTACTTGAGATAAATTCCATGAAATGATACAAGTGAGCGTAGGTTGAATCCAATACTCAGAACTTATGAGCACTCATGAGTGTTGTAGCAATTCTTGCTATGTCCAACATCTTAGACATCTACAAGCCAACTCATGGCAATCTTGATTCATATCTACTTCCAACATATGACCGACTGTGGAGAGTTTGAATAATATGATATACCATAACATAATTATTTTGGAAGTCAAAACATGCAAAATGAAATGATAGTAAACGATTGACAAAAGATAGCAACACTTTACTCATAAATAAACAACAACTTTTATTCATCATCAAATGTCAATTACACTTTACAAATTTCAAAAAACTATCTAATTTCCAAAACTAATATCATCCTTTAGCCCTATGCGCCTTGCATGCTGAAGATGCTTAAACCTACTCAGTCCCTTCGTGAGGGGATCTGCTGGGTTCTCATCTGATGATACCCTCTTTGCCACGAGGAGTCCTTCTTCTATTCGATGTCTGATGAAGGGATATTTTCTGTCAATGTGTCTGGATCTGCCATGATCTCTCGGTTCCTTTGCTAAGGCAGCCGCACTATTGCTGTCACAGAAAATCTCCATAGGCTCCTTTATAGTTGGTACAACTCCAAGGTCTCCAATGAAGTTCTTTAGCCATATAGCCTCCTTTGCTGCCTCGCTTGCCCCTATATACTCGGATTCACAAGTTGAATCAGCCACTGTCTCCTGCTTGGAACTTTTCCAAGAAATTGCTCCTCCGTTTAAGGTAAAGACCCAGCCTGACTGAGAGCGGAAATTATCCCTATCAGTCTAAAAGCTAGCATCACTATACCCTACTACTCTCAAGTCATCACTCCCACCGAGGGTAAGGACCCAGTCCTTAGTCCTCCGCAGGTACTTGAGAATGTTCTTTACCGCAGTCCAGTGATCCTTGCCAGGATTCCCCTGATATCTGCTAACCATGCTCAATGCAAATGCCACATCAGGACGAGTACAAGTCATAGCATACATGATCGAGCCTACACCGGAAGCATACGGAACTCGACTCATCTCTGCTATCTCAGCCTCTGTACTCGGGCTGTGAGTCTTACTCAGTCTGGCGTTACTTTGGATCGGTAACTCACTTTTCTTGGAGTTCTACATGTTGAACCTTTTCAACACTTTATCCACATAGGTGCTCTGACTAAGTCCAATTAATCTTTTACTCATGTCTCTCAAAATCCTTATCCCTAGGATATAGGCAGCTTCTCCAAGGTCCTTCATAGCAAAACACTTCCCAAACCAGGACTTCACTTCCTGCAGAGTTGGGATGTCATTTCCTATGAGTAGTATGTCATCCACATACAATACCAAAAAGCTAACTATACTCCCACTAGCCTTGACATATACACAGGACTCATCTTCGCTCCTCGAAAAGCCAAACTCTTAGACTTTCTCATCGAAACAAAGATTCCATCTGCGAGGTGCTTGTTTCAATCCATAGATGGATTTTTCAAGCTTACACACTCTATTTGGGTACTCTGCGCTGACAAAACACTTTGGCTAACTCATGTAAACATCCTCGGCCAACTTTCCATTAAGGAAAGCGGTTTTGACATCTATTTGCCATATTTCATAGTCATGAAATGCAGCAATGGCTAGCATAACCCTAATAGACTTAATCTTTGCTACTGGTGAAAAGGTCTCATCATAATCAACTCGCGAAGTTTGAGAAAATCCCTTTGCAACCAGTCGCACCTTATAAGTGTGTACATTACCATCCATGTCGGTCTTCTTCTTGAAGATCCATTTGCACCCGACTTTCTTACGACCTAGTACATTGTCAACCAAGTTCCAAACTTGATTGTCATACATGGATTGTATCTTGTTGTCCATAGCCTGTTTCCAATTAGCAGCCTCAGGGCCTGCCATGGCTTCCGTGTAGCTGTTAGGTTCATCCAGACTTACCAGTGTGCTATCACTGATAAGTGTATCACCTTCTGCAGTAATATGGAAACCATAGTAATGCTCAGGTGCATTCCTAACTCTCGTGGAACGCCTCAGAGGTACAGACTTAATTGTCAGATCAACAGGAGTTTCCTCCTCAGGTTTATTGCTAGGGTTTGAGGTTCCTTCACCACTTGACTCTTGAATTTCTTCAAGGTCAATTTGCCTCCCACTGTTTCCTTGGCTTATGAACTCTCTCTCGCGAAATACTCCTCTCCTTGCTACAAAGACCACATTATCACTAGGTCTGTAGAAGAGTTAACCAAAGGAGCTCTGTGGGTAGCCGATGAAAATACACCTCTCACTTCGAGGTTCGAGCTTATCGTGAGTCCCGCACCTCACGAAAGCCTCGCAACCCCAGATCTTGATGTGGTCTAGATTGGGAACTTTTCTAGTCCACATCTCGTGAGGTGTTTTGGCAACCTTTTTGGTAGGGATTAGATTAAGGATATGGGCGGTAGTCTCTAAGGCATACCCCTAAAATGAGATTGGTAGCGAAGCTCGACTCATCATGGAATGAACCATATCCAACAAGGTTCGATTGCGCCTCTCAGCCACACCATTCAACTGCGGTGTCCTGGGATGTGTCAATTGTGAGACAATCCCACATTCCTTAAGATAGTCAAGGAACTTTGTACTAAGATACTCACCACCTCGCTCGGATCGAAGCATCTTAATGTTCCTGCCCAACTGATTCTCCACTTCTTGTTTAAACTCCTTGAACTTTTCAAAGGTTTCTGACTTATGCTTGATTAAGTAGACATATCCATATCTACTAAAATCATCAGTAAAAGTCACATAGAAGCGGTTAGCATCTCTTGTGGCGGTTCTGAAGGGTCCACACACATCAGTATGTATGAGGTCCAACAAACCCTCACCCCTAGCACAAGTACCAGTGAAGGGTGACTTTGTCATTTTCCTAAGCAAACAAGATTCACAACTATCATCTGACTTTAGGTCAAATGACTCCAAGACTCCATCCTTTTGGAGTTGGCCTATGCGTTTCTTGCTTACATGTCCAAGACGACAATGCCATGATGATGCTTTATCCAAGCTAGTGGAAGAATCGATACACAACACATTATTTCCTAGGTTATCTACAACCGACACAGTTTCATACACACCATCACAAGGTAATGCTTTAAAATAAAGAACATTATTAAAGAAAGCATTAATACCACCACATTCATTATCAAACGAAAAGGTAAAACCTTGTTTGTACAAACCATGAAAGGAAATAATATTTCTCGCCATTTCAGACGAGTAACAACATTTATTCAAATCTAATGTTAACCCACTACTTAGCAACAAAGAATAAACTCCAATCTTGGTGACAGGTGTAACTTTCCTATTCCCCATGATCAAGTTTATCTTCCCATGCTCCACATTCTCACTTCTTCTTAGTCCCTGCAAATAAGAACATATGTGAATACCACAACCTGTATCAAGGACCCAAGAATTAGAACAGGGTGAGTTGTTAGACAGTATAGTGTAAATACCTGCATGGTTGGGTTTCACTTTTCCATCCTTAACATCTTGCACGTACTTTGGGCAGTTTCGCTTCCAGTGCTACTTTTCATGGCAATAGAAGCATTCAGCCTCTTTAGGGTTAGCAGAAGGAGTGACAAAACCTTTCTTGGTTCCACTTGAAGAGGAGCCATCAAGGGACTTTCCATTGGTACCCTTCGAAGGGCTCTTCCACTTCTTTCCTTTGCCTTGCCCGATTGCCAAGACATGGGCCGCAGTAGGAGTAGGAGTAGTAACAACCGACTTACCTTTAAGACCACTTATGCGGTCTTCAAAAGTCCTTGAAGCTTGCTGAGTGTAACTTCCTCCTTGTTCATGTGGTATGTCATTCGGAATTGATCATAACACGAAGGTAAGGAGTGCAGAATGATATCAATTGCCAACTCCTCTGGGAAGTTCACATTCAGTTTCATCAAACGGTCCACATACCTTTGCATTTTCTGGATGTGGCCCGTGATGTGTTCACCATCCTTCATCCGGGTTGTTATCATGGAGGAGATGATTTCATACCGCTCTTGACGAGCACTCTGATGGTAGCGGTCCATCAAGTCCTGGTGCATCTCAAAAGGGTAATAGTCCTCATAGGACTTTTGGAGCTCAGCTGTCATTGTGGCCAACATGATACATGCCACTTTGGTGGCATCTCTCTCATGTGCCTGGTATTCAGCGATCTCCTCAGGAGTAGCAGACGACTTATCAAGTTCCTTAAGCTCCTTGTCGAGGACATATTCTTTGTCCTCATACCGAGTGACCATCCTGATGTTCCTGATCCAATCCATAAAGTTGGATCCATCGAAGATGACTCTCCCACAAAGGTTCATGAGAGAGAAGGAGCCGGTAGGGTTTGAGCCAGAAGCAACATTGTTGGAAGACATCTGAAAAGAAGAAAGACAAGTTTAGATTAGATATAAAGATAGTCCTTAATAAGACACCCAAATGTAATATTAAGTCTAGGACCCAACACAATATTTTATAACTCAGAAGAGGGATACCGTAACACAAACTATAAAATATTTGAAGGTAGGTGAATGACGATTCACCAATTTCCACCATGAAAAACAAATAAATTATTAGGTTTTAATTGGTTTTGAAACTCCTAGATTCTTTGAGATTCATTGAACTTTTCAATGGCATGTTTCAATCTCGAGTGTGCCCTTCAAGTTTTGTGACTGGGATGCCGAGGATCACAAAACAAGGTGTGAAGTAACCATGCAAATTACTTGGTACTCTTAATGTTTATCACTCAATCGATGTGCCGGTTAACCACACACGCTCCACCGACCTATGATAAACCTTAAGCCACCCTTTGCCTACCTTGTTAAGTCCAGGTTAGTGTGCCGGTTAACCACACACGCTGCACTAATGACTTAATCAAAGTGCAAAGTGTAATTTCATGGGTTAGCACCTTATTCACATTTTCCTAAAGTAACTAAGATTGGGAATTTATAAAAAAAACATTTAGTTACTTTACATTCATCATACTTTTAATGAGGATTAAAGTCATAATCCTACCCGTTCGGCTAACGACCCTCCACCAGTCAAGGAAGCGGTGGGTGAGAGTGGACACCCATTAAGCTGCCATTTTATAGGCAACAACCTTATACCCCCCTTATAGACCGGCTTCGTGAATGAGGCCTACTAACGGTAAAACGAGTTGTTCTTATACATACACACACACATATATATATATATATATATATATATATATATATATATAATTAACTTATAATAGTATAAAGTATAAGGGTTGAATTTTAACTTTTAAAATTCTAGGGGTTGGAACTAAAGTTTACTAAAATGTGTGACACTTTACATGTTCCAAAACTTGAGGGCAAGTTTTGTAACTTTCAAAACTTTTCATCTTTCATAACTTATGAGTTAATGGTTTATTAAAATGAGAGACTTTTCATTTTATGTAACCTATGTGTTCCTTTAATAGACTTTAAAAGAGTGACTTTTGGTAATCCGTAACTTGAGGACAAATTATGGATTCCATTAAAACACATAATGATCAAGAATTAAACTAACAAGCAAGTTGCAAATAATTCCTATGATCTTCTAAACTCATAAGTGTATGAATATTCATATCAACAATTTCAAGAATCATAAAAAACACATATAAGACTTGAAATTTTGATAATAGCTATTGAAAATGGATTAGCATAACCATTACGCCATCTAAAACAAGTTTTATAAGACCAAAACAGTTTAGGGTAATGTTTCTAGTCCATTTCCAGCAGCAAAACTCGAAAAACTGCACTCTGGGCATTCTACTCGTCGAGTGCATGAACCTACTCGACGAGTAGGATGATTTTACACATGGACTCGTCGAGTCCCCCCATGGACTCGGCGAGTTCATTCAGCAGAATGCATAATTTTCGACTTTTTTCAACAAGTTGCATCAAGTATCAAGAAAACAAGCCTAGGCTGTGATACCACTGAAGGGTTTTGAGCATTCTAACACTCCTATGGTGTACATGCAACCCTAGAAACCTTGGATCTATGTTTTACTAAGATACATGCAAATTTGCTTTTCTAAGGTTCTTAACCTAACTAGCATGAGATGGGTAACTTTAGAACATAATAAGCTAGTAGAGTTACATACCTTTTAGTAGTGGTTGATTGCTTGGAGTTTGAGAGCCTAGCACCAATAATGTGGATGCCTCAAATGGAAGTCACAAATCACCACAAACCTTGGAAACTTGAGAGAATAGTAGAACACTTCTAGAAATCGGCCAACCTTAGTTCTCACACAAAAACTAGTGCAATTTCAAGTGCCAAGGACTCCTTTATAGAGTGTGGTGGATTAGGGTTACATCCATGTAAACCCTAATACCCATGACCTTTCATTTCCATGAGATCCATGGGTTAAAGCTCCATGGACTATCCATGGACTTACCATGAAAGCCTAGCCCATTCTAAATAAGCATTAGCCCACACTATATAAATACAAGAGTCCATATTTAATTAGTCACACTTTTGATCATCAAATTAATTCTAAATTAATTTTAGATCAATACTAATTAAATAATATGATTTCATATTAATATATTAGAACTTATAATGTATTAATAAATCATAACTTATACTATTCTCAAAAGATTATCCATATAAATTGTTTGGGTGAAGTGCAACCCAAATGGACCATGCCGGGTCGGGTCAAGTACATCTCAAATATAGCTTTGGACTTAGACACCTTATCCAACACTTCTTTCCAAAATCCACCAAGAACTCCAAAAATGGACGAGAGAGTAGAGGGGAGGCTAAAAGTGGTGAAAATGAGGCTAGGGTTTCTCCCAAAGGGTTCTAGATATGATGGAGGCTAAGAAAATACCCCTAAACATGAATCCTTACCTTTAAATACCTTGAAAACCTTAAAATTTTATTGGGCTTGGGTTGCACAGTTTTAACCTCGTGATAGCCTGCTTGTCACCTTGTGAGGGCTCTCATGTCGTGACGACATTCCCGCTACCTCGTGAGAATGGTTTTTCCCCAAATTCCACTCCAACTTCAAACAGTCATAACTTTTTCGTTTTAACTCCTTTTTTCGATCTTTATATGCCCGGAAAGGTATTGACAAGTCCCACAACCATATATAAGTACTTTTGTCTTAATATATGTCAAACTAAAACCATAATCAATGCCAGAAGCCCAATATATAACTTTTCCCGTTTTACCCTTTTTCTTCGAAGCACAATTCTATGGCTTTAATCACTTAACCCAACATTATCAACATCCGATAGGGTCTAAAATCTATTCCCTTGAAGCCCAAGACCTTTACTCGATCCATATACGGCCCGCTATCCTGATAATAGAAACAATTGAAAACTAGGTGTTACACGTTTAACACCTATTTCCTGATTGTGTGAGCTGTTGAAATTTGACTTTATTAGCAAGGTGAGTATTCTCACTATACTATAGGATGCTAGCTGTCTTTGTGACTTTTGCATGTATATGCTGGGATGAACCCATTTATTGTATGTTGGGTCGGGCCCATTATTTACTTGGTTGGGACCATTTATTACTGGGTTGGGCCCATTTATTATTAGACTGGACCCATTTATTATTGGGATGGGCCCATTTGTTATATGTTGGGCTGGGCCCATTTATCGGTTTATGGTATTTTGGGGAACTCACTAAGATTTGAGTTTACGGTTTTGTGGTTTAACATTTTTAGGTACTTCCAGTTTGAGAGGGAAGGGTCCGACATGATCGCACAGCATCCCCTTATCATTTCCGCATCGATAAACATTTTACTCTGATATTTTTGATACATTTGTTTTATGATGGTTTTGAGAAACATGATGTATGGTTTTGACGATTTTAAAAATGGAAATTTTATCACTATTTTCTGGATGTTACAGTCACGATGGTGTTATTGTTCCAGAAACACAAGAGCTTCGTAGAAGCAAAAGAGGTCGAATTACAAATGATTTTGGTTCCGACTTCCAACTATATTTGGTGGAAGGTTCAAGGGATGAAATATGTCTCGAATAATCATATTGCTATAATATTGAGGATGATCCTAAGACATATTAAGAGACCATGGAGTCTCGGGATATCTTCTTTTGGAAGGAAGCGATTGATGATGAAATTGTTGGGTTTTATGTACTATAACACTCCTATGGTGCACATACAACCCTAATAGCTTTGGATCTAAGTTTTCTCTAGTTATACATGCAATAAAATATCCAAAGCATGAAGCCTACAACTAGCATACAATTTGATACTTGAATCATAAAATAGATTAGATGATTACCTCTTTGTTGTAGCTTGATGTATTTGGCCTTTAAGAACTTAGCACCCCAAGTGTGATGCCTCAAACGGTTCATAACACACCATGAACAAAGGAGGACTTTTTTTTAGAGAGAATATGGAGCACACAAAATCGGTTATATGAACTCTAAGAACACTTGTGTAACCGATTTTAGGCCAAGGGTAACATATATGTAGTGTGGGATTCCAAGAGTCATGGGTAAACCCTAATCCACAAACTTAGGTTATGATCTATAATTCATGTGGGCTAACTCTTCATGGATGCTTACATAAACTTAGCCCATCATGGATCAATAGCCCAATCCTATATGTATCACTAATTTACATAATTAGTCCCCGTTAATTTAATTAGTCTCTTTTGATCACAAAATTAATTCCAAATTAATTCTTGATCAATACTAATTAAATAATATGATTTCACAATTAATATATTATACTTGTAATATATTAATAAATCATAAATAACCTCTTATTCAAATATCCATCCTATCAAATTGTCCTGGTGATATGCAACCCGAAATGGACCATGCTACTCTCGGGTCAAGTACATACCAATTATAGTTATGGACTTACACACCTAATCCAACAGTCTCCCACTTGGATAAGTCTAATAACTATTATTGCAAGTACGACTCCAAAATCCCGACTAGCAATCGTAGCTCTTAAAAGCCGCTGTCGAACTCTGACCTAGTCAGTGACGCGTCCATTAGATAAGTGATCATATATTCCTCTATTCTACAAGATATCATATGGACTGAGACATGGATTATAATCATTCTCTCTTTCCATTTGTTGTTTCCCGATTTCCGATTTATGACAGCTGACTAATTGAAGAAATCAAATCAGTCCATGCTTGGCCAAGCGCTTATGGTTAAATCATCGAGGGGCCCACAAATATCGCTTTTATCCCTCTTATGATAAAGGAACGGATAAAATTCGACTCATATGCTTGCTCTATTTACTCATCAAATCACACATAATAATATGTTTTATAACACCAAGTTACTGGTGCGTTTACATATTATCAATGTGCAACCGACTTGTAAACTGTAACTATATGTCACCGTTTGAAGAATATAAGATATTATCATCTCACTAATCACTCGTGATAAAATCCATGAAGTGATTCAGATGAGCGTGGGTTTAATCCAATACTCAAATCTTATTATAGGAGTACTCATAAACACTGCAACAAACTTGTGCTATGTCTAAACACTTTAGACAATCTACAGACGGATTCATGACAGTCTTAACTCAATACCTACTTCCAAAGTATGATCGACTGTGGATAATTTAAATAATCTTATTATTCGGGAAGTCAAAACATGCAAAGTGAAACACAAGAATAATCGAATGCAATATGGTCTCAAAACTTTTGAATATAAATAAAACACCTTTTATTTAATCACCATATTGATTACACATTATTCATTGTATAATGTTTCGATTAATCAACTTAATACTAGAATTAAAACAATAGTTATCCCATGCTCCAAGCATGCACACTATGTTTACCTATGGTCCTTACTTTGTGAAATAGATGAATCGAAAACATTTCAATGATGCTCATTTCACAATTCCAAATACTTAGTGTAAGAATACCTAATTCTTGCCACTATAAGAGTGTGTTAGATTCTAAACTATCATGCAATGATCCTTTTGTAATGTCGAGGTACCAAAGTCACAGAGACTTTGCCAACGATCTTACAAAACATTCCACTGGATATTGACAACAAAACAATTCCAAGGAAGCGAAGTCTCAAATTCAAAGTACATTCCTTTGAACATCCTTCTTGCATAAAGGTTTCTAACCTACACATAGATTCTTAATATCCAACTCCCATTATGAAAACATTTCCATATTTGCCATATGAGAATGTATTATTAATAGAATCCTGTCTATTCATAATAATGTCAATATGATCCATCCATTACTATACTTCCAATTGTCCTTAAGCAACCAATCCTTTACGAACCTTAGATTGTCCTTGACAATTGTTTAACCACTTTAGTCATATCCGGTTCTAGTCCTTTTTCCCTCTTAATGCCCTAGGCATTTGGAAAATTAGAACACGTGAATATTATAGCATATGCAATCGATCCTTTATCCGAAGCATGTATTTATAGTGGACAATTAGGTCAAGGAGAATTGGTTCAGGCCTTGGGCCAGCCCAATTCAGGCCCAACTAGCAAGGAGTTGGGCAAGGCCGCCCGGAGGCGTCGGGCGGGGCTGGCGGGCGTGCCCCAGGCAAGGCTGGCGGGCGCGCACCAGGAAAGGATGGCAGGGGAGCGCCTGGCCGGGCAGGCAGGAGAGTCCCCAGCAGGGCTGGCAAGGGAGTCCCCAGCAAGGCTCGCAAGGGAACGTCAGGCAGGGCTGGCAGGAGCGTGCCAGGCTAGGCTGGCATGCTAGAGCAGTCTAGGCCATGCTAGTGGACCATATATCATCAGTTTTCATAATCATTAAGATGATCATAAGACACAATACTCAGGTACTCTCCTTTTCCTTTCAGATTGGAGAAACTTTTATCTTTTTGCCAAATTTGATTCTTCTTATTCGTTCTGCTATACATTGAAACTTTTTCAATGTTTCAGAATTACACTTAAACTTGTAAGAATAACCATATTTACTAAACTTTTAGTAAATCATCAAGAATATTCTTATCGATCTTTGTGGTGGACCTGACTAGTGCACAACAAAGTGTACTAGATCCCCTAGTCCTTCGCTTGACTCCCATCTATATGTGAACAATGAATTAGTCTTAATTTCCCAAAGATGAAGGTTCTCATTCATCATACAATACAAGTTGCATGATTCCAAGTTTCTGTCCAACTGAAACTTTGGTGATGAGAATCTTTCCTTATTTGGTAAATTTAGACACTACCACAAACGAAAGAATCAAATCCATATTGCTAAAAATGGAAACATACAAACATCAATTTTCACAAATGTCATTGTAAGGAAATATAAAATAAGATAAAATCAAAAATTTTCTTTATTTATAAAACGCGGAAAACTTGTCCTTACAATGTAAATACATATGAAAACTATGTTGCTACATATTTCTAAGCAATCTATCATAACTCTTAAGTAGCAGCTCACAATTCTGATCATCGAATCATGCGATCGAAATCCATCTCTTCGCGATCAGACTCAGCCTGCTCTTTCTTTAAGCTTCCTTTCTCTTCTTCGATCCTTCAAAAAATCAAAATGTAATCTTATCACATCATGTATTAAGAATCTACAAATAGGAACTTAATAGAGTTAGATAGTGGACTTACCTGAAGCAGAGTCAAACACTTTGACTTTACCATCCTTGTGATCCTTCAGGTAGATACGACAGCTTCGCATCCAATTCCCCTTCTTTTGGCAGTAGAAACAAACAGACTCTTTCGGAATGGCACACGGGACAATCTCATACTTAGCCTTTCTCTCTACCATTTGGTCAAACGGTTTAACCATGACCGATCCCTTTTCCATTGGGAAGAGAAGACTTTTCTGGAATTCTAATGTTTCCATTTTCAATGTCCACAGAAGTTTGGGAAGTAGATCTTTCAAACAAATTTGCATTACGAGTGCGCCAAATCATTTCTGATTTAGCAGAAATTAGCAAATAGGTAAGATCGATAAGGGTCACGTTGTGATCTGTCATATAGTAATCTTTAATGAACTCACTATATGACTTAGGAAGTGATTGAAGAACCAAGTCAACAGCCAACTTCCTCGAGACAACGACACCTAATATTCCCAGCTTGTCAATGTTTGACTTCATCTCTAAGACATGTGCGCACACAGACCTTCCATCTCGGTGTTTGCTTTCCAATAGGGTTTGAGTGACCTTGAACTTTTCAAGTCGACGAACATGTGGGTCAAGGAAAATTATTAGAGGAGGTGGAGAAAGTGAAGTATGATTTCTAGGAACATCACCTTAATGAGGAAAGCTTTTTCCAAAAGATTTGGGAAGACCATAGTTGTCAGAACTAGACATCTACAAGGGAGAAATTCAAGTTTCGTTGATTTAAGTCCTTAATATAACATCCAAATGAAATATTAAGGCTAGGACCCAACACAATAATTCACAATTAGGAAGAGGGATGTCGTAATCCAATTGTAAACTATTTGTTGGTAGGTAAATGACGATTTACCAATTCCACCATGAAAACGAAATTTTTAAACGAATAAAGTTTTAAATGAAACTCCTAGATCTTTTGAGATTCATTGAACTTTTCAATGGCATGTTTGATCTCGATTATGCCCTTCAAGTTTGTGACTGGATACCGAGGATCACAAACAAGGTGTGAATAACCATGCAAATTAGCTTAGCACTCTCGAAGTCATTTATCACCTAATCAATGTCCGGTTAACCACACATGCTCCATTGATCTATGACAAACATCGAGCTACCCTTTGCCACCCTTACTAGTCCAAGTTAGTGTGCCGGTTAACCACACACGCTCCACAAACGAATTGGGAAGGTGCAAAGTGCATTTTCATGGATTAGCACCAAATTCACATTTTTCCTAAAGTAACTAAGATTTAGGAATTAATAAAAGTGTTTATTTACTTTGTATTTTTCAGTATACTTTTAATGGAAGTTTGTGTCCTATCCTACCCGTTCGGCTAACGACCCTCCACTAGTCAAGAGTGCGGTGGGTAAGAGTGGATACCCATTCAATCGCCATTTTATAGGCAATTTCCTTAAACACCCATTATAGACTAGCTTCGTGAATGAGGCTTACTAACGGTAAGACTGACCTTTTACTTATATATATATATATATATATATATATATATATATATATATATATATATATATATATATATATTAAACTTTTAATTTTATATAGTATAAGGGTGTATTTTAAACTTTTAAAATACTAGGTGGTTTAATCTATTAATAAATTATACTCTTAATTTAATTAATCTTAAACCATATGATTATGGATTTAATAATACTCTCTTAATTAAACATTTAATTAACTTAATAGAATCCATAAGAGTGTAATTGAACTATTCAAAGGAAACATCAAGGTTCTAAATATAAAAATTCAAAATTAAAAACTATTTAATTAATTTTTTTAAGTTATGAACCCAAGAGTTGCACCTTTCGAAACCTTATAATTACTAGAGTTAATGTTTCATAAAAGAGACTTTTTAAGTTTCAAAACTTGAGGGCAAGTTTTGTAACTCTTGAAAACTTTTGGTTTCCATAACTTATCAGTTTAATGTTCATGAATGAGACTTTTCATATTTCATAACTTGAGGACAACTTATGAAACTCTCTTCAAGAACCATTTAGATCAAATACAACTAATTAAATTGTCATATGATTTATTATTCATCAAGTTGATCTAATCTAACTCATATAACAATGCAATTTAAATCAAATTACACAAACCATTAGTTTATCAAATAATCTAGTAATAATTTTATAATTTGACAATTTATCTTTTAATTTAGATGAGGATAATTATTTTCATAACATAAAAATTGAATTTTGATCAACAAAACAACTTATAGTAATTATCCAAATCCAAATTAAGCCAAGAAATCCGAAAAATCTGCCAGACCCGTCACCACCTCGTGGTAATTTTGACCACCTCATGGTGATCAGGCAGAGTCCAAAAAAATGATTTTTTCAGCTTTGAACAAACAACAATTGCATCAAATAACAGAAAGCAACCCATGGCTCTGATACCACTGTTGGATTTTATGTACTATAACACTCATATGGTGCACATACAACCCTAATAGCTTTGGATATAAGTTTTCTCTAGTTATACATGCAATAAAATATCCAAAGCATGAAGCTTACAACTAGCATACAATTTGATACTTCAATCATAAAATAGATTAGATGATTATCTCTTTGTTGTAGCTGGATGTATTTGGCCTTTAAGAACTTAGCAACTCAAGTGTGATGCCTCAAACAGTTCACAACACACCATGAACAAAGGAGGACTTTTTTTAAAGAGAATATGGAGCATACAAAATCGGTTATATGAACTCTAAGAACACTTGTGTAACCGATTTTAGGCCAAGGGTAACATATATGTAGTGTGGGATTCCAAGAGTCATGGGTAAACCCTAATCCACACACTTAGGTTATGATCCATAATTAATGTGGGCTAACTCTTCATGGATGCTTACATAAACTTAGCCCACCATGGATCAATAGCCCAATCCTATATGTATCGCTGATTTACATAATCAGTCCCCGTTAATTTAATTAGTCTCTTTTGATCATAAAATTAATTCGAAATTAATTATTGATCAATACTAATTAAATAATATGATTTCACAATTAATATATTATACTTTTAATATATTAATAAATCATAAATAACCTCTTACTCAAATATCCATCCTATCAAATTTTCCTGGTGATATGCAACCCGAAATGGACCATGCTACTCTCGGGTCAAGTACATACCAATTATAGTTATGAGCTTAGACACCTAATCCAACAGAAATATCATCAATTCTTGAGAACAACACTTGGGTGTTATCTGATTTGCCTCCTGGTTGGTCATTTAAGGTTTTAGGCAAAAACCCGGTGTTGACTATTTTGATATGTATGCCCCGGTTGCACGAACTTCTACTATTAGATTGTTGATTTCCTTGGAAAGTATCCACAATCTGATTATCCATCAAATGGATGTTAAAACAACCTTTTTCAATGGTGAGCTAGATGAAGAAGTTTACATGAAACAACCGAAAGGTTTCGTTATACCTGGTAAAGAGCATATAGTATGTAAACCGGTAAAATCTTTGTATAGGCTGAAACAAGCACCCAAATAATGGAATCAAAAGTTTGATGAGGTTATTTTGTCATCTGGTTTCAAGTTAAATCAATGTGACAAATGTGTTTATAGTAGATTTAATCATGCTACTGGTGGATGCATGATCATTTGCTTATATGTGGATGATATGTTGATTTTTGGTACTGACCAAGATCAAATAGATGAAACAAAGCAATTGTTGTCATCTAAATTCTCCATGGAAGATTTGGAAGAGGTTGATGTAATTCTTGGTATAAGAATTAAGAGGGTGAATAAGGGTTTTGTAATGACTCAAAGTCATTATGTTGAGAAAGTTCTCAAAAGTTTCAATTTTAGTGATTGTTTTCCTATGAGTACTTTTATGGATTCAGGTGTGAAATTAATGCCTAACACTGGGATTCCTATTTCTCAATTGGAATACTCTAAAGCTATTGCTAGCTTGATGTATGCAATTACAAGTACCAGGTCTGATATTGCTTTTGCAATAGGAAAGTTGAGCAGGTACACTAGTAATCCTAATGCTCAACATTAGCAATCGGTCAATAGAGTGTTTAAGTATCTCAAGGGAACCATGTATTATGGTTTGAGTTACTTTGGAATTTCTTCGGTCATAAAAGTTCATTCGGATGCAAGTTGGATAACCAACATGGAGGACTATTCCTCAACAAATGGTTGGGTGTTCTTGCTTGTGGGTGGTGCCATTTCCTAGGATTCCAAGAAGCAATCTTGCATTACAAACTCGGCAATGGAATTTGAGTTTGTTGCGTTAGCTACTGCCGGTAAAGAAACAGAATGGAAAAGGAATTTAGTCGATGAGATTCCTTTGTGTTCAAAGCCGACAACATATATATATATATATATATATATATATATATATATATATATATATATATATATATATATCCTTTGTGATAATGTGCAGCCACTTTGGCTAAGGCTTATAATCAGGTTTATAATGGCAAGTCTAGTAACTTAGGTGTTAAACACAATATGATAAGAGAACTAATCATGAATGGTGTGATTTTGGTTGATTTTATGAAATCGCAACAAAATTTGGTAGATCAATTGACTAAAGGTCTATCAAGAGATTTGATGCACAAGTATGTTATATGGATAGGATTAAAGTCCATTTAATTCTGTAATGATGAGACTCCCAATTCCCTTTTAAAGAGTTGAATTCAATGTGGAAACCTCATACTTATAGATTGGAACATATGAAGTATACATCCCATGTATGTGTTTGGTTCTGCAAGTTGACTAGGTTGAAGTATAACTTCTTAATAATTCATTTGGTAAAATGTATGTGTATATACATGAAGTAAATGAATTACCTACGTGATTGTGAAATGTAGCCCCATTTCAAGAGGTTGGGGACTTGGCCTTGATACAATCATGAGAAGGGTATTCAGTTGGGTTGGAAATATTAGTTCGGAAATTGAACATACACGATCCATAAGGAATCCATATTTCCACCATCACCCTACTCATATATCCTCCAACATGCTATGCGGTATGGCTGTGGAAAGAAACATGGGGAGGTTGACGTGGAGCATGGTGGAGAGGGGGTACATCGCCCCTTAAGTGGTAAAACCGTATTAACTTCCGCTTTAGAGAAAAATTGAATTGTCTGGGGGAGGATAAAGAAACTAGATGAATGTGGATCTAGATAAAAGGTGTATCCACATGTCATGTGTTTTTTGCCGATGACATGTTGGATTAGTTTGCCGATGGCAAACACCACCCCTTGACTAGTTTTTTTGCCATTGATAATTTTCATGTGCACATTATTGTCGTTCACTAATGCCGTTGAAAAGTTATGATATTGAAAGACTTGGTACAATTAGCATCACATAAAATACATTGCATATGATTTAAGTATATATTTTTGATAGACAAAGATGGCACCACATCCCACCTGTAGACAGAAAATGATAGGAATTACAAAAGCTTATGTGGTGCTTATATGACATCAAATTTTAATAATCAAAAATATCATCACACCCTTTATCCGTTTTGCGAGAGAATTTGGTAGATTCATACAAAATTTAGTATGTGGAAGAGGGATGTCGTAATCCAATTGTAAACTATTTGTTGGTAGGTAAATGACGATTTACCAATTCCACCATGAAAACGAAAATTTTAAACGAATAAAGTTTTAAATGAAACTCCTAGATCTTTTGAGATTCATTGAACTTTTCAATGGCATGTTTGATCTCAATTATGCCCTTCAAGTTTGTGACTAGGATACCGAGGATCACAAACAAGGTGTGAATAACCATGCAAATTAGCTTAGTACTCTCGAAGTCATTTATCACCTAATCAATGTCCGGTTAACCACACATGCTCCATTGATCTATGACAAACATCGAGCTACCCTTTGCCACCCTTACTAGTCCAAGTTAGTGTGCCGGTTAACCACACACGCTCCACAAACGAATTGGGAAGGTGCAAAGTGCAGTTTCATGGATTAGCACCAAATTCACATTTTTCCTAAAGTAACTAAGATTTAGGAATTAATAAAAGTGTTTATTTACTTTGTATTTTTCATTATACTTTTAACGGAAGTTTGTGTCCTATCCTACCCGTTCGGCTAACGACCCTCCACTAGTCAAGAGTGCGGTGGGTAAGAGTGGATACCCATTCAATCGCCATTTTATAGGCAATTTCCTTAAACACCCCTTATAGACTAGCTTCGTGAATGAGGCTTACTAACGGTAAGACTGACCTTTTACTTATATATATATATATATATATATATATATATATATATATATATATATATATATATATATATATATTAAACTTTTAATTTTATATAGTATAAGGGTGTATTTTAAACTTTTAAAATACTAGGTGGTTTAATCTATTAATAAATTATACTCTTAATTTAATTAATCTTAAACCATATGATTATGGATTTATAAATACTCTCTTAATTAAACATTTAATTAACTTAATAGAATCCACAACAGTGTAATTGAACTATTCAAAGGAAACATCAAGGTTCTAAATATAAAAATTCAAAATTAAAAACTAATTAATTAATTTTTTTAAGTTATGAACCCAAGAGTTGCACCTTTTGAAACCTTATAATTACTAGAGTTAATGTTTCATAAAAGAGACTTTTTAAGTTTCAAAACTTGAGGGCAAGTTTTGTAACTCTTGAAAACTTTTGGTTTCCATAACTTATCAGTTTAATGTTCATGAATGAGACTTTTCATATTTCATAACTTGAGGACAACTTATGAAACTCTCTTCAAGAACCATTTAGACCGAATACAACTAATTAAATTGTCATATAATTTATTATTCATCAAGTTGATCTAATCTAACTCATATAGCAATGCAATTCAAATCAAATTACACAAACCATTAGTTTATCAAATAATCTAGTAATAATTTTATAATTTGACAATTTATCTTTTAATTTAGATGAGGATAATTATTTTCATAACATAAAAATTGAATTTTGATCAACAAAACAACTTATAGTAATTATCCAAATCCAAATTAAGCCAAGAAATCCGAAAAATCTGTCAGACCCGTCACCAACTCGTGGTAATTTTGACCACCTCATGGTGATCAGGCAGAGTCCAAAAAATGATTTTTTCAGCTTTGAACAAACAACAATTGCATCAAATAACAGAAAGCAACCCATGACTCTGATACCACTGTTAGGTTTTATGTACTATAACAGTCATATGGTGCACATACAACCCTAATAGCTTTGGATCTAAGTTTTCTCTAGTTATACATGCAATAAAATATCCAAAGCATGAAGCTTACAACTAGCATACAATTTGATACTTCAATCATAAAATAGATTAGATGATTATCTCTTTGTTGTAGCTTGATGTATTTGGCCTTTAAGAACTTAGCACCCCAAGTGTGATGCATCAAACAGTTCACAACACACCATGAACAAAGGAGGACTTTTTTTAGAGAGAATATGGAGCACACAAAATCGGTTATATGAACTCTAAGAACACTTGTGTAACCGATTTTAGGCCAAGGGTAACATATATGTAGTGTGGGATTCCAAGAGTCATGGGTAAACCCTAATCCACACACTTAGGTTATGATCCATAATTAATGTGGGCTAACTCTTCATGGATGCTTACATAAACTTAGCCCACCATGGATCAATAGCCCAATCCTATATGTATCGCTGATTTACATAATCAGTCCCCGTTAATTTAATTAGTCTCTTTTGATCATAAAATTAATTCGAAATTAATTATTGATCAATACTAATTAAATAATATGATTTCACAATTAATATATTATACTTGTAATATATTAATAAATCATAAATAACCTCTTACTCAAATATCCATCCTATCAAATTTTCCTGGTGATATGCAAGCTGAAATAGACCATGCTACTCTCGGGTCAAGTACATACCAATTATAGTTATGGGCTTAGACACCTAATCCAACAGAAATATCATCAATTCTTGAGAACAACACTTGGGTGTTATCTGATTTGCCTCCTGGTTGGTCATTTAAGGTTTTAGGCAAAAACCCGGTGTTGACTATTTTGATATGTATGCCCCGGTTGCACGAACTTCTACTATAAGATTGTTGATTTCCTTGGAAAGTATCCACAATCTGATTATCCATCAAATGGATGTTAAAACAACCTTTTTCAATGGTGAGCTAAATGAAGAAGTTTACATGAAACAACCGAAAGGTTTCGTTATACCTGGTAAAGAGCATATAGTATGTAAACCGGTAAAATCTTTGTATAGGTTGAAACAAGCACCCAAACAATGGAATCAAAAGTTTGATGAGATTATTTTGTCATCTGGTTTCAAGTTAAATCAATGTGACAAATGTGTTTATAGTAGATTTAATCATGCTACTGGTGGATGCGTGATCATTTGCTAATATGTGGATGATATGTTGATTTTTAGTACTGACCAAGATAAAATAGATGAAACAAAGCAATTGTTGTCATCTAAATTCTCCATGGAAGATTTGGAAGAGGTTGATGTAATTCTTGGTATAAGAATTAAGAGGGTGAATAAGGGTTTTGTAATGACTCAAAGTCATTATGTTGAGAAAGTTCTCAAAAGTTTCAATTTTAGTGATTGTTTTCCTATGAGTACTTTTATGGATTCAGGTGTGAAATTAATGCCTAACACTGGGATTCCTATTTCTCAATTGGAATACTCTAAATCTATTGCTAGCTTGATGTATGCAATGACAAGTACCAGGCCTGATATTGCTTTTGCGGTAGGAAAGTTGAGCAGGTACACTAGTAATCCTAATGCTCAACATTAGCAATCGGTCAATAGAGTGTTTAAGTATCTCAAGGGAACCATGGATTATGGTTTGAGTTACTTTGGAATTTCTTCGGTCATAAAAGGTCATTCGGATGCAAGTTGGATAACCAACATGGAGGACCATTCCTCAACAAATGGTTGGGTGTTCTTGCTTGTGGGTGGTGCCATTTCCTAGGCTTCCAAGAAGCAATCTTGCATTACAAACTCGGCAATGGAATCTGAGTTTGTTGCGTTAGCTACTGTCGGTAAAGAAGCAGAATGGAAAAGGAATTTAGTCTATGAGATTCCTTTGTGGTCAAAGCCGATAACATATATATATATATATATATATATATATATATATATATATATATCCTTTGTGATAATGCAGCCACTTTGGCTAAGGCTTAGAATCAGGTTTATAATGGCAAGTCTAGACACTTAGGTGTTAAACACAATATGATAAGAGAACTAATCATGAATGTTGTGATTTCGGTTGATTTTATGAAATCGCAACAAAATTTGGTAGATCACTTGACTAAAGGTCTATCAAGAGATTTGATGCACAAGTATGTTATATGGATAGGATTAAAGTCCATTTAATTCTGTAATGATGAGACTCCCAATTCCCTTTTAAAGAGTTGAATTCAATGTGGAAAGCTCAGACTTATAGATTGGAACACATGAAGTATACATCCCAGGTATGTGTTTGGTTCTGCAAGTTGACTAGGTTGAAGTATAACTTCTTAATAATTCATTTGATAAAATGTATGTGTAGATACATGAAGTAAATGAATTACCTATGTGATTGTGAAATGTACCTTATTTCAAGAGGTTGGGGACTTGGCCTTGATACAATCATGAGAAGGGTATTCAGTTGGGTTGGAAATATTAGTTCGGAAATTGAACATACACGATCCATAAGGAATCCATATTTCCACCATCACCCTACTCATATATCCTCCAACATGCTATGCGGTATGGCTGTGGAAAGAAACATGGGGAGGTTGACGTGGAGCATGGTGGAGAGGGGGTACATCGCCCCTTAAGTGGTAAAACCGTATTAACTTCCGCTTTAGAGAAAAACTGAATTGTCTGGGGGAGGATAAAGAAACTAGATGAATGTGGATCTAGATAAAAGGTGTATCCACATGTCATGTGTTTTTTGCCGATGACATGTTGGATTAGTTTGCCGATGGCAAACACCACCCTTTGACTAGTTTTTTTTGCCATTGATAATTTTCATGTGCACATTATTGTCGTTCACTATTGCCGTTGAAAAGTTATGATATTGAAAGACTTGGTACAATTAGCATCACATAAAATACATTGCATATGATTTAAGTATATATTTTTCATAGACAAAGATGGCACCACATCCCACCTTTAGACAGAAAATGATAGGAATTACAAAAGCTTATGTGGTGCTTATATGACATCAAATTTTAATAATCAAAAATATCATCATACCCTTTATCCATTTTGCGAGAGAATTTGGTAGATTCATACTGAATTTAGTATGTGGATCTATTTGGATCATATGAAAAATAAAAATATAAAGGGAGGAGAGAGACAATTTCCTAAGTAAAAAAAATTATAGTGACAGAGATGGCATACTCCATGGCATTATACTTTTGTATTATTATTGTTAATTGTTTTAATTTTATTGTTTTCCAAATTTGTAGTATAGTGATTTTAAATAATAAAAGAACAGTAATGATTTTATTTTGGCAACAGTGAAATGTTAAACTTTGTTCTTGACTTATTTCCTAGATAGTAAGGTCCTTCCAAAATGAAAATAGATGAAGTAATGGGTTGAGCTCCATAGGCTGGTTGTCGTGTTGGAATAGTCTTTAATTGAGATGCACATTGGCGATTTTGGAATAGTCTTGATTGGTCTTGAAAAAGTTAAATTGTTTTGGAACAGGTCTCATAATAATCCGGTTTTTTTGTTAATCGATATGTTTTCGGGCCATTGTTTTTTTATTATTATTATTTTTTTATTTTAATCTTTTTCTTACTGGTATTTTGTGGTACCGTCTTTTTAAGACTTATCTTAGTCTTTTTCGGTAAGTTATCACGGTCTTTGTGTGCGTATTATTTGGTTCATTTTCGGTTTGTTTTTGAGTTTTTCCGTTAACAAATATGTGGTTAACACAAAAATGGTATATTAATGTTTACAAAAAATAATACACTAAAGTTTAATAAAAATAAGGATAAAGATGGGTAATGTGTGATTAATTCTTGTATATATATGTAAATTTTTGGCTTTTAATATATTTTTAGACCGATCTCAGGTCGGTCCTATATCTGTCTAGTGTTTTTTTAGAATCGATCTCGTTTTATACTGGTTCGGTCTTCTGTCTTTTTTCTCTGAACTTGGTCCGAAACCGATCTTTTTGCACTTTTCTAATCTTTAATCACCGAATTAATTTTTAATTTATTATTTCAAAAAATCAAAATCCAACTATTTTTTCAGTTTTTTGATAATTATTCGGTTTCTACATATTCAAATGTCATTAAAGTCTATGAATATCGCTTTTGATAGATTTTTGAGGTTGGAAGCAATCACACAATATTCATATACTTGTTCTTTCTTTTTTCTTTTATAATTATCCAACGTTAATGAAAACAACTCAAGTTGTGGATTTTGGAATCACTCTGAATCATACAAGTTGCCAGTGGCGAATCTAGAACCAAAAACCACATGGTTCCTTATGTAAATAAAACTAAAATAGGTTGGTCTTTTAATAAAAATAGATAGGTCTTTTAACAAAAATGAGATAGTTCCTACATATTTTTTATATATATTTCTTGTATTAAAAAATAAAAGGTAGGTCCTAGGCCCTACCTTCTACAAGGTTACATACGCCCCTGCAAGTTGCTATACTTAGCATGTGAACGTACGTACATTGGTTGATTTTTCAACGTGTTTTAACTTTGTAACTATATTAGTTGTAAAACTCATATATTATACGGGTTTATTAAAAAAAATATAAAAGTCTAAACATTTAACAGTTTGAATTTTAAAAGAAAGTAAGAAAATATTGAATTATTGAAACTAAAGTGTGTATTTCTTTTTTAAATTTAATCAAATAATTTAAATAAATAAATCAAAGAAATAATTGAGATTTAATTTAGAAATTTTAAAATTAAAAGGAAAGTTGCATTAATGAAATTAATATACATTTATTACAATTATTATATTTAAATACTATGTGGAATTTAAAAAAGTAGGAAAAAAACAATAAAATGACATGTGGAAAAAATTTAATGTAAATAAACCACAAAATGACATGTGCCAAAATGAATAAGAATGCGACATATGACAAAAAAGATCTCTATTTATTAGGGTAAATTGTTTTCCTTTATACTTTAATGAAATAATGATCTAAATGCAACTAACAGACATAAGGTATTAGGGTTATTGTCACTGTAGCCCAACAATGTTTCGTATATTGGTTTAAATGGTCACTTGTGATTTTTTTATTTTTCATTTTTATTTTTGTTTTTGTTTTTTCTTTTTTTGCATTTAAAGGGTACAAACTTGTATTTTTAGGTTTTAAAAGATCATTATGAAAAATTTGAAGAGGTCACCCGGTGACTCATCCTAATTTTCAGTTTGTAAACGCCACCTAATTGCCACGAAGGATTTTGAGAGACAGCTTGCAATTAAGTTCATTAAATTGTGTAATGGCTTCCCACAAAGCTTTAAAGTTCCAGTGAGGATATTTCGTTTTGATTCAAGAAAACACTAGATTCCAGGACTGATCCAATAATATTTATAAACGACAAATCAACAGTTGCATTCCTCGGCATTTTGTTCGCGAATTTCGGCGGAATCTCTCCGAAGATATTGTTATGTGAAACGTTAAAGTAAACACGATCACTACTCCCAAAATCTTGAGGTAATGACCAATTGATGAATATCACAGACAAATTTAGAAATTTCAACGAATCAAACCCAATCAGAATCTTCCCATGAAGATAATTATTCTTCAAAGAAACCACCGTTAAGTTCCAAAGACCACCAAGACTCTCCGACAACTCCCCGTCAACAAATTCCCCAAACCATTAAGAAACTGTAACCCCATCCACCATCTAACAAGCTCCTGAAGCTTGCCACAGATAAAATTATTCGAAAAATCAAGAAACGTAAGCTCCGAAGCATTATACAACGACAAAGGAATAAACCCATTGATGGAATTATTTGACAAATAAGGGTTCCTCAAGTACTGAATCAATCCAAGATCGGTGGTGGAATTGCCGACATTCTCACAGCAGAAAACTTTCCATGAACATGGTGAGTCATCGGAGTAATTCCAGGTGTCTAAAACACCTAAAGGATCATTCAAAACAGAGTATTTGAAAGAAAGCACAAGAACCCCATATGTAGTTAACCCAAATGATCGATTAACAAGAAACAACACAAGAATCGAAAGGCATAAATGGAGTTTAACCATGGAGATTATGGCGATTTACTATAGATGTTGATTAGTGTGGAAGAAGAGGAAGGGATTACAGCTTTTGTAGACGATCTATCGTGGACTGATGGTTACAATATTGATGGCGCCGAAAATCGATGCAGATAGTGGATTAGAGGAACAGTAATTGCACAGACAACATGAAACCTTCTCCTCCACCTCTACTCCATGAATATGGTGGCTTTATTGGCGATGATGGTCGCCGATGAATTGTTATTTTCTTCCATTTTAGGGCTTGTTTGGGAATGCACTCTAGATCGACAAAACATACTCATTATTAGAAACATAAATTGCTCATGAATCTGGGTATCCAAAAGATTGGAAGTGTTTCCAAGGGTTCTAGTGTTCTTGGGTGTTCTTGATTTTGTGCCTTGGTTTTCTCTTCGATGAAGAACACAAAGGAACCAACGGTTTGGGTATTCTTGCTTTTCTCTGTGATGAAGAACGATGAGTCGACTCACCACTGAGTCATTGTTGACTGTGACAACCCGAAACTTTGTCCGTTTCCGTTACGCGAGTTTCGTTAATAAAATTTCGAATTTGTTAACTTTTCCGTCAAACTTTTTGGTTTAGAAAATAATCTAGTTATATTTAATTAAACTATTTACGAGTTGGAACCAAAAATCGCGCGGAAACCCGAATATCTCGAAAAATCAAGCATTTGCGGTCTAAATGAGATTACGACCGTAAACTCGTATACGACCGTAAACCTGTTTACGGTCAGTGAAGAGTGGACCCCCCATAACACCCCTATAAATATGATGCCTCCACCTTCATTAGAACATTTCTGGCCAAAAACTCTCTCCTTCTCTCTCTAAGAACCTTAACCGTAAACACTCAAAACGCCTTCAAACTTCGGAATTCATCGAGAAACCACGTTTGGAGTCACTTTGGAACGTCTGGAAACGATTATCTCTTCGAAATCAGCAAGCAGAACCATTTTCTTGAGTTTACGGTCAACCTTCAAGAACCGTAAACCCTGTTCTTGAGTTTACAGTCCAACCTTCAGAAACCGTAAACCCTGTTCTTGAGTTTACAGTCCAACCTTCAGAAACCGTAAACTCTGTTCTTGAGTTTACGGTCCAAGCCTTCAAGAACCGTAAACTCTGTTCTTGAGTTTACGGTCCAAGCCTTCAGAAACCGTAAACTCCTCTTCGACCGTAAACACCATTTTGGTGGTGTTTTTGACTGGAAACTCACCTTCTTCGATTCGATCAAGTCCCGGATTCCGTTAAGTATCGCATGTAACAACTCGAGGATCTTCATTTCAGTCAGCAATTTCACAACAAGAACTGTGAGTTCATACCCCTACATTTTTCCATAATTTCAATGTTTTCAGGGGGGGATACAAGCTAATCATAAATGTTTTCAAAACTTATGCAAATCTCATACTTTAACCCTTTTGTACTGTGTTGAGCATAAGGGACGTTTTCACAAAAATTTGCATAGTTTTCCGGACACGCTATTCACTATACATGCAAACTAAAATCGGTATAGTTTGGGATTTTCTAAACATCACGAGTACAGAAACTTTCACTATTAAACATATGCACGAAGACAGAAATAGTTTACAGTTACATCACCACTTTATCATGGTTTTTCATAACTGTAATTATCATTATATACGGTATACATACGGATTTTCACTACGGTAGAACGCTACTACACTACATGTAAACTAGATTGTACGATACTGTGAGGCGCTACTTCGCTACTGTACCCTTAGGTGTACAGGGATAAATCCTAGCACTGTATAACCGGAGTCTCCTGGATGGAGAGCGTGACATTTGTGAATAGATCTATTCGGGACTGACAATCCCACATCTGGACTGCTAGCTACAGTTAGGCGGGCACGCCTGAGATGTACAAATGTCATTTAACTCGACGTCTGAAGAACGTTGGAAAGGTCTCTAGTCATATCAAGCATGGTTATACGACTCACAATATGTGTAAATCACCTTTAGTTTACAACTTAACACTCTTCAACAGTTCTATTTTTACTAAATAGAACTGATACACACTACGTAATCTGGCTAAGGCCAGGGTTTTTCAAACAGAACCGATTATGCAATGGTTTCACATGCAAAATACTCATACTTCATGATTAGTTTTAGCTAGTCACATGAGGTAATATTTTCGCACATCACTACAGTTTTCCGTAACGAACATTCATGGTTTTATACGAAATCGATAACGCTACCTTTTCACTAAAGAAAATATCGGATTTTCTTGGAAACATACAGATATTCATGGTTTATTACAGAGCTGATAACACTACGTTTTCACTAAGGAAAATATCGGATTTTCTTGAAACTATTCAAATATTTTCCGAACTCATCAACGATTTTCACTACAAACCACCGCTTATGAACTCACCAGCTTTATGCTGATACTCTTTTAAACTGCTTGTATTCTCAGGAAATAAGTAGACAAGTATCTGCTGGGTTTTTGAAGAGTTGAAGCAATAAGAGTTTAATGTTATGTTCATACAAGTTATATGATGTAATTCAAACAAGTTTCAGAATTGATGTAAACATTTTACTTAAGTATTCACTGTAATGGTTGTGTTGCTATGATTGCTGTTATTCATTGGTTGTGATGCTATACATGACGTCCTCCGCCCCGGAACGTTTCCACCATCGGTTTCGAGGCGTGACATTGACTCACCTGCTTAGTTGACAGTTGACAAGGTAGTGTAACCTTCAAAAATGTATAAATGTATGAAATTAACCGTTAAAACACAAGTTTGTACCCTTTAAATACAAAAAAAAAACAATCACAAAGAACCATTTAAACCAATATACGAAACATTGTTGGGTTACAATGACAAAAGGTATAGCATAATAATACAAAAAAACTAAAATAATATATTATAATAAGCAGATCAATAAAATATATTACTTTATACTGTAACTTTTTAATATTTGTGTTAATGTGGGATATGAAGAAGCAATTTAAAGAAAAGTCAAAGGCAATATTTTCTTGATGTTGGTAAACTAAAGTTTGACCAGTGGTTTCAAGAGAGGTAGATAGATTGTTAACGATTCGACACAAGGCTTGCGTGTTGCCGGTTTTGGTGGTGGAAATCATAAAAGAGTCGGCACTGCCGTCGTCCATGGTGTCGGAACATCTCAGCCGGAGGTGACAGCCTCTCATACTTAAGTATTAATATAAATAACTACAAGAAATCAGAATATAATAGTTTTTGGTGTCCATTTTAAATGTTTTATCATGATTTATTTTCTATATGTTTTTTTTTATTTTTCTTTCTACAAATCTTTCTTGATCTCCTCAAATTATAAAAATCATAACAAGCATGATCTTTAGTAATGTGATTTATTTAGAAAAAAACGTAAACATTAGCTAATATATGGGCATCCATCAACTAGTCTTACAACCAAAATAAAGGAAATAAATCACAAAATTCATAGAACGGTAAAGTCATTTAGATCCTACTTATCGACTTTAGAATGTTAATAGTTAGAACAAGAGTATGTGGAGACAATATTCAATTATTAACTAAAAGAAATTAAACATTGACTATAATCTCATGATTAGGTTGCATTATAAGAAAAACGCTTTTTAGTTCTTTATATAGTATGAAAGTCGTCGTTAAAGGGTAAAGACCATTTGTGACTACTGTTATCGGCTTATCGCAAATTCGACCATTAGAAAGTGTCAAACGAAATACTTTTAGAGACCAACTTGTTGTCTCTAGTAGTAATTGATTTTTTAGACATTTAATTAGCTTTAAAAAGAATATTCCGGCAAGTGATGTCTAGCCTAGCTGGATTGATGCACCGGGTTTGATATCCACGTGACTTTGAGGTCAGGAGTTTAAATCTTTGAACCCGTTAAATTTGTCTATTGCAATTATGCCTCATGTGTAGGAAGTTTTCCCTGGAAATCTCCTTGGGGCTGAGTTTGCCCTGTAAAGGAGCTCGAACTCGGGGTCACCATTAAAATATTGTGGTGAGGCTTCCGCTAAATCATTTGTCGTTTCTAAAAAAAAAAGAATATTCCGTCTCTAAAAAGTAATTAATAATTTAGTTTTATTAATTACTTTTTAGAGATAAAATATTATTTTCAAATGTGCTATTGGTATCATGTAGTTATTCGTAGATCTTCACATATTGGGATTTTTAGAGATGCTACTGTTGGATATCATGGTCTTACAATGTCTCATTTGATGTATGAGATGATGTCATTCTCATGTGAGAATGGTCTCTTGGAAATGCTAATAATTTGATATGTATGTTACGGTGTTTCTTTCTCTCATTCGGCCTTAAAATCAATGTTTAAAAGAGTAAGCTGCTAGGTATGGGGTTTCTAAAGAGGCGATTGTTGACAGGGTGGATATCCTAGGATGTAGGGTTTTTACCTTGCCATTTTCTTATCTTGGCGTCCAAGTTGGACGTAATATGTCAGTGTACTGCAAACTGGAAATGCGTTACTGATAAGTTCAAAAAGAAGCTCTCAGTTTGGAAAGCTAGGTCATTTTCAATTTGTGGTAGATTGGCTTTAATTAAGGCGGTGCTTGGGAATGTTCCGACTTATTTTATGTTGTTATATAGAATGTTGGTTGCTGTTGAAAAATGTAAGAGTCTCAGCGAAACAATTTCTTCATAGGATATTTGGAAGATAGAAAGATGATTTGGGTAGCGTGCATAAAATGTCTAGCGAGTAGAGATCTTGGAGGTTTGGGTATTGGTGGCATTTTTGCTTTGAATATCACTTTTATTCAAATGGATTTGGAGGTTTAGATTGCATTCTAAAGTTCTTTGTGTATCCATAAGGTCGGGGATGGCGCCAAGACTTCTTTTTGGGGTGATACTTGGTGTGGGGTTCAAAGTTTAAAAGTTCAGTTTCCTAGGATTTATGCTTTGGATGAAGGCAAGCTTTGCAAAGTTCGGGATTGGTTGTGGTTATTGGATTGGCTCACTATTTTTAGAAGACCCCAAGAATAGGTGAAGAGGCTTTTAAGTTATCGGTTTTAAGGGCTATTATAGATCAAGTTACTCTTGTTTCCCAGCATGATATTTGGGTTTGGTCTAGAGATGTTTCTTTGGGTTTTACTGTGGCTTTGGTGAGAGCTCTTATTGACTCTAAAATCTTGGATGTTGCCATACTAGGTGGAACCACTTTGTTCTCTCTAAGGTTAATGTGTTTTTTTGGCGGCCGAACTTAAACAAAATTCCTTCTACAGATAATATGGATAAGAGAGAGAGATTAATATTGGTTCTATGTGCCTCATTTGTGATCTTGATGTTGAGACAGTTAATCACATTTTCTTTTCAGGTGCCCCATTTGTGATCTTATTTTTTGTTTCTCTTTATTTTTTTATATTTTAACCCTACAAACATTCAAGCTTCCCAGAATTTGCCAAAATTTCGCAAATAGTTAGCAAAATGTCATTTTATCTCATGAGATTTTGTCGATAAATTAATTAATCTCATCCACTTATTTTTTTTTCAATCCTAAGGTTAAAAATTTAGCATGGTCTCAAATTAACCTGAACATATATATATATATATATATATATATATATATATATATATATATATATATATATATATATATATATATATATATCAAAAGACATTCGTTCTTCTACATAATGCAATAAATTGTCGTTCACCATAATCACTTGCGAAATCCTTTATATTTTCTTTTCAAGAAAAGCTCTACTATATGACACAAACCACCAAGAAGTTATTTCTTTTGAGATTTCAATATAGTCAAAAGAAGGGCAGTCAATTCATTTGTGGATGTTTTGAACAATATAGTGGCGGTGGGTCATAATTTCCGAAAGGCTAGAGGGTGGAATGGAGCCCTTCACAGCTAATCGATAATCATGAGACTCCTTGAAGTGAACACAATGTAGGGTAAAGCCACCATTAAATCCATAAATCCCATTATCCTGATATATCTAAGTGGGTCCTTTAAGTGGGAAATATGAAAACTTATTTGATGTCCTAAAATCTATATCATAGTTATGCAATGGTTTCTCTAATTCTTTGACCATAAGAGCATCTACACCGGGTGTCAACACCTTTGCATCTTGTCTTTCACGTAAATCACCAATGGGCGACTCTTTTTAGAACGTCATGGCAAATTTTATAAATGGAAAAGCTAGCAAGGGACTGACAGGTAGAAAAACACTTGAAATACAAAGATGCAAAATCAAAAGTAGGAATATAAAAAGAATCTCGTGACTAGATGAAAGACACAGGAAAACAGCACCAATTTGAATGTGAAAAAATAGCACCGATTGAGGAACCAGACCATGGGGAGATAAAAAAAAAAAACAGCAGTAACATCTACTTCAATTTTAGCAACCAACGTAAGCTTGATGGGAATAGAATCACAGCACCGATGTGTTGAGATAGAGATGTCAATAAGATTTTAAAACCTAATCTGGATTACCTGAAAGCTTGTGGGCTTGATTTAGACATATAGTGAGTTTAGCGTTATCCCCTGATTTTTAAGACCCGCGGTGGCTGGTTTGGCGGTGCAGTATGAAGGGGATGAATATAAAGGAGGCAGTTGGAGTTTCAACGACAAGCATGGTTTCTACAGGGGTGACGTGGGTAGTGTTTATTGTGTATTAAGATCCAACGTCGACAAAATTAAGGACAACAATATGAGTGAATATCTAACTGAAGATTAAACAAGAACACAAGGAGATTAAAAGTTATTCACTTGATCAAGATAATCAAATTACGAAGGGACGGATTTGAAGGGGTCAAAGTGAGCAGCTGCATAGAGCCCAAAAATTTTTAATTTTTTTTATATATTGTATTTAGGCTCAATCGTAAGCGATAGTCCAAACTTCACATCTGTTACTCGACCAGTCCAAGGCACGCACACCAGATGAGTACAAGTGATCAGCTCTGTGAATAATCAGCGATATTGCAAATCTTTTACCTTTGCAAAACATTTACACAAGGTAAAAGTTTTATACTTTTCTTTTTGTTCTAGTTTAGCAGCCTTGAATCGAAAATTGGGTTATTGTTCCAGTGGACAACCTTGAATCGGAAATGACTATAATCACTAGTATTCAGTAATGTTGGATTGTTAATGTTTATCACTAATCAGATTATGTTTATCAATTATCATTTTATCAGAAATCAGAAATTCTGATTTCTGAATCAGATTATTAGACAATCAGTAAATGATGAAACTTGAATATTAAATAAGAAATCAGATTATTAGATTATGTTTCTCAGAAACAAAAATCAGATTATTAGATTATGTTTAGTTGTTTATCAGAAATTAGATAATTTGATTTAGAAATCAGATTATCATATTATAAATCAAACTATGTTGAAACTTGAAATTTTGAATGAGATTATCAGTTCATGTTTATTAGTTAATGTAACTTGAATGTTGAAAGTTGAAACTAATGAAATTTTAGTGATGAAGTCTAAACAAGCATCCGTTAGTCAAAAAAATAAAAGGAGAAGACTACAGGAAGCTTTACTTTAAGTTGGATAAAAGGATAATGATGCTTCAATTGCAATTGAAACAAGTTTACTAGTAGAAAAAGAACTTGGTGACTTTGATTTTTTTGTATCAACTATTATCTGGTATCAAGTATCTTACAATCAAAGGATATGCATCTTGAGAATGCTATTACAGAAATAAACATATTAATTGAGAACTTCAAGGATTATAGAGAAACTAGTTTTTCAAAAGCGATTGATGAAGCTAAGGGGATTTTGTTTGAAATGGGTATTGATCCAATATTTCCACAAAAGCATTTGATTCAAAGCGAAAAAAAGGTTTGATGAGAGTTCAAGTAGCAAAGAAGTTTCATTTACAGCCGGAGAGAATTCCAGCGTCAGTAATTTCTTATCTATTTTTGATCAATCCAGTGCTTCTCTTGAGACAAGATTCGAACAATTCAAAGAGTATGACAAATTATTTGGTTTTTTGTTTACACATAAATTGAGGGGAATTAAAGATGAAGATCTTAATTCGTCTTGTCATCTTCTTGAAAAAGCACTCAAGTTTAAACAAAGATTGGATATTGATGTTGATGAACTTTATATGGAGTTGAAATCATTTGAGACAATGGAAACCAGTGAATTTAGCAACCCTATAGATGTTTTGAAGTATTTGAAAGAATTTGATTATTTCCCAAATTCAAGAATTGCATATAGAATATTGTTGACTATTCCAGTAACGGTGGCATCTGCAGTAAAGAGTTTTTAGAAATTGGAGTTTTTGAAATCTTACTTACACTCCACAATGACCCAAGAAAAACATAGCGATTTGACAATGATATCTATAAAGAGTGAAATCTTAGAGAGTATAGACTATGAAGAGTTGATCAACCAATTTGCTATAAAGAACTGTAACATCCTAGAAATCATAGAAATTTAAAATTTTCATAAACAACCCATTTTTAACCATAAAGTGTTTACAAAGCCATTGTTTAAAAAGTATAATCATAATCAGAGTTTTTCCCAAGATCCAATATCAAAAAAACAGGATGATGTGCACGATCACTCCTTCACTTTCCCGTGATCATCTGAAGTACCTGAAACAATAAACTGAAATTGTAAGACAAAGCTTAGTGAGTTCCCCCAAAGTACCATCACATAACATAACATAAATAACATTTCATGATGGGTCCAATCAGTCATCAGAATGGAATACCCCTGGCCCAATCAGTCATCGGACTGGAATGCCATTATACAACGGGTCCACTCAGTCATCAGACTGGAATACCCTCGGGTCCACTTGTAACATCCGGATTTTCAGGTATGTATTTTTAATTATTTATTTTGAGGATCATTGATCTACTCGACGAGTTGGTGCTATGACTCGTCGAGTAGAAGCAGGGTGGCCACGTGAGTTTAATGAACTACTCGACGAGTCCAAGAGTAGATTCGCCGAGTAGGCGCTGTAAGTGGAAACCCTAGATCCCCAGGTTTGAGACCTATTTAAAGGCACTTATAGCCTCATTTGCGGCCACACCTCACTGAGAAGAAACCCTAATCGCCCCTTGAGTTTGTGAGGGAGTCTTGAGCCTCACTTGAGATTGTGAGTACATTTTGGTGAAGGAAAAGAAGATTCCAAGCTAGGATTGAGAAGAGGCTGATAGATCCACTGCTTATTCGTCCAAGAGCTTCTATTAGAGGTATTAAGTTCGAACCTTTCCCTTTTATTTGAGTAGATCTCTCATCTTGAACATTAGGGCTTCTTTTCCTTTTATTTTGGGACTTTGAGGATTTGGGGTTCATGAGGAGGCTTGAACTCCATATCTGGACCTTAGGAGGTCTCTAGCACCCAAAGGTTCCTGTTTCATTCGGCCTTGATGGTATTTATGAGTGAAAACCCCATTTAAATCATGTTCTTGGCATTTCATGCCCAAAATGCCATGCATGGACACCAAGTTCAGACCTTTACGTGATTATTGGGTGTTAGAAGGCCAGATCTATAAGTTAGAGAAACAGATCTGACCTCAGGAGGTCGTTTGAGCATTCTCATGGAAGAAACTCGCCGAGTCGGATCGTGTTGCACCATGATTCGTGATCAATGGTAACCGTCGAGAGAAAGGTTAACTCGACGAGTCGAGTGAGGCCTTAGGAGGATTCAGAGGACACGTATGGACTCGCCGAGTCACCCGAGTGTACTCGACGAGTCTGGTCAAAGTTGGACCGTTGACTGGGGTTGACTTTTAGGGTTTGGTCAACATTTGGACATTGGACCATTGGAGGGGTAAAATGGTCTTTTCCCTTTCTGAGAGAATATAGGGAGGGATTAGTCTAGCCTTTGAGAGCCGTATTAATTAGAGATAATTACTTTATGTGATTAGGCGGAGGCTAGATCAGATATTCGAGTTCGAGACTTCCGAGATTACCCGAGGTGAGTCTTCTCACTATACATTACCTAGAGTGGTAACTACGTGCAGACCGGAGGGTCATATGTGTTATGTGTATGTTGAGTTTATGTGCTTTGTGATATATGTATGTCATGTGTTATATAGACCGGACCGGAGGGTCCTACGATTTAGACCGCACCAGAGGGTCCAACGATTTAGACCGGACCGGAGGGTCCAACGAGCTAGACTGGACTGGAGGGTCCAACGAGCTACGGGACTGGAGGGTCCCGCTGAGACACATTGACCGGAGGGTCATACCGAGTTATAGCCTCGAGTGGCTTATGTGTTGTATGTGGTATTTTGGGGAACTCGCTAAGCGTTTATGCTTACCGTGTTATGTGATATGTGTTTCAGGTACCAGCGAGGATCGCGGGAAGGCGCCGACATGATTTGTACACACTGGCAGAGGATTATGTTTTGAGATTCTGGGATATGTTTTATTATGATGACATTTGACACATGAGATTTTGAGAATATTATATGAGCTTTATTATGTGGAAACAAATGAAAAATTGTTTTTAAAATTTACGTCGTTACAAGTTGGTATCAGAGCCTTGGTTTGAGGGATTCGGATGCACCTTCGGGCGTATCTGAACTCAAAATGAGGATTTGAGAAATTTTGCATAAAAGAAACAATTTTTCTAAAAAGAGAAAAAGATTTTTGAGAAACGCAGAACGGAGCAGTATGTACAAGCAGCCAGCACCCGAACGGTGATTTCCCAAAATACCCTTACATTATCTATTATGAGATATTATGTGATATGTTATGCATGCTAGAGTAGGCTAGGTATTCATAGTTAGGGATAGAGTGGGCCTGATTTGTGATGCCTTAGCCTAGGAGTCACTGCTGCTATGAGATACTTCGAGAGTGAGTAGGTAGCAGCGAGGAGCTTATGAGTGGTCTTCGGGAGGGTAGCCTGAGATATAGAGTACTTGTGATCTGGGATCCTAGGAGGAGGACTTGGGGTGAATACCGATGCGATGTGGAAGGTAGTATAGGGCCCGTACTAATGGAAACACCGGATCGGTGAGCAGTCCAAGTAAGAATCCGTACGGTACTAAAGAACAAGTAGGGTTGAGTATCAAGTGCGAGTATACTCGAGCGAGTCTCTGACTTTTTTGTGTTGTATTTCAGAGACATCATGGTTGGGACGCGCCACCACCCAGGAGGCAGTGGTACCAGTGATGAGGAGATCCGTAGGTTGATTCACGAGGAGGTGGCCGCAGCCATTCGAGCTGAGATTCCTGAGATGTTTGGGTCTATCAAGACCACTTTGATTGAGACGTTTGACGAGCGGTATGCTTCTATTACTAAGGTTGCTGTTGCTGCAGCCACCGCAGCCGTCGCCGCTGCCAGGCCACAGGGGGTGACTCGTTGCTGTACCGAGAGTTCAGCAACACGAAGCCACCAGAGTTTGATGGGACTCAGGACCCGATAGCCGCGATGAGGTGGATCTTTGACATTGAGGGATGCTTCTACACCTGTTCTTGTCCGGAGCATCTGAGAGTTCGGTTCACGCTGAACCAGCTTCGCTTGGGAGCGAAGGACTCGTGGAAGTTTGTTACGGCAGACTTCACTCCTGCAGAGATTACAGCGGTGACCTGGGAGAGGTTCACCGCCATGTTTCGAGATGAGTATGTTCCCCCGGTGGAGAGGGAACGATTGGCGCAGGAGTTCTAGTCCCTCAAGCATGGGACGGAGTCCGTGACTGTGATTAAACAGATGTTTCATGAGAGGGCGTTGTTTTGCCCTGAGCACGTGTCTACCGAGCAGGTACGTATGAGCCGATATCTGAGCATACTGAGGAGGGACATTCGTGAGTTCGTGGTGAACTCGAGATACTGGACATTTTCCGAGCTCCAGGCGAATGCCCGGAAGAGGAAGATTGAGCTAGAGACTCAGGCCAGGGAGGAGGCCGAGTCTCAGAGGAGGGATAGGCGGTCGGTACAGTCTCAGCCGGCAGCCAAGCGGGCAAAGCCCCCTGATTCGAGATCTGGAGGTCCGAAGGGCCGCACTTGCGGGAAGTGCGACAAGAGCCATGATGGGGTGTGCAGAGCGGGTGTGTGCTACAAGTGTGGGAAAGAGGGGCATATCGCAAGGGATCGACCCAAGGGATTTTTAGTTTGCTTTCACTACAACCAGACAGACCATCGGAAGGCCGAGTGCCCACAGCTACTTCAGGGATCAGCACAGGGATCTGCACCTGCTGCTAGAGCTACCGAGGTCCGGCCAGCGAAGGCCGAGGCACCGAAGGCTCGCAGGAGAGCCTTTCAGTTGACAGCGGAGGAGGTCCGCGCAGCGCCCGATGTTATGGCTGGTATGTATTCTTTTATTTACTTATACTGAGTTTGAGATATCATGCTTATTCTATGGTATGCATAGGTACTTTTCTTGTGAATTCTGTACCTGCTTTGGTGTTATTTGACTCGGATGCGAGTCGATCTTTCATGTCATTAGCGTTTAGCCAGCACATCAGTACCCGATGAGAGGCGTTGAGTCGACCTCTACGAGTTTCCATAGCTGACGAGCGAGCGGTTTATGCTACTGATGTGATTCGAGGATGTGTGCTCGAGATTTTCGGTGTTGAGTTCCCGATAGATCTGGTACCGATTGCGATGGGTGATGTTAGTGTCGTCGTGGGTATGGACTGGTTGAGCCGATTTGGAGCTGTTATAGACTGCGAGCGGCAGTTGGTGACCATACGAGACCCTAGTGGGGGAGTACTTACGGTGTATGGCGAGGGTACCCGGTCTGGGTCAGCATTTTGTTCGGCTGCCAGAGCGAGACAGAGTCTACAGCAGGGTTGTAGAGGGTTTGTAGCCTATGTGATGGATACACGAGTTGCCACAGAGAGGCCGAGTTCTGTCGGTGAGGTACCGATAGTGCGAGAGTTTTCGGATGTTTTCCCCGAGGAGTTGCCGGGTGTGCCTCCCGAGAGGCAAGTGGAGTTCCGCATCGATTTGGTTCCGGGGGCAGCACCTATTGCCAAGGCAACCTAAGCCTTGCGCCACCGGAGATGCAGGAGTTATCCTCACAGCTTCAGGAGCTGTTGGGGAAGGGATTCATCCGACCGAGTAGCTTGCCATGGGGAGCACCGATCTTTTTTGTCAAGAAAAAGGATGGTTCACACCGGATGTGCATTGATTACCAGGAGTTGAACAAATTAACGGTCAAGAACCGTTATCCATTACCGAGGATCAACGATCTGTTCGATCAGTTGCAGGGTGCGTCTTAGTTTTCCAAGATAGACTTGAGGTCTGGATATCACCAGATGAGGGTGCGTGATGAGGATATCCAGAAGACAACATTTAGAACTCGTTATGGGCATTACGAGTTCGTGGTGATGCCTTTTGGGCTCACCAATGCACCAGCGGCGTTCATGGACCTCATGAACCGAGTATGCAGGCCGATGTTGGATCGATCGGTGATTGTGTTCATCGACGACATTCTAGTGTACTCGAGGACCAGAGATCAGCATGAGGAGCACCTGAGGGAGATCCTTGGAGTATTGAGATCGGAGAGGCTTTATGCCAAATTCTCCAAGTGTGATTTCTGGTTACGAGAGGTCCAGTTCCTGGGACATCTCGTTAATCAGAATGGGATATTGGTCGATCCGGCCAAGATTGAGGCTGTCATGAGTTGGGAGGTACCGAGATCCCCCACCGAGATCAGGAGTTTTCTGGGGTTGGGCGGCTAATATCGGAGATTTATCCGGGATTTCTCCAAGATTGTCGTTCCCCTCACCAGATTGACCCGGAAGGGCATTGATTTTTCTTGGGGTCCAGAGCAGCAGACCTCATTTGAGACTCTTCGCCAAAGACTATGTGAAGCCCCAGTGTTAGCCCTTCCGGAGGGAATGGAGGATTTTGTGGTTTACTGTGATGCGTCCATATCAGGGTTGGGTGCGGTACTTATGCAGAGAGGGCACGTGGTAGCATACGCATCGAGGCAGCTGAAGCCTCATGAGAAGAGGTATCCTACCCACGATTTGGAGTTGGGGGCATTAGTGTTCGCCCTCAAGATATGGTGCCATTATTTGTATGGGGTTCAGTGTACTGTATACACGGACCACAAGAGTTTGAAGTATCTGATGGATCAACCCAACCTGAACATGCGTCACAGGAGATGGTTGGATGTGGTAAAGGATTATGACTGTGGGATCCTGTACCACCCGGGCAAGGCTAACGTGGTAGCCGATGCTCTGAGCCGCAGGGCGGAGAGCGCCCCGATTCGAGATATATGCATGAGGATGACGGTGATGACTCCGGTATTAGATACTATACGAGAGGCCCAGGCAGAGGCTGTGAGACCAGAGAACCTCAAGAGGGAGCGGGTAGTTGGGCAGGTATCCGAGTTTGTGACGGATAACCGAGGGTTGAGGACCTTTCGAGGTCGGATATGGGTGCCTTATACGGGCGGGGCACGTAGCACCCTGATGGAGGAGGCGCACAGATCGAGATTCTCGATCCATCCCGGGGCCACTAAGATGTATTTGGACCTGAAGAGAGACTACTGGTGGCCCTATATGAAGAGGGATGTTGCATGGGTAGTAGAGAGGTGCTTGACCTGTCGTTGGGTTAAGGTCGAGCACCAGCGTCTGCATGACAAGTTGCAACCACTAGAGGTTCCCTAGTGGAAGTGGGAACAGATTTCTATGGATTTTATCAACAAATTACCGAGGACTGCGAGGGGTGTTGATGCAATTTGGGTGATTGTGGACCGGCTGACGAAGAGCGCTCACTTCCTTGCTATCAGTGAGAGCTCTTCTGCGGAGAGGCTGACAGAGATATATGTGAGGGAGGTGGTGTCGCGGCATGGAGTGCCGGTCTTGATTGTGTCAGATCGAGACGTACGTTTCACTTCCAGGTTCTGGAAGAAGTTCCATGAGGAGCTGGGTACGAGATTGCACTTCAGCACTGCTTACCACCCCCAGACGGATGGACAGAGTGAACGGACGATTCAGACACTTGAGGATATGCTTCGAGCATGTGTTATGGACTTCGGTGGAATTTGGGATACATACCTACCTTTAGCTGAGTTTTCCTACAACAACAGCCACCACTCGAGTATTGGTATGCCTCCCTTCGAGCTTTTGTATGGGAGGAGGTGTCGGACTCCCATCTGTTGGGGAGAGGTAGGACAGCGAGTGATGGGTAGCACTGAGATAGTGCTTAAGACGACTGAGCAGATACAGTAGGTCAGGCAGAGGTTGCTGACAGCCCAGAGCCGTCAGAAAAGTTATGCAGATAGACGGCGATCCGAGCTCGAGTTACAGGTTGGGGATTTCGTACTCCTGAAGGTATCTCCTTGGAAAGGAGTGATCCGATTAAGGAAGAGGGGCAAGTTGGGGCCTCGATACATTGGTCCGTTCAGGGTGACTGCGAGGGTGGGTAAGGTAGCATACCGTCTGGAGCTACCCGAGGAGTTGAGTCAGATCTATGATACCTTCCATGTATCCCAGTGGAGGAAGTGTATAGCCGATGATACGGCGGTTGTGCCGCTAGAGGATATTCAGGTGGACCCGAGTTTGAATTACATTGAGAGGCCGATCGCAATCTTGGATCAGAAGATCAAGGTGCTGAGGAACAAGGAGGTGCCCCTGGTTCAGGTCCAGCGGCAACATCGGAGAGGGTCCGAGCTCACTTGGGAGCCGGAGTCAGAGATGTGGGAGCAGCATCCAGAGATGTTTGCACAGTAAGACTTCGAAGGCGAAGTCTGATCCTAGTGGGGGAGAATTGTAACATCCGAATTTTCAGGTATGTATTTTTAATTATTTATTTTGAGGATCATTGATCTACTCGACGAGTTTGTGCTATGACTCGTCGAGTAGAAGCAGGGTGGCCACGTGAGTTTAATGAACTACTCGACGAGTCCAAGAGTAGACTCGCCGAGTAGGCGTTGTAAGTGGAAACCCTAGATCCCCGGGTTTGAGACCTATTTAAAGGCACTTATAGCCTCATTTGCAGCCACACCTCACTGAGAAGAAACCCTAATCGCCCCTTGAGCTTGTGAGAGAGTCTTGAGCCTTACTTGAGATTGTGAGTACATTTTGGTGAAGGAAAAGAAGATTCCAAGCTAGGATTGAGAAGAGGCTGATAGATCTACTTCTTATTCGTCCAAGAGCTTCTATTAGAGGTATCAAGTTCGAACCTTTCCCTTTTATTTGAGTAGATCTCTCATCTTGAAGATTAGGGCTTATTTTCCTTTCGTTTTGGGACTTTGAGGATTTGGGGTTCATGAGGAGGCTTGAACTCCAGATCTGGACCTTAGGAGGTCTCTAGCACCCAAAGGTTCCTGCTTTATTCAACCTTGATGGTATTTATGAGTGAAAACCCCATTTAAATCATGTTCTTGGCATTCCATGCCCAAAATGCCATGCATGGACACCAAGTTCAGACCTTTACGTGATTATTGGGTGTTAGAAGGCCAGATCTATAAGTTAGAGAAAGAGATCTTACCTCAGGAGGTCGTTTGAGCATTCTCATGGAAGAAACTCGTCAAGTCCATGAGCGGACTCGACGAGTCGGATCGTGTTGCACCATGATTCGTGATCAGTGGTAACCGTCGAGAGAAAGGTTAACTCGACGATTCGAGTGAGGCCTTAGGAGGATTCAGAGGACACGTATGGACTCACCGAGTCACCCGAGTGTACTCGACGAGTCTGGTCAAAGTTGGACCGTTGACTGGGGTTGACGTTTAGGGTTTGGTCAACATTTGGACATTGGACCATTGGAGGGGTAAAATGGTTTTTTCCCCTTTTGAGAGAATATAGGGAGGGATTAGTCTAGCCTTTGAGAGCCGTATTAATTAGAGATAATTACTTTATGTGATTAGGCGGAGGCTAGATCAGATATTCGAGTTCGAGACTTCCGAGATTACCCGATGCGAGTCTTCTCACTATACATTACCTAGAGTGGTAACTATGTGCAGACCGGAGGGTCTTATGTGTTATGTGTATGTTGAGTTTATGTGCTTTGTGATATATGTATGCCATGTGTTATATAGACCGGACCGGAGAGTCCTACGATTTAGACCGGACCAGAGGGTCCAACGATTTAGACCGGACCGGAGGGTCCGACGAGCTAGACCGGACTGGAGGGTCCAACCGAGTTATAGCCTCGAGTGGCTTATGTGTCCCGCTGAGACACATTGACCGGAGGGTCCCGCTGAGACACATTGACCGGAGGGTCATACCGAGTTATAGCCTCGAGTGGCTTATGTGTTGTATGTGGTATTTTGGGGAACTCACTAAGCGTTTATGCTTACCGTGTTATGTGATATGTGTTTCAGGTACCAGCGAGGATCGCGGGAAGGCGCCGACATGATTTGTACACACTGGCAGAGGATTATGTTTTGAGATTCTGGGATATGTTTTATTATGATGACATTTGACACATGAGATTTTGAGAATATTATATGAGCTTTATTATGTGGAAAAAAATGAAAAATTGTTTTTAAAATTTACGTCGTTACACCATTCGGTCATCGGACTGGAATACCCCCGTTCTATTGGCTCACGTACAAAGCAGTAAAGCCTCAACTCCAAAGCTATAACATGTCGACATATACATAACAAATAAACACATAACCAGTCACCACTCAAACAGGCTGGTCTATAGATCACCACCACATACCAACATCCTATATGCCAGGATAATCTAGTGGGCCGGCATTGGTGCCTTCGACCTACAATTATAGTGAGGAAAACTTACCTCTCAGTATGAACAAATAGTTGAATAGGTCCCTGCTCCGAATCTTAGCTCTACCCGTCACCTATTCATCAAATAGGGTCCAACCTCAAATACTACTCAAAAATACCTAAAATGCCCTGAGGTCGAACTTCGTCAAACACTGGTCAAAGTCAAAATCAATCCACACTCAAAAGTACCACCATTCACTGGTCATGTTCTGACCCCTAAAGGTCACGTCTGGACCTAATAAATCCAAAAAAGTCGAGAAATGCCATCCTCACGTCATGACACCCCTTATGCTCACGTCATGAGAACGCTCTGATTAGAAGTTCTAATGAAGCTCTTAATCTCTTTTGGCCAAGCAACTAATGATCCATAGTGTCTTATTTACTCCAAAACATCATAAAAATCATGGCTTTTTGGACATGCATGTCCCAAACCCTAGCTAGGGCACAAAAAGGGAAAATGACACCAAATCTCATGCAAGAACCATAAAACTCAACCATCTTCTAGATCTAGAATCTATACTACTCAAGGGACACTGGAGATCCATAAAGTTGGCAACTTTATGGATTTCAACCACTACATCATCTTGAATATGAAAGATTAAGCATAAAAACCTAGCCCTAGGCTTGTAGACTCATAAAGAAATGAACATGATACTCACAACAGGTCCAGAAGGTGTGCAAATGCTTGATGGTGAGACTTGAATGCAGAAATTATGGACTAGATGCTCTTCCTCTTCTTATCCTTTGCTAAAATCACCACAAATGAACTTCAAGATCAAATACGGATGCTAGGATTTCAAGCGGAGTGCAAGGAGGTGATAGAGGCTGAGGGTGGGCTAACCCTAGACCTCTTTTCCTTTAAATAAGAAAATAAAACCCCCCCAAATTAGGGTTTCCCCACAGGCAGGTCTCACGTCGTGAGCCAATCTGTGCTCACGCTATGAGCCCCAAATGTGATGCACGTTCTCATTAATCTCCTCACGACGTGACATGCACACCTCACGTTGTGAGTAGGATTTAATCCTTTGGAATTATAAACTTGACAATTGCTCACCTGAACCGAATGTTACAATTCTCCCGCACTTGAACTAGACTTTATCCTCGAAGTTTGTTGTTGTGAACAACTCAGGGCAATGCTCCCGCATCTCTGACTCGGGTTCCTACGTCCATTCAGAACCTTTCCGATGTTGCCATTGAACCTTGACCAATGATACTACCTTGTTGCGCAAGGCCTTCGTCTTTCGATCCAAGAATGCCACTGGTCTCTCAATATAATTCAGGCGATCGTCAACCTGAACATCATCCAGAGGAACAACTACTGAACCATCAGCCACACACTTCCAAAGCTGCGAAATATGGAAGGTGTTGTGGATCTGATTGAGCTCCTCAGGAAAATCCAGCCTGTAAGCTACCTTGCAAAACCTAGCAATCACTCGAAATGGACCAATATACTGGAGTGATAGATTTTGTTCTAAGAAAACTCTGCCAGAGGAAGGTAGGAGTCCCAACTCCCACCAAAATCTATGACACAAACTCTCAACACATCCTCAAGTTTCTAAATGGTTCTCTCACTCAGGCTGCGGATGATAAGCAGTGATAAAGTGAAATCTCGTACCCAGTTCCTCGTGAAACTTCTGCCAAAATTGCAAAGTGAACCGAACATCCCGATCTGAAATGATAGAAACAGGAACACCATGTCGAGCAACAATCTCACATACATAAACATCGGCAAATTTCTTGGCCAATGAGCTCTCATGGATGGCTAAGAGGTGGGCACTCTTGGTCAACCGATCCACTATCACCCAAATCACATCGAACCCATTAGCTGTCCGAGGCAACTTGGTGATAAAATCCATGGTGTTATGTTCCTATTTCCACAACCTCCAAAGCCTGAAGCTTGCAATGCAGCCTCTGTGTTGGATTAGGTGTCTAAGCCCATAACTATAACTGATATGTACTTGATCCGAGAGTAGCATGGTCCATTTCGGGTTGCCTTCACCAGGACAATTTGATAGGATGGATATTTGAGAAAGAGGTTATTTATGATTTACCAATATATTACAAGTATAATATATTAATTGAGAAATCATATTATTTAATTAGTATTGATCAAGAATTAATTTGGAATTAATTTAGTGATCAAAAGAGACTGATTAAATTAACGGGGACGGATTAAGTCAATCAGTAATATTTATAGTTTAGGCCAATGATCCATGTTGATTAGGGATGGACTAAATCTTTATGAGAGTCCATGAAGAATTAGTCCAAATGGCCCATAATGTGGATTATTGGATTGCTTAAAGGCTTAAGTAAATGGGATAGGGTTTACAAGTTAAACCTTAGGAATTCCAAACTATAAAATGAACCCTCTAGCTTGCAAAATCGGCCACTAGTACTCCAAGGTTCATACCTAGCCGATTTTGAGCTCCTAAATCTCTTTGTCATTTTCATCCAATTGTTCATGGTGTTTGTGACTAGTTTGAGGCACAACACTTGGGGTGCTTGCTCTCTTAAGGCCAAAGTTCTACAAGCTACTACACAAGGTAATCTTCTAACTAGTTTTTATGATTCAAATATCACCTTGTATGCTAGTTTAGGCTTTATGATTTGGAAAAAGAATATTGCATGTATAATTAGAGAAAACTTAGTTCCAAAGCTATTAGGGTTGTATGTGCACCATAGGAGTGTTATAGTACCTAAAACCCAACACTCTGGTGCTTAGTTTTGACCATCTGACAGGTCAAACACTGCTTGACATACCAGGCTATCTCCCGCTTCATGCATGACCACCAACAAATGAGTTGCAAATCCCGATACATCTTGGTGGCTCCACGATGTATTGAAAATATAGACTTGTGTGCCTCCTCCAGCACAACCTCCCTGACCCCACCAAAATCTGGTACCCAAACTCGACCATATCGGGTCAACAACCCTCGACTGTCGGTAGAAAACCTATTGATATCGCCTCTGAGTCGCTCCTGCTTCCAGTTTTATTTCTTGACTACCTCCTCCCGAGCCTCCCTAATCATACCCAATAATGGCGAATCAATAGAAATCCTCATACAAATGCTCCCAACAACAGAATTAGTCGTCTTACGGCTCAAAGCATCAGCGACAACATTCGCTTTCCCCGGGTTGTACAGAATCTCGCAGTCATAATCCTTGACCACGTCAAGCCACCTGCGTTGCCTCATATTCATATTCGGCTGATCCATGAGATATCTCAAACTCTTTTGATCAGTGTAGATGGTACAACGGATCCCATACAGATAATGTCGCCAAACCTTCAGGGCAAACACTGTCGCACCCAACTCTAAATCATGTGTCGGATACCGACGCTCATGCGGCTTCAGCTGCCTAGAAGCGTACACAATGAATCTCCCATGTTGCATAAGCACCGCTCCCAAACCGGTGATGGATGCATCACAATACACGAAAAAATGCTCAACACCATCAGGGAGGGTCAACATTGTAGCCTCACACAACCTATGCCTCAGTATCTCGAACGCAACCTGCTGCTCAGGTACCCAGTGGAAATCCACGCCCTTCCTCGCCAGACGAGTGAGGGGTACCGCAATCTTGGAGAAGTCCTGAATAAATCTCCGATAATACATTGCTAATCCCAAGAAACTCTTGATCTTCGAGGGAGACTTTGGAACCTCCCATTGCATCACGGCCACAATCTTGGTCGTATCAACCAAATTCTATTCTGGTTAACAAGATACCCCGAGAACTGGACCTCTCGTAACCAAAACTCGCACTTCGAGAACTTGGCATACAGTCGCCCGCGCCTCAAAACTCCTAGAAGCTCTCGAAGGTGCTCCTCATGTTGCTCCCTGGTCATGGAATATACCAAGATATCATCAATGAAGACAATAATTGATCGATCGAGCATCGGCCTGCATACCCGATTCATCAAATCCATAAATGTTACAGGCATATTGGTGAGCCCAAATGGAATCACCACGAACTCATAATGACCATAACGAGTCTGTAATGCGGTCTTCTCCATATCCTCCTCTCTAACCCTCATCTGATGATACCCCGACCTCAAATCAATCTTGGAGAACCAAGATGCACCTTGTAACTAATCAAAGAGGTCATCAATCCATGGAAAGGGATAAGAGTTCTTCACCGTCAACTTGTTCAACTCCCGGTAATCAATGCACATTCGGTGCCAACCATCCTTCTTCTTGATGAACAAAATCGGTGCTCCCCATGGCGAAATTATCGGTCTAATAAACTGCTTTCCCAATACCTCCTAAAGCTGAGAGGACAACTCCTGCATATCAGGTGGTGCCAAACGGTACGACGCATTAGCAATCAGAGCCGCACCTGGAACCAAATCAACCCCGAACTCAACCTGCCTCTCGGGAGGCACACCGAGTAAATCATCCGGAAACACATTTGCGAACTCTCTAGCAACAAGTGTTGGGTTTTGAGCATTCTAACACTCCTATGGTGTACATGCAACCCTATAAACCTTGGATCTATGATTTCTCTATTATACATGCAAATATTAACTATTCCAAGGTTTCATCCTAACTAGCATATTATAAAGCACCTATACTACAAAGTTCTAGTTAGATGACATACCTTCTGATGTAGCTTGATGTCTTCAAGCTTTAAGAGCTTAGCCCCAATAGTGTGGAAACCTCAAATTGAATCACAAATCACCAAAACACCTTGGAAGAACTTGAGAGAATATGTATGCACACTAAAATCAGCCCACTCTTATTTTCACACACTTGTGCCAATTTTGTGAGCCAAGGACCCCTTTATATATTATGGAGGATTAGGGTTACATCCATGTAAACCCTAATACCCATGACCTTTCATTTACATAGGATCCATGGGTTAAAAGCTCCATGGACCATCCATGAAAGCTTAGCCCAACCTAAATGAACTTGGCCCATTCCATATATATAAGAGTCCATATTTAATTAGTTCTTTTTGATCACTTAATTAATTCTAAATTAAATCTTGATCAATACTAATTAAATAATATGATTCCATATTAATATATTAGAACTTATAATATATTAATATAAATCATAAATATACTATTCTCAAAAGACTATCCATATAAATTGTGCCGGTGAAGTGCAACCCAAATGGACCATGCCGGGTCGGGTCAAGTACATACCAAATATAGTTATGGACTTAGACATTAATCCAACAGTCTCCCACTTGGATAAGTCTAAAACTATTATTGAGTATGACTTCAAAACCTAACTGGCAATCGTAGCTCTTAAAGCCGCTGTCGAACTCTAACCTTGTCAATGACTTGTCCATTAGATAAGGGATCATATATTCCTCCATTCTAGATATCATATGGACTGAGACATGGATTATAATCATTCTCTCTGTCCATTTGTTGTTTCCCGATTTCCGATTTATGATGACTGACTGATTGAACAAATCAAATCAGTCCTGGCATGGCCAAGCACTCACATGTGTCATCGCTAAATCATCGAGGGGCCCACAGATATCGCTTTTATCCCGAAGGTAAAAGGAATGGATAAACTTCGACTCATATGGCTTGTTCTACTACTTGTTGAATCATACACAAAGGCACGTTTTATAACATCGAGTTATCAAATGCGTTTTCGTGCAATCAATGTATAACCAACTCATAGTAACAACTCATATCTCTAGGTTTGAAGAATATAAGATATTATCGTCTCATGATCACTCGTGATAAAATCCATGAAGTGATTCAAATGAGCGCGGGTTGAATCCAATACTCAGAACTTATGAGCACTCATGAGTGTTGTAGCACCACTTTGTCCACCAACTTGGACCTCTACAAACCAACCCATGACAGTCTTGATTCATATCTACTTCCAACATATGACCGAATGTGGATGGTTTGAATAACTTAATCATTCAGGAAGAGCGACTTAGTTATTCTGGAAGTCAAAACATGCAAAGTGAAACACAAGAATAAATGAATCAAATATGGTATCAAACCCTATGAATATAAATAAACACTTTTATTTATCACCATACTGATACTCATTATTCATTGTTTCGGTTTTATCAACTTTATACTTGAATTAAAAACACTAGTTGTCCCATGCTCCAAGCATGTACACTATGTTTTTCTTAAACAATAGCTTTGTCATACACCAAGTATGCACTCTATGTTTGTCTATGATCCTTACTTTGTGAAATAATCCAATTGAACATAATTTCAATGATTCTAATTTCACACTCCCAAATCCTTATCGAAAAATGTGAGAATTTCAAATTCCTATCATTTATCGAAATCTGTTTAGATTTTAAACTTATATGCACTGACCCTCCTGTAATGAATATGTACAAAGTCACAAAGACTTGTCAACAGTCATTATAAGGTATTCCAATGGAGATCAACTCCATGGAAACTAAGTCTCATATTCAAAGTACATTGCTTTGGACATGCTTCTTGCATTAAGTTTTCTAATCTTACACAGATAACTTCCACCTATGGAGACAACTCCATATTCTCATTTTGACTATCACTTCTAAATAAGAGATGCCTCTTTTCAGAATATGTCAATATTGTCCTTCCAAAATTAGCACTATACTTCCAACTGTCCCTGAGCAACCAATCTTTGGTAAACCTCAGATTGTCCTCGATAATTGCTTAATCATTTTAGTCATATCCAATTCTAGACCTTTTCCCTTCTTAATGCCTCTGGGCATTTGGAAAAATTTAGAAATGACAAATATTATAGCACATGCAATCGATCCTGTACCCAAATCAAATGGTACACGATTCATGATGTCTCACATAAAGACATGATTCTAGACCAGTCTTTTGCTACAATATTATTATTTGCCATGTTTTCAAAATTTGACTATGAAGAGGGATGCCGTAATCATAATCGAATTTTGAGAACGCAATATATAGAATTTCCTTAAGTTGAACCAATCCAACATGAAATTCATATATATATTCTTGACTAAAGATGATTAAGGTCTCAATCTAAGCCTTTAGAACTGAAATGAAGTATATCCTCTCCCTTAATTATAGCAAAACAACTTTTTCAATCCCTGCAGCCTTACGAATTAAAACTTTTATTTTCTATAATTAACATTGCTAACTTGCAACACTAACAATAATTATCATGCTCCCACTAACATGATGATTATTAGCATAACACTTATGCTCCCACTAGCTTTGACATGTACTCAGAAATCAGCTGGACTTCTAGAAATCAATACTTTATTGACTTTCTTACCAAAGTTCAGATTTCTGATACGAGATGCTTTGATAAAACTTTATCAAAATCATACACCTTTCCTTAGATAGCATGCATGTGTGTCTAAACAATTTCAGAACTATGAAAAGGGATGCTATAATCATAGTCTCAATTGTTTAGACCTTTTGCCATCTGCTTCAAATCTACTTGGTGGAAGTGTTTCCTCACCATCATTTTCATGAATAGGAGAGAAACCTTATGACCCTTAGATTTTATGGTGTATGTGTTCTTATCCATGTGAATCCTCAAAACCATAGTCACAAGACAAGGATAATGACAAATCCAAACTCATATGGACTGAACTTATGCAATCTTAACTTCTTGCCACCTGGCAGTACAGGGCCTGCCATTGCTTCCAAGTTGTTATGCAACCAATTGAGAACTTTCAGAACTCCTATGCAAAGCCAACTTTAACTGGAATGGGCACAGAATATGTCAACACGATAGGTTATAAACCTCAAGTCGTGTGCTAGTGAAGAACCTCAGGTTTTATTCTTGATTAGTTCTTGAAATTCTTTTTAGGATCTTTAAGACTCCCACTATCCTCTTGACATATAAGACTATCTTGCCAAATATTCAAGAGATAGTGCGGATTCTTTATCAAGACAAACACTTCACACAATTGGCCTTAGTTGGTCTTTGTTTTATCCAAAACATCACAACTTACCAATTTCAAATGTACAAGAGTAGGACACTTTTACTCTTACATTTGACAAGTGTTTTAAACCTTTCTTTAAGATATGTCACTCAAGTTACAATCTTGGAGTATGACTCTAAGAATTGTTTTAGAACGAAGTATGACGCATCTTCCTGATCTAACCATTTCAACAATTCATGACTCCTCTTCTTAGTCATAAGAATGCACTAAGATGACCTTTAGAGGACTAATTGTGATATGATTTCTAAATCATTAAGATGATCACAAACATGATACTAATGTACTCTCCCATCTTTTCAGATTTGAGAAACTTTTATCTTTCTGCCTAATTTGATTCTTTCCATTCGTTCTGCCATACATTGAGACTTTTCCAATGTTTCAGAATTATACTTAAACTTATAAGTATAACCATATTTACTAAACTTTATTAAATCAAATAGTCTTAACGAGCTTTGTGGTGGACATGACCAGTACACAAGAATGTGTACTCAATCCCTTTAGTCCTTCACTTGACTCACACATCCATGTGAACAAGTAATTAGTTTTGATTTTCCAATGCTTGAAAGTTCTCATTCATCATACTATTCAACTTGTATGATTCCAAGTTTCGGTCCAATTGAAACTTGGGTGATGAGGAACTTTCCTGATTTGGTAAATTTAGACACTACCACAAATGAAAGAATCAAATCCATTTTCCAATATTGCTGTCAGTGGAATCATATAAGCAACAATTTTCCACAAATGCCATTGTAAGGATACTTCAAATAAATAAAATTAAACAATTTTCTTTTATTTTAAAACTTTGCGAAAAAACTTATCCTTACAATCCACATGGAAAATTGTTGTTATCTATTCCTTAGCAATATATCATAACTTCTTAAGCAACTGCTCAGAATTCTGATGCGATCGAAATCCACCTTCGCGATCAGAATCAGCATATACTTCCTTTAAGATTTCTCTCTATTCTTTGATTCTTAAAACATCAACATGTGACCCAGTCACATCATGTAATGAGGATCTCAGAATAGAACTTAACAGAGTTAGATAATGGGCTCTACCTAATGTAGAGTCAAACTTATTGACTTTAACATCCTTAGGTAAATTTGGCAGCTTTGCAATCAACGTCCCTTCCTTTGGCAAAATAAACATATGGACCCTTTGGTAATGGGACTATCTCAGACTTTGCCTTTCTCTTTACCATTTGGTCAACCGAGTTGACTATGGCCAATCCCTTTCCATTGGGAAGAGAATGCTTTTTCTGGATTTCCAGTGTCACCATTGTCACTGTCCATAAAGTTTTTGGGAAGTTGATCTTCTAATCAAATTTGCTTTACTATCGTTCCAAATCATTGCTGATTCAGCAGCACCAAGCAAATAGATATGATCATTTAGGTTCATGTCATAGTCTGTTTCATAGTAGTCCCAAAGGAACTCACTATGTGACTTAGAAAGTGATTGAACATCCAACTTTCTCAAGACTTTGACACCCAACTCTCCCGGCTTGTCAATATGTGACTTCATCTCTAAGATGTGATCACACATAGACCTTGCTTGCCATTAGGGCTTGAGTGACCTTGAACTTGTGGGTTAGGGAGAATAATTGGAGGAGGTGGAGGAAGAGAAGTGTGACTTCCATGAGCCAAACTCGGGAAGTCATATTCATCAGGAAAGCTTGGTTTGGGAAGATCATTGTTGTCTAAACCAGACATCAACAATGGGAGAAATTCACGTAAACTTGATTCAAGTCCTTAATATAACATCCAATATGATATATTAAGGCTAGGACCCAACAAACTATTTTATAACTTGGAAGAGGGATGCCGTAATCCAAGCTATAAAATATTTGAAGGTAGGTGAATGACGATTCACCAATTTCCACCAAGATAAACGAAATGTATTATTAGGTTTTAATTGGTTTTGAAACTCCTAGATTCTTTTGAGATTCATTGAACTTTTCAATGGCATGTTTCAATCTCGAGTGTGCCCTTCAGGTTTTGTGACTGGGATGTCGAGGATCACAAAACAAGGTGTGAAGTAACCATGCAAATATACTTGGTACCCTTAATATTTACCCCTCAATTGATGTGTCGGTTAACCACACGAGCTCCACCGATACTATGATAAATATTAAGTTACCCTTTGCCTACTTTGTTAAATCCAGGTTAGTGTGCTGGTTAACCACACACGCTCCACTAACGGTTTAAACAAAGTGAAAAGTGTAATTTCATGGATTAGCACCTTATTCACATTTTCCTAAGTAACTAAGATTGGGAATTAATAAAAGGTTTAGTTACTTAGTATTTATCATTAATACTTTTAATGAAGGGAGAATTATAGTCCTTGTCCTACCTGTTCGGCTAACGACCCTCCACCAGTCAAGGAAGCGGTGGATGAGAGTGGACACCCATTAAACTGCCATTTTATACGCAGTAACCTTATACCCCCCCTTATAGACCGGCTTCGTGAATGAGGCCTACTAATGGTAAGACGACTTGCTCTTATACATATAATATATTAAACTTTTAATATTATAATAGTATAAGGGTGTATTTTAGACATTTAAAATACTTGGTGGTTTAATCTATTAATTAAACTATACTCTTAATTTAATTAAATTTAAACCATGTCATTATGGAATTATTAATTCTCTTTTAATTAAACACTTTAATTATCTATTAATAAAGTCCATAAGAGTTAATTGAATTATTCAATAAAAACATCATAATTCCAATTATTAAATTCAAAATTAAAACCATTTAATTAATTGTTTAAGTTATGAACCCAAGAGTTTTAGAATTCAATTCTTTTTTTTATCATAAAAAAACTTTCATATCCATAACTTATAGAAGTTTCAAAAACCCTTAAGATCACAACTTTAAAAAAAACTTTTGAGCTCCAAAATTTTATGACAAAATATGTAACTCCTTAAAAAATTTAGATCAAACTTTTAAAACTAATAAAATAATCATATCATTTTATCTTTTACTAAATTTGACCTAATTCAACTCATATAACAAATGATTCAAATTTTACAAATAATTCGTTTTTCACAAAACAAGTAATTATCTTAAAATGTGACAAACGTCATGTTTTTTTTTCTTTTTTTTTTCACCTTGAAAATAAAACATTTGCATCAATATAACAGAAAACAACCCATGGCTCTGATACCACTGTTGGGTTTTGAGCATTCTAACACTCCTATGGTGTACATGCAACCCTATAAACCTTGGATCTATGTTTTCTCTATTATACATGCAAATATTAACTATTCCAAGGTTTCATCCTAACTAGCATATTATGAAGCACCTATACTACAAAGTTCTAGTTAGATGACATACCTTCTGATGTAGCTTGATGTCTTCAAGCTTTAAGAGCTTAGCCCCAATAGTGTGGAAGCCTCAAATTGAATCACAAATCACCAAAACACCTTGGAAGAACTTGAGAGAATATGTATGCACACTAAAATCGGCCCACTCTTATTTTCACACACTTGTGCCAATTTTGTGAGCCAAGGACCCCTTTATATATTATGGAGGATTAGGGTTACATCCATGTAAACCCTAATACCCATGACCTTTCATTTACATAGGATCCATGGGTTAAAAGCTCCATGGACCATCCATGAAAGCTTAGCCCAACCTAAATGAACTTGGCCCATTCCATATATATAAGAGTCTATATTTAATTAGTTCTTTTTGATCACTTAATTAATTCTAAATTAATTCTTGATCAATACTAATTAAATAATATGATTCCATATTAATGTATTAGAACTTATAATATATTAATATAAATCATAAATATACTATTCTCAAAAGACTATCCATATAAATTGTGCCGGTGAAGTGCAACCCAAATGGACCATGCCGGGTCGGGTCAAGTACATACCAAATATAGTTATGGACTTAGACATTAATCCAACAACAAGCACATCTGAAACTGAAACCTGCTTCCCAAATCGAGTATCCACTACATACGCAATATAGCCCATACAACCATGCTGAATATACTTTCGAGCCCTGGTATCAAAACAAAAGGCTGACCCAATCATGGTACCCTCTCCAAAAATAACCATTTCTCTCCCACTTAGAGTTCGAACTACCACCCGCTGACGCTCACAGTCGATCATAGCCCTAAATCTGCTCAGCCAATCCATCCTTACTATCACATACACATCCCCCATGGGGATAGGAATCAAATCAATCAGATAAGGCACCTTAAAAATCTCCAGGACACAACCCTGATAAACCCTTGATGCAGAAACCCCGTGTTTGTTGGCGATAAAAAACCGCAACGGACACTCTAACTCCCCAAGAGACATATCAAAACCCCTACTGAATGTCTGAGATAACAAAGATCGACTCGCACCCGAGTCAAAAAGCACAAGAGCAGGCAAGGAGTTCACTAAGAAGGTACCTAAAAAAATCATAAACATAAGCATGCCATCAAATAACTGACAAAATAATAAATGGAAACATACCAGTAACATCATCCAGCGTCGCCCTGGCGTCCTCTGTCGTGAGCTGGAAATCACGAACTCGAGCCCTTGAGGGCTCCGCCCTACCCCCAACATCCATATGTGATCCTCAGATTAGCTGGTGTTGGAGCCTGTGTCGGTCTAGCCACGAGTAATGGACAGATGGCCCTCATATGACCAACCTGCTCACAGTGGTAACGAATCTTGGTGCTCGGTGGCGGGACCTGCTGACGACATTCCCTCGCAATGTGTCCCTCATTGCCATATTTGTGGCATCCAGATGATGAGCAGAAAGCACCCTCATGAACCTTGTCGCACTCACCACAAGTGCGGCCCCTCTGTCCCCAGGTCTCGAATCAGCGGGCGTGAACCGCTTCGCCGCAGTTGTGACTGAACAGGAGCCCGCCTCAACTCCTTCATCTGAATCTTTATCTCGATCTCTCACCTCCTTGCAACATCCTGAAGCTCAATGAGGGTAGCATAACGCTGGATGGACACAAACTCCCGAATATCCGTCTTGAGCACGCTCAAGTACCGAGTCATCTGAGCCTGCTCCGAAGCAGCAAACTCTTGGAAGAAAAGAGACCTCTCAGTAAACATCTTGGTGATCTCCTTCACTGACTCAGTAGTCTGTCTCATATCCAAATACTTCTGAGTCAACCTCTCCCTCTCTACAAAGGAAACGTATCTCGTACGAAACATCTCCGAGAACTGCTCCCAAATAACAACAACTCTCTGCTCAGAAGTGTAAGCACTAGTCACCAGTCTCCACCAATCCTTCGCCCCCAACCTGAGAAGGTTCAGGGCGCACTTGACCTTCAGGTCAGGGGGTCAAGAACACGTGAAGAAATAACCCTCCACATCAGATAGCCACATCATCGCTACGATCGGGTCCTTGACCCCATCAAACTATCGGGGCTTCGTATTGTCGAATTTCAGATATTGGAAAGTTCTCTCCCCTCGACTCCACGCAGCAATAACAGCTGCAGTAGTTGTAGCAGCAGCAGCCTCAGTAATGGCAGTTTAGTCATCGTCAAACAGCTCAATCATGACAGTCTTGATAGACCCAAACATCTCTGGCATAGACCTTCAGACAGCAGCAGCCACCTCAGTGGCGATGATCTCCCAAATCTGATCATCAGTCAATCCTGGCCTATCCTAAGCACTCGCTCCAGACCCGGAACCAGATCCTCTCGTAAGCACCATACTGAAAATAAACCGAAATATATCAGAAATTCCACAATACACATAACTAGAATCACAATACGAGAATAAACCCTTGGGTTTTGTGACTTCCTTGCTACGCATACAGGCCCTGTGATTTCAGTAGTACGGTCCCATACTACCTTTCACACCTACCCGTATTTGTCTCAAGGATCATCACAACCACCCAACATAAATACAACAAGTAGGATACGCATACATCCTATCATCACTCTCTTGAGAGTGGATAAACGTTCCTCATCTGGCTGGCTGCTCACACATATACTCATCCATGAAACTTCCACCAACCCTGCAGAAATCGCGTATGCTAATCATACGTAACACTGGATCCTATAGACAGTCAAATACTTGATTCTACCCTAAGCCCACAACCAAACAAGGAACATGAAGTAACACTAAACCAAACATTCTCGGAAATTAAAATCTTAGTTATGTACAACTATGATGCATACACTAAGCAACCATAGTAATGATGTCAATTTCATACAAGAAGTAACCCTAGGCTATCAGGCATCCTATATCCAACAATTCTATCATGTAATTCCTGAAGATTCCTAACCTATCACTAGCATCTTGTTCTATCATAAGCATCATATCAAATAATAGTGGGGTAACTTGGGGTATACTTCCATGCTCCGGCTGATCGTACACATCACATCCTTCCTTCGTTACTTTTGAAAACAATTTTGAAAACCAATTTTAAAACTTTTACAGTTCCCTAGTTTGAGTCTGGATTCACATGAATTTTCATCCAATTCTCTCAAACTAAGGCTCTGATACCAACTTGTAACATCCCATAAATCATAGAAATTTGAAATTTTCAAAAACAACACATTTTTAACCATAAAGTGTTTACAAAGCCATTGTTTCAAAAGTATAATCATAATCAGAGTTTTTCCCAAGATCCAAAATCATAAAAACAGGAAGATGTGCATGATCACGCCTTCGTTTTCCCGTGATCATCTGAAGTACCTGAAACGATAAACTAAAATTGTAAGCCTAAGCTTAGAGAGTTCACCCAAAGTACCATCACACAACATAACATAAATAACATTTCATGTTGGGTCCAATCAGTCATTAGATAGGAATACCCCTAGCCCAATTAGTCATCGGACTGGAATGCCAATATACAGCGGGTCCACTCATTCATCGGACTGGAATACCCTCGGGTCCACTCAGTCATCGGACTGGAATACCCACGTTCTATTGGCTCACACACAAAGAAGTAAATCCTCAACCCCAAAGCCATAACATGTTGACATATACATAACAGATAAACACATAACCAGTCAACACTCAAACATGCAGGTCTAAAGATCACTACCACATACCAACATCCTATATGCTAGGATAATCTAGTGGGTCGGCATTGGTGCCTTTGACCCACAAGTACAGTGAGGAAAACTCACCTCTTAGTATGAACAAATAGTTAAATAGGTCACTGCTCCGAATCTCAGCTCTACCCATCACCTATTCATCAAATAGGGTCTAATCTCAAATACTACTCAAAAAGACCCAAAATGCCCTCAGGTTAAACTTGGTCAAACCCTGGTGAAAGTCAAAATCTATCCACACTCAAAAGTCCCACAATTCACTGGTCACGTCGTGACCTAATAAGTCCAAAACAATCGAGGAATGTCATCCTCATGTCGTGACACCCCTTGTGCTCACGTCGGGAGAACGCTTTGATCAGAAGTTATTAATGAAGCTCTTAATCTCTTTTGGCCAAGCAACCAATTCTCCATAGTGTCTTATTTACTCCATAACATCATAAAAATCATGGCTTTTTGGACATGCATGTCCCAAACACTAGCTAGGGCACAAAAAGGAAAAATGACACCAAACCTCATGCAAGAACCATAAAACTCAATCATCTTCCAGATCTAGCATCTATACTACTCAAGGGCTCAAGGGACATTGGTGATCCATAAAGTTGGCAAGTTTATGGATTTCAACCACTACATCATGTTGAATATGAAAGATTAAGCATAAAAACCTAGCCCTAAGCTTATGGACTCATAAAGCAATGAACTTGATACTCGAAAAAGGTCCAGAAGGTGTACAAATGCTTGATGGTGAGACTTGAATGCGGAAATGATGGACTAGATGCTCTTCCTCTTCTTCTCCTTAGCTAAAATCGCCACAAATGAGCTTCAAGATCAAATATGGCTGCTAGGGTTTCAAAGGGGAGTACAAGGAAGTGATGGAGGCTAAGGGTGGGCTAACCCTAGCCCTCACTTCCTTTAAATACAAAAATAAAACCCCTAAAATTTGGGTTTCCCTACAAGCAGGTCTCATGTCATGAGCCAATATGTGCTCACGTCATGAGCCCAAAAAGCAGTGCGCATTCTTATTAATCTCCTCACAACGTGATGTACATACGTCACGTCGTGAGTAGGGTTTAATCCTTTGGAATTTTAAACTTGACAATTGCTCACCTGTACCTTATGTTACAAGAATGCTAAGAGAGCTTCATGGGTCATTGGTTAGTTTTTACGATGTCATTACTCATTAAAATACTACGATTTTGTTATGTTTATTAGTATAAACTTTATCATTGTTTTAAAAAATATTTAGTTTATATAATTTAATTTGTTACACGTTAGGGCATAAGGGCCTTTTTTTCTTGGCTTGACATGTGCAGTTGAATCCTCATGAACAACCCTGAAATTATGTGCACATGCAAACTACAGAACTTATTTTATTGTTAATAAATGTTATAAAAAACAAAGTATTTATTGCATTTACAATGTCAACTCACAGTCATTCGGTAATCTCTTAGGATTATAATAAATTAGATGTATTTATAGTGACATTGACCAAGATTCCAGTACTGGTCTAATGGGCCTTTGTCAGGCTACCATAAAGTCAAACTAGATTTCTAAAACTGTACAAATTGTATTGAAGAGTATTGAAGCTTAGAGCTACTATGCATAATATTGAAGTCTTCATGAACAACACTTTAGAATATCTAACTGGATATGCGCTTCTGCTTGGACTTTTGCTATTCTGAATATGTTCAACCTTTCCTGAAACCAACTTTATATATTACTCTATACCGAAGTTGATATTGTGATTTGATACAAAGCCTAAACCATGCCCTTTGAATTCTACCACCTTCAGAATTATTCTCCCTTTGTAATTCAACTCCACGTCTCAAACATCTCCCCACTTGGAGGCTAATCGACAACTTATGTCGTTGTCTCAGACATCTGCCCACTACATGATATGATTTGGTGTACACCACTATGTACATAAAACTACCAACAACTAATATGTAAAGGACCTTTAAAATTTATTACTTTCCCTCTATATTTTTTAGGGATTGACTCTTCGAGAGTTTTAGGTGGCCCCCAAGAGGTGTACTTCAGGCATTCTCATATACCATATTAAATTGCTTTAACACATTCTGAATATAATGTTCTAGCGAAAGTTTTAGTATACTCGAAGCTTCGTCTCTGATTGTGCTTATCCCAAGTATTATCTTCGCAAACCCTAAGTCCTTCATCTCGAATTCTTTGGGCAACTTCTTTTTTAATTTTGTTGATCTCTTATATGTCGGACCCTGCAACCAACATATCATCAACAAAAATCAAGAGGATGATTTAACTGGAATTGAATTTCTTCAGGTAGAAACAATGATCACTATCACAATCCTTGTACATGTTCCTCTTCATGACATCGTTAAACTTCAAGTACCACGGTCTGGGAGCTTGCTTTAATTCACATATGCATTTTTCAATTTGCACACCAAGTTTTCTTTAATAGAAATCTAAAAACCTTTGGGTTATGTCATGTAGATATCTTTGCCAAGGTCACCATGCAAGAAGACTATCTTCACATCAAGTTACTCTAGATACAAATTTTTCTACAACGACAATACCAAGGAACTTTTTGATTGTGGTCGTCATTACAACTGGAGAGAATATTTTGTTGTAGGCAACACCCTCCTATTGCTAGACCCCTTTACCACCAATATAGCCTTATATCACTTACTTCCATTGATTTCGTCCTTGACCTTATATACGTAGTTAATTTGTAATGTCTTCTTATTTGCTGGTAACTTGACAAAAGACCAAATTCCATTCTTGTCAAGTGAATGTAACTCATCCTCCATACCCCTTTTTCCACAACATGAAATATTTCATTCTCAAGGATTTTATATAAGTCTTTGGCTCTTTTTTTTATGTTAACATTAAGTATTCGTTGATGGAGTATATCAAATTGGAGGATTTCTCACCCCGAGTGGATCTCTAAAATATACATGAAGTTACCATTTAAGTGGATTCACTCCCATTGGCTTCAGAATTTATGCATTTAGATTCAGAATAAATGTCTTTGGTATCACTGCATTCTGCATCACTCCATCTCACTCAAATGTATTTGGAATTTTCTTCACTCCCACTGCTTCTAGATTGTCCCATAGTTACTGCAGTACTGGAAGTCTTCATAATGTCATATTCGAATAGTCCATCTAAAGTAACTTTATCTCTACCTACATGTTTATTCTTCAAAATGTAGGTCCCAAATAGATCATCTTTTTATAAGGTATTATCGTTGAATGTTACATCCTAGCTTCGGATAAATATTTGGCTTTGGTTATCCAAAAAGTGGTATCGGGTGTCATCTAAACCATAGCCAATAAAGAAGCACTTCTTTGCCTTTGCTTGTAATATGTATGTCTGCATCTTTTATATTGATGTACAAAACACATCTGAAAACCTTTATATGTACAAAGGTAACTTCTCTTCCTCTCCATTCATCTTTTGGGATCTTGAATCCTATGAGTATTGAAGATCCTCTATTGATTAAATAGGATCTCATATTGACGCCATCTACCCAGAACATCTTTGGAAATCATACATGTAAAATCATGCTCTTTATCCTTTCATTCAATGTTGGGTTTATTCTCTATAATACACAAATCTTCTAAGTTATCTTTGGAATGTTTTCAACATTAGGATTACATGCTCAGGTTAATAATCAACAAATTCTATTCTATTGTATTCACCCATATTATCTGAAAATAGGCATTTGACCTTAAGATAAATTTCATTCTCTACAACAACCTTTTAATTCTTGAAGAAGATGAATACTTCATACTTATTTTAAAGAATATAAATCCACACCTTCCTTGTAGGCATCGTCTATGAAATTATCATAGTACTGACTCTCTTGATGTTGAAGAAACTGTAGTTAGTCCATAAACATCCAAATGAAAAAGCTCTTACATATCGACCTTCAGAATTTGCCTAATCTTAGTGAATATGATGTTCTTCTTCTTGAAAAATACACTTGGCTCATAGAATTCCATGGTTCCACTCTTTAACTCTAATATCATGTCTTTAGAAGACAAAATCTTCATTCCTTCTCACTCATGTAACGGATTCCTCAGTGTCATATACTAGAGGCTTCAGTATCTTCAACTTTTGAGGTTACTCCATCTGTCGAAGCTTCGACCCTATACAATGTTCCTAGTTTCGGGTATGACGAAACTACTAGGTTAACCTTCGTTAGTTTCCATTGGTGATTTATGAAGTCGACATGGCATTGTTCTTCATCGAACGACCCTATCAATATCAACATCCTGTTCAAATTTGGAATATTCTTGACATTTTTCAATTTCCGATTCGAACACAAGTTCATCTAGAGGACAACATCCCCAACTATGGAGATATCTAGGCTCTTGTTATATGTGATTTGAACTTTTCCATTTCAATTCCCGAAGTTTTAGATTAATTTTCTGAAATTACTAGTTTGAAATGAAGCACATGAAACTATTATCCAAGATTCAATTGGACTCTATATATATCAAAGAAATGCATTGTCAAAATCTTTACCACGTTTACTTCCATCGTTTCCTTCTTAGCTGAATATTTTGGGCACTGATTTTTAAAGTGGCCGTTTTCTTTGCAATTCCAGCAGGTAATATATTTCCTGCTTCGGGATGCATGTCTCCTCTTTGACTTCGATCTTCCTCTGCCACCACCCTCTCTATTGGACTTCCTTCCTTTTTCTTCGGTACTCTATATACTGTCAGGGCACTTCTTTGCATTTTTCCCTCAGATATCATCTTCAAGGATTAAATCTCCTTCAAAAGTGAGTTTAATTATTTCAAATGAGCTACTATTGGTTGTGTCTATTCCATACCAACTCTCAGGAAGCAAAGATAAAAAAAAGTAATGTTTGGACTTCATTTTCGAACCCGATATTAACATATTTAAATCTCGATATTATTAAATTGAACTTATTTATGTGGTTTTTTAGTGACTCACCTTCCTTCGTCTTCATATTCACCAATTGTCTAATCAAGAAAACCTTATTTGTTATATATGGATTCACATACATGTTATAAAATGCCTTTATTAGTGTATATGTTGTTTTCTTTTTGACAATTTTGTATGCAACATTCTTTGCCAATGACAACCTAACCACTCCAAGGGCTTGACGATCTATTAGATCCCAAAAGTCCTACTTTATAACTTATGGTTTCCTACCGTTCAATGGTAAATGTAATTTTTTCTGGTGGGAAAAAGCTTTGATATGAAACCTCTAAATCCAAAATCATGTCTTCAAATGTATCGATATTAATCTTCCTATCTTCAGCCATAACTCTTATACCAATTGTTCGTTAATAAGATCCAACCTTGACAAAATTAAGTACAATGATATTCGTGATTATACTACTAAAGAATTACCAAAAACACAAGGAGATTTCACGTGGTTCAGTTAATCAGGATAATCAAGCTACATCCACAAGCAAACTAAAGAGATTGTTTACTATGCATTTACTACACCCACAACGTCGACTTACAATCACTCAAAAATCCTTTAGGGTTACAATAAATGAGATGTATTTATAGAATGTGCCAATAGGCGTTTTGTCAGACTGGTGTAAAGTCAATCTTGATCTCCAAGATTGTACGAATTATATCAAAGAGTACCAAATCTTATAAGTTCTTCGCATAACACCGTATCCTTTAGGATGAATCGCATCGAAATATCTAATAGTGTATGTGTAACATCCCAAAGTAAAACATAATTTTGTTTGATAAAACCAGACTTTGGATAATAAAAAAGGGGTTTCATCCATAACCTCGTCAATCATAAAGTATCAAAAGTCATCGTCAAAAACTTAAACTGATACTTGTTTTTAAAACAAAGTCAACAAAGATAAACATAAAATGGATGCCATGCCCCTAATGAATGTCCGGATCCCCCAATCATGCCAACTCCTTGCCCTTTAAACCTGAAGGACCTACAACTAAGGAAATAAAGTAGCAACTGAAAGCCTAGGGCTTAGTGAGTAATTACAACACTTGATCATTATACAAATCATATGCAATAACACATCAACATATAACATCAAGTAATAAATCACATATTAGTCTATTCTACCACATAACATATGCTAGCATATATCTAAATCATTGTTTCTAGAACTTCCCTCCGAGACGCTATTCTCTAGAAGCACAGATCATCCAATCACACTTCCCTCCGAGAGGTTGTTCGTGATCAACATACTGCCATGGTACAACTATAATGTCCCTCCAAGAGGCTATTCTCTAGTTGTCCGATCCTCCCGACCATACCTCCCTCTAAGAGGTTGTTTGTGGTCGTACATAACATAACTACACGCTCCATCTAATAAGAAAGTTCGTGAGAATTCACTTGAATGAATGATAAGATAATCCATACAGTGAGCTAAACAGTACTGATACTACCTCAAACCACTAAACAATAATTAACCCTAATTTAGCAATTAGGCATAATGCTTGTCTTTCCTCACTAAACGAGTCTTTCACTTTCTAATCCTCATATAGGGTAGAAGTTCATTTTTCCATTAATCAATAGTTTGAAAAAACACTTTACTAACATTTGATCCAAAGTCAAATTGGTAAAAAAGTCAATGGTCAACGGTCCACCATGTCGTAGCCTACCCTGGACCGCACCATAGCCTAGTCCCGACAAAAAAGTCGCGAGACTCCCCTATCTGTTGTGACTTGATCGGACTTTGCCCGCGTTGCAGCTCGTCTGGCAGAACAACTTCTTCATTAAGCTCTTAATCCGTTAAGTCCAATCCTCATACTTCCCAGGAGGCTTTAATACTCCATTAAGGTCCATAAAAATTGAAACTTAATGAACATGCAGATCTTATGCAAGTCTCACCCCAAACTAGGTAAAAATATGGTCAATACCTTATGCATGACACCAAATGGTGAGTAAAAGCCAGATATAACACATATAATACTCTTGAGACGTCAGAGAGCAATAAAGTTGCAAACTTATTCCGATCACTCACTAAAAACTCATAAAGGAGACCAAACTTGCTTGGAAACTCATGACTTAAGAGAAATGAACCACATAGGTCGAGTCTTGAAAACTTACAAGAGTCCAAAACATTCTCAAGGGGTTGTTTGTGCTTGCTTGATGGTTCCTTACACCATAAATGTACTCATTCTTCCTTGAATGGGTACAAAACAAGCAAAAGAAGCTTAAAATGGACAAGAGGAGGTTAAGGTTTGATATTCTACTCTTGGAGGTGATGGAGGGCTAAGTGTTGAAGAAACTCGAGCCATCACATCCCTTAAATGCGACTCAAGGCCCAAAACTTAGGCTTTTGTGTACATCGCGGCGTCGCATCGCGGTCATGAAATGACCACCGCGTCGTGGCGATGTGGCATCACCACGCTGCGGTAAACCATCTATCACGTCGATGGAAGGCGAATTTCTCCAAATTCAATTTTAAACTTCAACATGTATAACATTAACTCATACCTGAATTTAGGTATCACATTATGCGCTTCGGTTATACTTCGCCTCTTTTAAATATCTTCAACCTTTGTTGAAACCAACTTTTTATTTTACTCTATACTAAATTCGATATTGTTCTTCAAGATGAAGCCTAAATACGCTCTCCAGAAAATTTTCACCTTTAGAATTTTAACACCTTCAAAAAAATTCACCATTCGGAATTAGACTCCACATCTCAAGTCTCAACGGTGGGGGTTTGGGTGTGAATATGGGTTTACATAATTTCTTTTTTATTGAAATACCGAAAGAAAATATTGAAAATAAATTAGAGATGGTATAAATGTAATTTAACATGCATCAATAAACTACGCAAGAAATTGAAACTGTAAGTACCAAGTGCATGACGGTTTTGATTGTTATCCTCACCTGTGCATCAATAGACCAACTACGCAAGAAATTGAAACCGTAAGTACCAAGTGCATAACGGTTTTGATTGTTATCCTCACCTGTGCGACTCTTTTTAAACCATAAGGATCAATGGTAAAATTGTCTGAATAAATAATAATAATTTATGTATGTATGTATGTGATAAAGCCAAATTCTGAGATGGCTAATCTCCTTTATACTAACAAAATTTAAGAACACAAACTGAAACAATTTTCTTCTCCATTCATAAAAAGGAATTACAAAGCTTTAAATAACAAATGCAATCTACCACTAATGCCTTGAAATATGCAGGAAATGGAATCGTGGGCTACTACTTACTGTAATCTAAATGCTTATTAAAAGGATATGCATGAAAAAATAAAGGAAAACTAATGCATGATGTATGACCAAGTAAAGAAGGATGTAGAAGTCTTCCAAGTCTTCTCTGTTGACCATGTGACTAGGATGTCGTATCAATACTCCGCCCCTAAAAAATGGCATTGTCCTCAAGGCCAAAGTCATTTTGTTGCAGGTACGGCCATGGTGGATCGTTGTCTGATTGAAGAAGGAGGAACTTGGGCGGGTTGTACTGGTGGTCGGGTTGATACTTGGCTGGACAATTGTAACAGAGGCCTTCAGCCCTTCGTTATTGCATTTCGGTGGGACTCAGTTTCTTGATTGGAAGTGGTGGGGAAGTGGAAGGCGAGGCAGCCAACAAGGGTAGCGTCGGTGGTGGTGGTTCCGATTTACCAGCAACAATATGAAGGTTATTATGGAGCTTGTCTTCAATTAATTTGGCGAGACCATAAGTGGCATGAAGTGTTTGCGGGTTATGGATGGCAATCTCTGATTGAATGTCGAGACGTAAACCGGAGATAAAGCAGTTACACAAGGATACAGAAGAGAGACCGATGACCCGGTTACTGACTCTTTCAAACTCGGTTTGGTAGGCGGAGACGGTGGTGGTCTGTTGAAGGTTAAATAAGGTAGCTTGGTGATTTTCATATGTAGATGGGCTAAAACGCAGTTCAAGTGCGCGGGTGAACTCATGCCAAGTGCCAAGAAGGTTGTTGCTGGCAAGATGTTTGTACCAGCTTAAAGCATCACCGGTAAAGTAGAAGACAACCAAGGAAAGGCGATGAGGCGGTGGAATGGTGTAGTATGTGAAGTAATTCTCGGCTTGGAAAATCCAATCGAGTGGGATAGAACCGTCAAAAGTCGGCAGGAGAATTTTTGGTGGTCGGAGGGTCTGATTCGGGACGTGTGGTGGGGGTGGCGGCTGCGGTGGTTGCTGATTAACATGTTGGTCGGTCAGGATTTGGATCAATTTGTCGAGTTTGGCATTGGTATCGTTGGTAATTTGAGCGATATGGAGCATGTGGGCGTGAAGGGAGACGACTGGGTTGAGGCGTTGGTAACCTTAGGGTTGTCGGAGGTGGAGCCGCTGTGTTCTGACTTGGGAGTCATGAGAACGAATGATGAAAGCACCAATTGATAAAGCCAAATTCTGAGATGGCTAATCTCCTTTCTAGTAACAAAATTTAAGAACACAAACTGAAACAATTTTCTTCTCCATTCATTAAAAGGAATTACAAAGCTTTAAATAACAAATGCAATCTACCACTAATGCCTTGAAATATGCAGGAAATGGAATCGTGGGCTACTACTTACTGTAATCTAAATGCTTATTAAAAGGATATGCATGAGAAAATAAAGGAAAACTAATGCATGATGTATGACCAAGTAAAGAAGAATGTAGAAGTCTTCCAAGTCTTCTCTGTTGACCATGTGACTAGGATGTCGTATCAGTATGTATGTATGTATGTATGTATATTACCACGTATAAATGTGTGCGCGCTCAATAAATAACCATTTATGTACAGATTTCTTGAAATATGATGCAAACTTATCTATTGTTGTTTTGTTTCATATGTGTATTGGATGCGAATGGAGATGAAAGGATAAGAAGAACACTTGTTTAACTCCACTAAAATGGAAAGTACGAGAGTGAAAAGCTTCAAAAACAGTTTCCCTTTGGAAAAGTAAAAAGTTTACAAATTTTAAGCAGTTCGCACGAATGGGTTGTAGAGATTGTGGCAGACATTAAGGAATCCAGAAAGAAACTCCATTGGAAGTAGTCAAGAAAGGATTCCATTGTTGGCTTAGTGGATTCCCCTCCACTAGTCCATGGTTTTAATAACTTTATGCCTAAAAAAACTTCATTACCCTTCTAAATTCCTCCTCTATCGAGTCCTGCGAGTGTTTTTTTGTGTAATGGTTAAGCATACAAATTGAAACGGTTGGAATTTGTGTCGGGTTCACTTCGAAGGAACATTTTGTATAAAACTTCATGGACTTATTAATGTAACAAAACCATGAAAAGTTTATTGTCACTCTAAGTTTGCTAGGTATTTGTTTACGACACTGCTATAACAAAACAGCCTATTCATTGCAAGAGCACCAAAACAGTAAAACATGCATGTTAAGCGTGAGAAGCCAGTTTTGGTTGAGTAAAATTAAAAGAATAGCGACAAATTTTTATTAATGTGTTTATTATAACATAATACTTTTATTGTCTTTCTATTAAAATATGGGAATATAAATATATACTTTTTTATAGCAATGTCAAGAAAAACAATTTTGATTTACTTAGAACATATGGTATGGGCAATGAGAAGTGGTATTTTTGTCGATGTGGCATCTCATAACATGGTCATAACACCATGAACATTATTTCTCCCTTGGTGTTATGGCATATCTTGTTGGCGTTATGACATATTGAAACTGGAAGATTGATTGGCTGCACATTTATTCTCTCTCTATTTTTCTCCTCTTAACCTCTTCATAACATGGTCATAACACCATGAACATCATTTCCCCCTTGGTGTTATAAGATGTTATAACACCATCTCAACGGGCCATACCTAATGCTCTTATAGGTGGATTTCTTTGAAGTGTAATATCCTATAAATATTAAAATAAAATACAATTCTATAACTGAATAGATTTTTTAAAAATAATGCTTAAATAAAAAACTAAAAACATAATTTTGTAGTAAAACAAAATCAAAGTTGATTCCGCAATAAACAAATAAATAAGAATATATTGTTAGTTTTGTATTTAGTGTTACTATTAATTTCGATTTTATGTAATTTTGGTTTCTTTGAATTTTTTTTTTTTTTTTTTTTGGAGAAGTTGAGATAGTACATTACATATTCTATAAAGATATAATCTCATAATTGGAATTACGTGCTAATAAATTTGGCCACGATATCCTCCTTAATAAATGAAAATAATTTTGTCACTTGTCATCCTCTTATGCAATATGTCACATGTCATTTTGTGGTAAATTTAGATTAAATTATATTCATGTGTCATTTTGTAGTTTTTTCTATTTTATTAAATTTCATATAATACTTAAATATAATAATAAATGTATATCAAATTCATTAATTTAATTTTCCTTATAATTTCTAAATTTCTAAATTGAATCCATTTATTTTAATTGTTTACTTATTTAAATTATTAGTTTAAATTTTAAAAATAAATAAGCACTTCAATTTTAATAATTAATATTTTACTTTTTTTTTTACAAATTTCAAATTTCTAAATTGTTAGATCTTTATGTTTGTTTATTTTTTCTAAATAAACTTGTATAATACATAAGTATCACAACTAGTCTTTAATTAAATCCAGGTTACCTTCATAAGACCAAACTACTTCTTTTACTACCTCTTTAGAAAAAATTGAAATCCAATAAACTATAATTATTTTGGTTTAAAGATTTAAAATTCAAAAGTATAGTAGGAATATGAACACCTCAAAAGGGTAAAAGTTTTCTTTTAAAATAAAGAACAAGGTCCCTGTGGTTTGCACAAATTTTATATTTGGTCCCTATCTTTTCTTTTGCACTCGGACCGTCCTTACGGTTTGATTTCGTTGCGCTTTTGATCCCTCTTATACATAAAAAGACTATAATGCCCTTACTGTTTTTTTATATATATTTTAAATTATTTTATCAAAGAGTAGGACCCACTTGAACTTTAATTAGAACTTATTGCCCAATACCTCGTTTCTTGCTCGTCACTACCACCACTACCAAGTCGTTCTTCCTCCTCCCCATCTCTCTTCACCGGAAACCTACATCGATCTGAAGAAGGTGAAGCAGCTGGTTTCTCCGGGAGGTCGATTCTCTATTTTCCTAAATTCACTCATAACTATAGAAAATACGAAAAAGCCAAAGACTTCCTCCGCATCCAGCATTGTTGCCTTCTCCAAAGGATATGCAAAGGCGTCGACTAGTCATTTAGACAGAAAACCAATGCGTGTACCTGTTCATCAACATTTTCATTTTCTCGTTCATTTCTTCTCGCCCTGCATCTACATCTCTTCTTCCTACTACTCTCCCTCTGTCACCTGTATATTTACACATCGCCACCCAAACCCATAAAATCAACAGATTGGGAGATTTATTGAAATCCATAGAACTAAAATATCGATAAGAGATGTTGGTTTCTGGAATCTCGTTTTGGGTGTCGGCTAAAGAAGCGAAAAATGGACTTTGTGATTGATTTCTGGAATGATTTTCAGGATCAATTTCTGGAACATATTTTGATTTCAGGTTTTGATACAACTTTTGTGTAACATCCCGATGATGAGGTAATTTCAAATTTAACCCTATGTATGAAGAAATATTGAATTTTGGCCCCTGTGCATGAGAAGGGTGGCAAAATGGCCCATTATCACATCCATAAAATTCAAGCCAATTTAAAACTTTTTAAAACATTCAAAAACCACTAATTATTACAAGTGTTTTCAAAATAGTTTCATATAAGAGTATCCCAGAAATCAAAATCATAAAACATGAGGAGGTGCACGATCATGCCTTCGCCTTCCCGTGATCATCTGAGGTACCTGAAACAAAATCAACAACTGTAAGCCCGAAGCTTAGTGAGTTCCCCCAAAATACTCGCACAACTAATAACACACATACAATAACAGCATACTATAGGCCTAATCAACAATCAGATTGGAATGCCCCAGGCCCTCAACCATCGGGTTGGAATGCCAACATACTATGGGTCCAATCATCCTCAGGATGGTACACCCTCAGCCCACAACCATTGGGTTGGAATGCCCACATACTAAGAGTCCAATCATCCTCGGGATGGAATACTCTCGGCCCACAACCATCGGGTTGGAATGCCCATGTATATTGGCTCATGCACAAGTAGATGCCTCAACCACCAATCAAACATGTGCACACATATCAAATAACCACATAAAAAGTCTACAGACAGTCAAGCCGATCTACAGATCACTAAGCATAGCAACATCCTATCTACCAGGATACCGATCTTACAGATCATCATCACATATAAAAATCCTATCTACGAGGATACCGATTTAACAGATCATAACAGTAACAAAACAGGATAACAATCCAAAGGACCGGCCTTCATGCCTTAGACCCTTGAGTATAGTGAGGAAAACTCACCTCACGAGTAGCACTGGATGATGATGTCAAAGTCCCCAAACACAGCTCCAAACTCAAACACCTACAATTATCATAGGACCAATTCTATCAAGACCCAAATTACCATAATACCCTTAGAGTCAAACTTGGTTAACCTTGGTCAAAGTCAACATTCAACAGTCAAGGTCAACGGTCCATGTTGACCAAACTCGTCGAGTGCATCTAGCAACTCGTCGAGTCCGTTTAGAACTCAGGAATCGTGAAAACCCCAATCGACTCACCAAGTTTCCAGACAACTCGTCGAGTCTATGCAGTATCCAGAATGTCGGGAAAACCCTAACCAACTCGTCGAGTTACCTCTCTAACTCGCCGAGTTCATGCAAAATCCATACAACGGGAAACCCTCATCCAACTCGTTGAGTTGACTATGCAACTCGTCGAGTTCCTTCAGTCTATTTTCTCATTCAGACGCGTTTAAGCGAAATCAAAGCTCCAAACTATAGATCTAGGCTCTTAGGGTGTAGTTATCACGTAAAGTTGCTAACTTTACGTGCATGTAAGGCTCCAAGAAGCTAAAACACTCATAACTAGCCTTAGAAGAAGGTTTTGGACATGAAGGAGGGCCAAAGCTTTATAAAGCTTGAGGCTTTATGTCCAAAAGGGCCTAGAGGAGTCCAGATCTGAAACCATGCCCTTGTGACAAAATCAAATCCGAAAGGGACTCCATTTTTCACTAGAAATGACCATATATTAACATAAGAAGAGATATAACAAATGGAAGGCCAAGGTAAATACTTTTTACCTTCAAATGAAAGCCAAGACGATGTAGATGTTGGATCTACAAGCTCTTCCTCGTTCCAAGCTCCTTAACCTTCAAGCTTCTTCAACAAATGCACCAACAACACACTTTAGCCTCACACACAATCAAAATAGGGTTTGGATTGATTAGGGTTTGCTTCTTGCTGTCAAAAGGTGGTAAGGAGGTTGGAGGAAGGACTTAAGGTCCTTTAAATAGGGTGAAACCCTAAAAATTAGGGTTTCCATGCACAACCTCTACTCGTCGAGTTGGGGTCCTCCAACTCGTCGAGTAGATGTCATAAACCACGCGGGGTGACCAGATTCGACACGACGAGTTGGGGCCTCCAACTCATCGAGTTTCCATAATAATAAGAATAAAAAGCTTTAAAATATGTACCTTGGAGTCGAGATGTTACAATTCTCCCCCACTTGAACTAGACTTCGTCCTCGAAGTCTGCTGTGGTGAACAAGTCCGGGTAATGCTCCCGCATCTCTGCCTTCGGCTCCCAAGTCCACTCGGATCCCCTCCGATGCTCCGATTGTACCTTTACCAGGTACCTCCTTGTTCTGTAGAACCTTCACTTTCCTCTCCAGAATGGCCACTGGCCTCTCCACATAATGCAGGCGCTCATCGACCTGAATATCATCTATTGACACCACTGCCTCCTCATCTAGTATGCACTACCGCAACTGTGAAACATGGAATGTGCTATGAATCTGACTGAGCTCCTCTAGGAGATCTAGTCTATACGCCACCTTGCCAACCCTGACAATGATCCTGAATGGACCAATGTATCGAGGACCCAACTTCCCCCTCTTCTTGAAGCGAATCATACCCTTCCAGGGTGAGAACTTCAGGAGAACCATGTCATCGACCTGGAACTCCAACTCAGATCGACACCGATCAGCGTAACTCTTCTGCCGACTCTGTGCGGTCTGCAACCGCTGTCTGTAACAACCTGTTATTTCGACTTTATGTAACAGTATATATATATAGATATATATATATATATATATATATATATATATATATATATATATATATATATATATATATATATATATATATATATATATATATATATATATATATATATATATATAATAAAGAGAATTTTTTGTATACTATGTACATTTACATATCAACCCTCAAAAATAAAATGTTAAATAAACTTGTTTGGGATGAACATAGTGGTAGAAATTATGTCAAGGATTCCAAAAATATAAAGAACGCCCAATTCCGAGTTATAACGAAGAAGTTACAACCTATCGAAAATCCGCGACAAAACCGGCAAAACACTGTTTAACGTAAAAAGTGAAATTTCAATAAAATGCTTTTTAACCTTAACTATCTAAATGATAGTTATAGTATACGTTAAACCGAGAGTGTCCTTAAAAAGAACGTCAAAATCTGATTTCATATGAAGAAGTTATGATTTTTCTAAGATTCGACAAAGCAGTACACAACTAAAAACTCGAAACAAAGATCGAGTGATTTTTAGCCGACGCAACCTAAACGAGAATTGAAGATCTCGTCAATAGTAGTACAACGATAAAAAGACAGACGAAAACGGACGTCGGATGAAGAAGTTATGAATTTTTAACGGACTTTTCCTATCCCGTCTATTAAAAATATAACTTTAAAAATAAAGTCAAAATTAGCCGACGGAGTCTAAACGAAAGTTGTTGAGCATAGTCTCACCTACGTGTGGATATAAAGAAAGTCAAAAACGACGCTTGTATGCAAAAGATATGAGTTTTAGAAGTTTGGAAAAAGGGAGTACGCCCAGCGCACTCGGAAACAAGGCCAGGAGCCGGCCACGTCGACGCTCCGTAACCCTCTCGTTGCATGTGTGCCATGCATGCATACTAGCTTCGACGCGTAACCCATAGGCTGGGCATGTACGCTACGCCCAGCATACGGGGAGGCCTCAGCCTCCTATAAATAGAAACCGAGACCTCCGGTTTTAGGTGCCATTTTCTATCCTCTCTCCTATATTTTCTCTCTTTTAAGCCTCTCGATACTACCCCGAAGCCCCGGTGACGTATCCAAGTTCTGACGAAAGCCCGAAGCCCTGAAATCCTCGAAAAGCTAACCTCTTTCCAGTCGAAGTGTTGCCCGCGTAAAGCCTAGTTTTTCATCAAATCGTCACTCTTACCAAGTGAGTTCATACCCCCGTATTTTCATAGTTTTTACTGTTTTAAGGGGGGGGGGGAATACAAGTCTAACACAAAGATTTTGTGTTACAAACAAATGATTTCTAAGATTGTGTTAAAATGACATTAAGTCATCAAAAGGATTTCAAAATGTTAAACTTCTATTAAATGGTTTTATAAACTTATATTTTTCCCCATAAATCATATTTATATATGTATATTTAAATAAATAAGATTTAAAAGGTTTAGGACTGATAGCTCACTTTGGTTCATTTTCCTTGTTTGGATGTGGGATTATAAGTAACTGTTATTTGTCCAAATGTCATTTAAATTTTACTTATATAATAGTATCTGTATATAAATATATAAAAGTTAATTCGTTCAGTTCAAATACCCTTTGTAACATGTTGAGCAAGGGGTTGCATTCATGAATAGTTAGTATCAATTCAGAAAGTACATATAAATTATAATAGGTATAATTTATAAATCATAGAACATTAATTCACGATTCAAGTATACTAAAATACACTGTTTTACAAGAACAAAGGTTTGATTCAAAACTAATCAAGAGTATACATATTTCAAATACTAATTCAAGGGTATACTATCAATTATTCATTTCAAAATGATTGGGTTTTCATAACTATTATACATGTAACGTCTATATGCTTTTTATGAGTCATTTGATTCAGGTTGTTTAATTCATTTAAACAACATAGTTAAAGTCCTGACATTATAATCAGAATCTCCAGTCGGGGATCGAAACAATGTGGGTATAGATCTATATTGGGATTGACAACCCCGCACTCAGACTGCTAGCTACAGTCAGGCATACACGCCTACGAGTGACAATTGTTATCAACAGTTTTTAGACGCCTTCAAAGCGTTGGGTCAGGTCATCTAGTCTCAGTATGGTTATAATAACTCATTAAAAATATATTAACAATATGTTGGTGTATAATTAACTAACGTACATTTTCAAAGTACCAGTTTACTATGATACAGTTTTTACAGTATTACATCTCAGTATTTAATAAACAGTTGGTTAAGCTAGGCACACTCTCACTATTATAGTTTATACAAAAAGAATTTCAATAGCAGAACATTGATTTACAAATAGAACGGTTTTATGTAATTAAAACTACTTTTCATATACAGCAGAAAATATAGGATTTTCTGGAACAGTTTACATATTCAAGAAACAGAAAACATACTTTTAAACATAAATACTTATGCACTCACTCAACTTTATGTTGATACTCTCTTTTCAAATTACTTGTATTCCCAGGGAATCAGTAGACAGGTACTCTCCGAGCTTTTGAGAAGATGGAGCTATTTTGAGTCATGTCTTCTTTTTAGTATAAATGTTTTGGTTTCAATATACAATGATTGAACACATGTAAATATTTATACTTTTTAAATACAATGGTTGTTTGTACTTTGATTACTATGATGCATGTGTTGTGATACTACAAATGAAGTCCTCCACCCCCGGACGTTTCCGCCGTCTGGTTTGGGGGTGTGACAGATTGGTATCAGAGCATTGTTTATAGTGAACTCAGTATATCAATCCATAAAGGATATACAAACTATAAATACATTTGGGGCTGAGAGCTCTGACTACAAGTATATTTTATTAAAATTTAAATATTTTTACAAGAAGTATACTAACACTCATACCTACAAGTACAGTATCACAGTCATAAGAACTTGAAAGTATTTGGATGTTGGACACTGCAGTCAAACCTGGGCAGTTATGTAATCATATCTGGGATTAATATAGCCTGATCAACTATAGGAGTATTTTATGATACTATAGATGCAATAGTATAACATCGATGTTTAATATTATATGCTTTAGTTTTTCATGCACTTCTCATGTCCTTATTCTCGTACAGACACAATGGCCGGATATCATTTACTAGGGGACCCTTATTTTCCGAACCACGGTAATGAAGGATGGATAGTAGAGGATCCGGAAGAGGATCCAGAATAAGATCCAGAAGAAGAGGAAGAAGAAGATCCAGAAGAAGAGGAAGAAGAAGATGAAGATGAAGATTCAGAGGGTACCGACACAGAACCCACGGTAATCAATCCCCCACCATCCATTCCACCTCCCGCATTCTGGCAAGAATATCAAGGACCAACGCCAGTTTAGGGAGATCACATATATCACTGGAGCCGACAGCAGGGCCAGCGCCCACCCTATGGAATGTGCCAAGATTTCTACGACCTCAGTAACGGAGGATCAGCCGACAGTGCTCTTCCTGTCATTGTTCATCGTATAGCTCGCCAAACCGATCAGGCGAGGGTTTCGATAAACTGGATCCTGGAAGTCAATGCAATGGCACAAATCAATGCTGTGGATATTCGTCGTCTGGACGAAATTCAAGATGAATCCCAAACCCACACCGAGGCACTGCAAAACCAAATGAATGCTGACCTAACGGAAATAAGAGAATTAAGGAAGCATCAGACTACATTGGAAAGACAGCTAATGGAAAACAAACATCGGGAAGCAGACTCTAGTACTCGTCGCAGTACGCGACGCAAGTAGTGTTTATGCTACTTCCAATTTTGTTATAGATTAGGACTTCGGCTAAATGTTTTATTTTCAGTAAATTGGTGTACTGTAGACCTTTAGATAGGTCCAACTTTCCAAACAACATATTGTATTTTGGTTATAGTGTAAATCTATGAATATGTTCTAGTGTTATTTTTCATGTTTTTCAGTATGACTGCGAAAATTTTATTTTTCGGTAGGTCGGTTTGATGTCGATATTTTCCCAGTATTGTGGTTCAAGGTCAAGTTTTCCAGACTATATGTACTTAATATACCAATACAATCGGCATGTATTTTCATAATCGTTGAAAAATAACCACTCAAATTCATATTATCTTTTTGCAAGTTGTACTTGTAATAGACTTCTATTACCAATTCTTTATAAGATTCATATTGAACTAAGTATTTTAGTTCAGAGATATCTATTCATATTCACTCTTGATATCTTACCATCTTTTACATCTTTTAACTTTTATTGTAAAAGATGCCTCCACGGAGAAACCCAAGGCGTGTCAATATTAATGAAGCGCCAACACCACCTCCGCCACCACCTCCTCAATTCGACGCTGCCATGTTTCAGGCGGCGGTCACGGCAGCTGTTGCAGCTGCAATGTCTCATATAAACACCCCTGGTGCAGGTGGATCAGGATCTGGTGCACATCCCCCCAACCACAGCGAGAATCACGGGCACTCACGAGAGTGTACCTATAAGGAATTTTCGAACGCTAAACCCAGGACCTTTAAGGGGACTGGAGAAGTGATGGCGTTAAGGCAATGGATCAAGAAAACAGAGGCAGTCTTCAAGATCTGCTCCTGCCCGGAAGGTAGCAAAGTCAAATTTGTTGTCTGTACCTTTGCTGACAGAGCCCTAACATGGTGGAACGGCCATGTTAAGTCACTAACCTTGGTAGTGGCTAACTCCATAAGTTGGGAGAACTTGAAGACCATGCTGATGCAGGAGTACTACCCGCGGGGTGAAATTCAGAAACTTGAGCAAGAGCTCTGGGGTCTTACTATGGTTGGTTCAGACATAACAACCTATACAAATCGGTTCTGTGACTTGGTGATACTTTGTCCAGAAATGGTTGCTCTGGAGAGCAAAAAGATAGAAATGTATATTTGGGGGCTGTCACCCCAGATTCAGGCAAGTGTCATAGCCTCCAGGCCTATTACCTTTGACAGTGCCAAGGAACTGGCACAGTCACTCATCGACCATGGAGCCCGTCAAAACTCAGTGGTTGTTGCCCCAGAACAATCCAAGGGAAACAACAACAACAACAATAACAAAAACAACAATAATAACAACAACAGCAAGAAGAAAGCCTGGAATAAGAGAAAGGGCAATTCTTCTCAGGAACCCTCAAAGAAGAAACACTTAGTGGTGGTCCATGCTGCTACTGTACCTGATGCTGTTCCAGCTAACCCTGCACCAGCTAAGCCATATGCTGGTAATCTCCCCAAATGCAACAAATGCAATTTTCACCATAACGAAAATTATCGGGAAATGCAGTGTCGTAACTGCAACAGAAAAGGGCATACTGCCCGATTCTGTAGATCACCACCCCAACCGATTAACCAAGTACCTGCCGCTGGAGTAGGTCAAGCATGCTATCAATGCGGTGTTGTGGGGCATTTCAAGAGAGATTTTCCGAAAGCTGGAAATGTCGGTGGAGTTCGGAGGATTCTAGCAATGGGTCAAGAAGAAGCAGTGGCAGACCCTACGGTGGTCATGGGTACGTTTCTTCTCAACAATACTTATGCATGCATTCTATTTGATTGTGGTGCTGAGAAGAGCTTCGTGAGTGATAATTTCAAACACTTTCTAAATCAAAACTCCCAACCACTAAATGAAACTTTCACAGTCGAAATGGCTAACGGGAAATCCGAATACACCAACGATATATACATAGGATGTACCCTTACCTTGAATAACTTTTCGTTCCAAATAGACCTTATTCCGGTCTCTATCAAAAGTTTCGACGCCATAATAGGTATGGATTGGTTGTGCTCTAACCATGCCGACATCCTATCCTATGAAAGAGCCATTCGCCTGAACTTTCCAACTAACGAAACTCTTATTATCTACGGCGACAAACCTGGAACGAACCTTCAGATCATTTCTTGCATCAAGGCACAGAAGTACCTTCGCAAAGAGTACTGTGCTTTCTTAGCTCACGTGGTAGACATAAAGCAAGAAGTGAAAGACATCGTGAGCATTCCTGAGGTCTGCAACGTTCCCAAAATTTTTCCCGACGACCTTCCAGGAGTGCCTCCCAAACGACTGTTGGATTAGGTGTCTAAGCCCATAACTATAATTGGTATGTACTTGACCCGAGAGTAGCATGGTCCATTTGGGTTGCCTTCACCAGGACAATTTGATGGATTTTTGAGAAGAGTTTATTATGATGTGTTAATATATTATAAGTTATAATATATTAATAATCATATAATTTAATTAGTATTGATCAAGAATTAATTTGGAATTAATTTTGTGATCAAAAGAGACTAATTAGATATATGGGGATTGATTTGGTAAATCAATAATTCTTATAGTGTAGGCCAATTGTTATGGGCTAAACCAATATGGTGGTCTATGGATAGTCCATGGAGGTTTAACCCATAGAGCCTAAGGAAATGAAAGGTCATGGGCATTAGGGTTTTGAATGGATGAAACCTAGACCTTGTCACACTATAAAAAGGACCCATAGTCACCAAAATCGGCACCTATGCATTCTAAGGGTTTAGATAGCCGATTTTTTGTGACAAGAAGCTTCTCTCAAAAAGTCATCTTTTGTTCATGGTGTTTGTGAACCATTTGAGGTGCAACACTTAGGGCACTATGTTCTTAAAGCCAAAAGTCTTTCAAGCAACACTAAATACATCAAGACTTCAAGCCACATAAAAGGTATGTTATTCTAACTAGTATCTTGTATTGTTTATGACAAATTGCATGCTAGTTATAGGATTAATTCCTTGGAAACCATTTGCATGTATAATTAGTGAAAACATAGATCCAAGGTATTTAGGGTTGTATGTGCACCATAGGATGTTGTAGTATACTAAAACCCATCAGTGGTATCAGAGCCAGGTAGTTTTCAATTATACTTGATGCAAATTGCTGAAAAAGCTGAAAAAAATGAATTTTCCGCTATCTGGACAGGGGACTCGACGAGTCCATTAAGGGACTCGACGAGTCCATTAAGGGACTCGACGAGTCCATGAACAAACTCATCCAACTCATCGAGTTTGTTCTTGCACTCGGCGAGTTGGACCCCCTGACAGCATATCTTCGAGTTATTTGGCTGGAATTGGACTAGGAACATTACCCTAAGCTGTTTTTGAACTTATAAACCTGTTTTTTTATGTGGTAATGTTCATGCTAATCCAATTCAAAAGATAATTGTCAATAGATTCATGTTTTGTATTAGTTTAGTGGTTAGGCTAATTACATGAAAATTGTTTGATTTGAATTATCTTGTTCTTATGAGTTGGTTTAGATTAATAGAAAAATTATGTGATAATTTGTTTTCAATCCAAATTGATCTAAAAGTTGTTCATAAAATGTGTTTTTGTAACTTGTCCTCAAGTTATATGAAAAGTCTCATTTATGATTTTTAAAACTCATAAGATTTTCATAAGTTATGAAAATGAAGAGTCTCATTTTTAAATGTTTTAAAGTCTTCCATAACTTGTCCTCAAGTTATGGAACTTGAAGAGTTTTTTTTCATTAAAACTACTTTAAACTCATAAGTTATGGAAACCAAAAGTTTTTTAATTGTTCAAAACTTGTCCTCAAGTTTTGGAATTTGTAAAGTTTCCCCCCATAAATACTTTAATTCCAAGTAAACCCTTAGAATTTTAAAAGTTAAAATTCAACCCTTATACTATTATAATATTAATAGTTAATAGTTATATATATATATATATATATATATATATATATATATATGTATGTATGTATGTATGTATGTATAAGAATAAAGTCAGTCTTACCGTTAGTAGGCCTCATTCACGAAGCCGGTCTATAAGGGGGTATAAGGTTACTGCCTATAAATTGGCAGTTTAATGGGTGTCCACTCTCACCCTCCGCTTCCTTGACTGGTGGAGGGTCGTTAGCCGAACGGGTAGGACGGGACTATAATTCTCCCTTCATTAAAAGTATAATGATAAATACTAAGTAACTAAACACGTATAAATTTCCAGTCTTAGTTACTTAGGAAAATGTGAATTTGGTGCTAACCCATGAAATTACACTTTGTACCTTACCAAGTCGTTGGTGGAGCGTGTGTGGGTAACCGGCACACTAACATGCACTAGTAAGAGTGGCAAAGGGTGACTTAATGTTTATCATAGATTGGTCGAGCGCGTGTGGGTAACCGGCACATCGATTAGGTGATAAAGATTAAGGGTACCAAGTTAATTTGCATGGTTATTCACACCTTGTTTGTGATCCTCGACCTCCCAGTCACAAACTTGAGAGGGCACAATCGAGATTTAAACATGACATTGAAAAGTTCAATGAATCTCAAAAGATCTAGGAGTTTCAAACCAATTAAAACCTAATACCTATTTCGTTTTTCATGGTGGAAATTGGTGAATCGTCATTCGCCTACCTTTAAATATTTTATAGCTTGGATTACGACATCCCTCTTCCAAGTTATAAAATATTGTGTTGGGTCCTAGCCTTAATATTTCATATTGGGTGTTATATTAAGGACTTAAATCAACTAACTTGAATATCTCCCATTTTATATGTCTGGTTCAGACAACTATGATCTTCCAAATCCCTTGGAACAAGCTTTCCTAATGAAGATGATGTCCCGTGGTTGGATCATGGAAATCATACTTCAATTTCTCCACCTCCTCCAATTATTCTCCCTAACCCACAAGTTCTTGCATAGTTCAAGGTCACTCAAGCCCTATTGGCAAGCAAAGCCTATGTGTGCTCACATCTTGGAGATGAAGTCACATACTGACAAGTCGGGAGAGTTGGGTGTCAAAGTCTTGAGGAAGTTGGTTATTGACTAGGTTCTTCAATCACTTTCTAAGTCACATAGTGAGTTCCTTTAGGACTACTATATGAAAGACCATGACATGACCCTTAATGATCTTACCTATTTGCTTGATGCTGCTGAATCAGCAATGATTTGGAGCACTGGTAAAGAAATTTTGATTGGAATATCGACTTCCCAAACTTCCATGGACATTGACAATGGTAATATTGGAAATCCAGAAAAGCTTTCTCTTCCCAATGGAAAGGGATCGGCCATAGTCAACTCAGTTGACCAAATGGTAAAGAGAAATGCTAAGTCTGAGATAGTCCCGTGTACCATTCCCAAAGAGTCTGTATGTTTCTATTTCCAAAGGAATGGGCATTGGTTATGAAGCTGTCCTATTTACTTGAAAGATCATAAGGTTGGTAAAGTCAAAAAGTTTGACTCTATTTCGGGTAAAGTCCACTGTCTAACTCTATTAAGTTCCTATTTGGAGATTCTTATTACATGATGTGACTAGGTCACATGTTGATGTTTTAAGAATCAAAGAAAAGGAGAGGAAGCTTAAAAGAAGAATATGTTGATTCTGATTACGAAGATGGATTTCGATCGCACGATTCGATGATCAGAATTTTGAGCTGTTGCTTAAGAGTTCTGATAGGTTGCCTAGGAATAAATAACAACATTGTTTTCATATGCATTTGCATTGTAAGGATAAGTTTTTCCCCAAGTTTTAAAATAAAAGGTAGAGTTTTGATTTTATTTATTTTAAATATCCTTGCAATGACATTTGTGAAAAATTGTTGTTTATATGATTCCATTGATAGCAATATTGGAAAATGGATTTGATTCTTTCGTTTGTGGAAGTGTCATAATTTACCAAATAAGGAAAGATTCCCATCACCCAAGTTTCAGTTGGATAGAAACTTGGAATCGTGCAACTTGTATTGTATGATGAATGAGAATTTTCATCTTTGGGAAATTAAGACTAATTCCTTGTTCACATGTATATGTGAGTCAAGTGAAGGACTAGGGGATCGGGTACACTTGGTTGTGCGCTGGTCAAGTCCACCACAAAGAACGATAAGGCTATTCGTCATGATTTACTAAAGTTTAGTAAATATGGTTGTGCTTACAAGTTTAAGTGTAATTCTGAAACATTGGAAAAGTTTCAATGTAAGGTAGAACGAATAAGAAGAATCAAATTAGGCAGAAAGATAAAAGTTTTTCCAATCTGAAAAGATGGGAGAGTACTTAAGTATCTTGTTTTATGATTATCTTAGTGATTATGAAACCATATCACAATTGATTCTCTAAGGACATCTTAGTGCATTTGTTTGGCTAAGAAGAGGAATCGTGGATTGTTGAAATTGGTTAAATGAAAGAGATGAATCATACTTCTTTCCAAAACAAGTCTTAGAGTCATACTCCAAGATTGTAACTTGAGTGATATAATCTTAAGAAGGTTTATAACACTTGTCAAATATAGAGTAAAATGTTTTCTTACTCTTGTACATTTGAAATTGGTAAGTTGTGATGTTTTTGGATAAAACAAAGACCAACTAAGACTAATTGAGTGAAGTGTTTATCTTGATAAGAATCCACACTAACTCTTGAATATTTGTTTTGTCAAGGAATGGTTCTTGACAAGAAAATCTTATATGTCAAGAGGTCAGTGGGAGTCTTAAAGATCTTGAAAAAGTCTCAAGAACTAATCAAGGGTATTGTTTATCACTAGCACACGACTTGAGGTTTATAACCTATCGTGTTGACATATTCTTATTTCTGTGCCCAATCTAGTCAAAGTTGACTATGCATGTGAGTTCTATGAGTTCTCAATTGTTTGCATAACTACTTGGAAGCAATGGTAGGCCTTTGTGCTGCCAGGTGGCAAGAAGTTAAGATTGCACAAGTTCATTCCATATGAGTTTGGATTTGTTACTAACCTTGTCTTGTGATTATGGTTTTGACAAATTCACATGGATATGAACACATACACCATAAAATCTAAGTGTCATAAGGTTTCTCTCCGATTCATGAAAATGATGGTGAGGAAACGCTTTCACTAAGTAGATTTTAAGTAGATAGCAATTGTGATATTTGCATTCTCAAAGTCGTTAGTGGAGCGTGTGTGGGTAACCGGCACACTAACATGGACTTGTGAGAAATGGCAAAGGTCTAAACAATTGAGACTATGATTACGTCATCCCTTTTCATAGTTCTAAAAATTGTTTAGACACTCATATGAGCTGTCTAAGGAAAGGTGTATGATTTTGATAAAGTTTTATCAAAGCATCGTGTATCAGAACTCTGAGCTTTGGTAAGAAAGTCAACAAAGTATTGATTTCTAGAAGTCCAGCTGATTTCTGGATACATGTCAAAGCTAGTGGGAGCATAAGTGTTATGCTAATAATTATCATGTTAGTGGGAGCATGATTATTATGTTTAGGATTGCAAGTTAGCAATGTTAATTATAGAAAACAAAAGGTTTCAATTCATGAAGTTGCGGGGGTTGAAAAGTTGTTTTCTATAATTAAGGGAGAGGAAATTATACTTCATTTCAATTCTAAAAGCTTAGATTGAGATTTTAATCATCTTTAGTCAAGGACATATATATATGAATTTTATGTTGGAATGGTTCAACATAAGGAAACTCTATATATATATATATTGTGTTCTCAAAATTCGATTATGATTACGGCATCCCTCTTCATAGTCGAATTATGAAAACATGGCAAATAAAAAATATTGTAGCAAAAGACTGGTCTAGGATCATGTCTTTATTTGAGACATCATGAATCGTGTCCCATATGCTTCGGATATAGGATCGATTACATGTGCTATAATATTTATCCTTTCTAAATTTTCCAAATGCCTAGGGCAGTAAGAGGGGAAAAGGTCTGGAATTGGATATGACTAAAATGATTAAGCAATTGTCGAGGACAATATGAGGTTTACCAAAGATTGGTTTCTCATGGACAGTTGGAAGTATGGTGTAAATTTTTGGAAAGGACCATATTGACATATTCTGAAAGGAGGCAACTCTTGTTTAGAAGTAATAGTCAAAATGGGAATATGGAAATGTTTCATAGGTGGAAGTTATTCATTAAATCCGTGTAAGATTAGAAAACTTAATGCAAGAAGGATGTTCAAAGGAATGTACTTTGAATTTGAGACTTCGTTTCCATGGAATTGATCTCCATTGGAATACTCTGTAATGTCTGTTGACAAGTCTTTGTGACTATGTGCATAGTCATTACAAGAGGATCAATGCATATAAGTTTAGAATCTAACAGATTTCTGTAAATGGCAGGATTTTCGAATTCTTACATTTACGATAAGGATTTGGATTGTGAAATGATCATCATTGGAATCATGTTCAATTGGTCTATTTCACAAAGTAATGATCATAGACAAACCAGCGTGCATACTTGGAGTATGGCATAACTGTTGTTTGGGCAAACATAGTGTGCATGCTTGGAGCATGGCATGACTATTGTTTCAGTTCAAGTATTAAGTTCATTATTCGAAACATTATACAATGAATAATGAGTAATCAATACGGTGTTTAAATAAAAGGTGTTTTATTTACTCTCAAAGGTGCTTGGGGCCATATAGGATTAGTATTATTCTTGTGTTTCACTTTGCATGTTTTGACTTCCCGAATAACTAGGTTATTCAAACTCTCCACAGTCAATCATACTTTGGAAGTAGGTATGAGGCAAGACTGTCATGAATAGGTCTGTAGTTTGTCTAGGTGGCCTAGACATAGTTGTAGTATTCATGAGTGATCCTGGAATAAGATTCGAGTATTGGATTAAACCCACGCTCATTTGACTCACTTCATGGATTTTATCACGAGTGATCATGAGACGATAATATCTTATATTCTTCAAATGGAGACGTGTGAGTTGTAGTTGCGTATCGGTTGCACATTGACATATGTAAACGCAACTAGTAACTTGGTTGTTATAAAACATATCGTCGTGTGTAATTTGATGAGTAAGTACAAGCGAACATTTGGGTCGAATTTTATCCATTCCTTTTACCCTTAGAGGGATAAAAGCGATATTTGTGGGCCCCTCGATGATTTGGTGATGACACACGTAAGTGCTCGGCCGGTCCTGAACTGATTTAATTTGTTCAATTAGTCGGTCGTCATAAATCGAAAATCAGGAAACAACAAATGGATAGAGAGAATGATTATAATCCATGTCTCAGTCCATATGATATCTAGAATGGAGGAATATATGATCCCTTATCTAATGGACACGTCATTGACTAGATCAGAGTTCGACAACGGCTTTTAAGAGCTACGATTGCTAGTCGGGTCGTACTTGAAATAATATTTATTAGACTTATCCAAGTGGGATACTGTTGGATTAGATGTCTAAGCCCATAACTATAATTGGTATGTACTTGAACCGAGAGTAGCATGGTCCATTTGGGTTGCCTTCACCAGGACAATTTGATGGATTTTTTAGAAGAACTTATTATGATGTGTTAATATATTATAAGTTATAATATATTAATAATCATATAATTTAATTAGTATTGATCAAGAATTAATTTGGAATTAATTTTCTGATCAAAAGAGACTAATTAGATATATGGGGATTGATTTGGTAAATCAATAATTCTTATAGTGTGGGCCAATTGTTATGGGCTAAACCAATATGGTAGTCCATGGATAGTCCATGGAGGTTTAACCCATGGATCCTAAGGAAATGAAAGGTCATGGGCATTAGGGTTTTGCATGGATGAAACCTTAGACCTTGTCACACTATAAAAAGGACCCATAGTCACCAAAATCGGCACCTATGCATTCTAAGGGTTTAGATAGCTGATTTTGTGCGACAAGAAGCTTCTCTCAAAAAGTCATCTTTTGTTCATGGTGTTTGTGAACCATTTGAGGTGCAACACTTGGGGCACTAAGTTCTTAAAGCCAAAAGTCTTTCAAGCAACACCAAATACATCAAGACTTCAAGCCACATAAAAGGTATGTTATTCTAAGTAGTATCTTGTATTGTTTATGACAAATTGCATGCTAGTTATAGGCTTAATGCCTTGGAAACCATTTGCATGTATAATTAGTGAAAATATAGATCCAATGTATTTAGGGTTGTATGTGCATCATAGGATATTGTAGTATACTAAAACCCATCAACGACAAGTCGAATTCATAATCGATTTAATCCCTGGGGCTACCCCTGTAGCCAAATCCCCCTATCGTCTTTCACCTTCTGAGATGCAGGAATTATCCAGCCAGCTTAACGAACTCCTTAACAAAGGTTTCATAAGACCAAGCTTCTCACCCTCGGGAGCACCAGTTTTGTTCGTAAAGAAGAAGGATGGATCATTCCGTATGTGCGTAAACTACCGTGAGCTGAATAAACTTACCATCAAGAATCGATATCCTTTGCGTCGCATTGACGATCTGTTTGACCAACTTCAAGGTGCGAGCTACTTCTCGAAAATAGACTTAAGATCCTGGTATCACCAGTTATGGATTTTGGAGGAGGACATTCCCAAAACCGCGTTCAGAACTCGTTATGGTCATTACGAGTTTCTAGTGATGCCATTCAGATTGACGAATGCACCTGTTGTGTTCATGGACCTAATGAACAGAGTGTGTCGTCCATTGCTGGACAAATTCATCATAGTCTTCATTGACGACATCCTTATTTACACAAGAAGAAAAGAGGAGCATGGCCAACATCTTCGTCAAGTATTACAAACTCTGAGAACCGAGAAACTTTATGTGAAGTTTTCAAAATGTGAATTTTGGATCAGGAAAGTAGATTTTTGGGTCACGTGGTTAGTTCAGAAGGAATACACGTGGACCCTTCCAAAATCAAGGCAATTGAGAACTGGTCAGGACCCAAAACGCCTACAGAAATTCGACAATTCTTAGGTTTTGCTGGCTACTATCGCAGATTCATCCAAAATTTCTCCCGAATCGCTAAACTGCTTACCTTCCTGACACAAAAGGGTGTAACTTTTAGTTGGGGAGAGAAGCAAGAAACAGCGTTCCAAACGCTGAAACGAGCTTTATACAGTGCACCGATCTTGTCTCTACCCGAAGGGACAGAAGACTTTGTAGTGTACTGTGATGCTTCTTATCAAGGGCTTGGATGTGTTTTGATGCAACGAGGAAAGGTTATATCCTACGCTTCGAGACAGCTCAAGACACATGAGGTCAAATATACAACGCATGACCTTGAGCTAGTAGCAGTGGTATTTGCTCTGAAGATATGGAGACATTACCTATATGGCACGAAATGCACGGTATATGCGGACCATAAAAGTCTCCAGCATATCTTTGATAAAAAAGAACTAAACATGAGACAACGACGGTGGGTAGAGCTATTGAATGATTATGAATGTGAGATTCTTTATCACCCTGGTAAAGCCAATGTAGTAGCTGACGCTCTTAGCAGAAAAGAATACTCAGGACGTCGAGTAAAGTCGTTGACCATGACAATCCATTCACATCTGTCCACACAGATCAGAGGGGCTCAACTCGAGGCCTTGAAACCCGAAAACATGACAGGTGAAACCCTAAGATGAATGGATAAGAACTTCGAAGTCAGGGATGATGGAGTCTATTGTTTCATGAACCGGATCTGGACACCAAAGTTCGGTGGTTACAGAGACGTGGTTATGAATGAAGCACACAAAACCCGATACTCAATTCATCCAGGTTCAGACAAGATGTATCTGGACCTCAAGAAACTATACTGGTGGCCTAACATGAAGGCCGAAATCGCTACCTTTGTGGGCAAGTGCCTTACTTGTGCCAAAGTCAACGTAGAATACCAGAAACCTTCAGGTTTATTACAACAACCTGAAATCCCTGAATGGAAGTGGGAACGAATTACAATGGATTTCATAACCAAGTTACCCAGGACAACGGGTGGTCATGATACCATTTGGGTTATTGTCGACAGATTAACTAAATCTGCCCACTTCCTGCCAATAAAAGAAACAGATAAAATGGATAAGTTAACAAGGATGTACTTAAAAGAAATAGTACGGTTGCATGGAGTGCCAATATCTATTATCTCTGACCGAGATAGTAGATTTACCTCACGGTTTTGGCAATCATTGCAAAAATCCTCAGGAACAAATCTTGACATGAGTACAGCATACCATCCTCAGACTGATGGGCAAAGTGAGAGAACAATTCAAACGTTGGAAGACATGTTAAGGGCTTGTGTGATAGATTTTGGTAAAGCTTGGGATACTCATTTACCACTAGTTGAATTCTCCTACAACAATAGCTATCACACCAGCATCAAAGTTGCACCCTTTGAAGATCTCTATGGCCGTAAGTGCAGATCCCCCCTGTATTGGGCTGAAGTGGGCGATACGCAACTAGCAAAGAACCAAATATCTTATAGTACTCTAACCGGTCCTGAGATCATTAGTGAAACCAGAGAAAAGATTGTCCAAATCCGGGAACGGTTGAAAGCTTCTCGAGATAGACAGAAGAGTTATGCGGATAAACGACGAAAACCTTTGGAATTCCAAGTTGGTGACCGTGTTCTTTTGAAGGTCTCACCCTGGAAAGGAATGATACGTTTTGGTAAACGTGGCAAACTAAATCCAAGGTACATTGGACTATTCCAGATCATTGCTAGAATTGGTCCAGTTGCTTACAAACTCAATCTACCACAGGAACTCGATAACATTCATCCCGTTTTTCATGTCTCAAATCTCAAGAAGTGTTTGTCCGACGAGACTCTTGTTATCCCACTCGATGAAATTGAGATAAACGAGAGCCTCAATTTCATTGAACAACCTGTAGAAATCCTAGACAGGGAAGTGAAGAGAACTAAACAAAGTCGTATCCCGATAGTGAAGGTTCGTTGGAATGCAAAATGAGGATCTGAATTCACTTGGGAGCGAGAAGATCAGATGAAACAGAAATATCCACATCTCTTTCCCTAGTCTTTCCGTAACATTATAGTCCTAATTTCGGGACGAAATTCTCCCTAACGGGGGGATAATGTAACAACCTGTTATTTCGACTTTATGTAATAGTATATATATATATATATATATATATATATATATATATATATATATATATATATATATATATATATATATATATATATATATATATATATATAATAAAGAGAAAGTTTTGTATAATATGTACATTTACATATCAACCCTCAAAAATAAAATGTTAAAAAAACTTGTTTGGGATGAACATAGAGGTAGAAATTGTGTCAAAGATTCCAAAAATATAAAGGAGCCCAATTCCGAGTTATAACGAAGAAGTTATGACCTATCGAAAATCCGCGACAAAACCAACAAAACACTGTTTAACGTAAAAAGTGAATTTTCAATAAAATGCTTTTTAACCTTAAATATCTAAATGAAATTTATAGTATACGTTAAACCGAGAGTGTCCATAAAAAGAACGTCAAAATCTGATTTCATATGAAGAAGTTATGATTTTTCTAAGATTCGACAAAGCAGTACACAGCTAAAAACTCGAAACAAAGATCGAGTGATTTTTAGCCGATGCAACCTAAACGAGAATTGAATATCTCATCAATAGTAGTACAACGATAAAAAGACAGACGAAAACGGACATCGGATGAAGAAGTTATGAATTTTTAACGGACTTTTCCTGTCCCGGCCTATTAAAAATATAACTTTAAAAATAATGTCAAAATTAGCCGACGGAGTCCAAATGAAAGTTGTTGAGCATAGTATCACCTACGCGTGGATATAAAGAACGTCAAAAACGAAGCTCGTATGCAAAAGATATGAATTTTAGAAGTTTGGAAAAAGGGAGTACGCCCCGCATACAAGAGTACGCCCAGCGCACTCGGAAACAAGGCCAGGAGTCGGACACGTCGACGCTCCGTAACCCTCTCGCTGCATGCGAGCCATGCATGCATACTAGCTTCGACGCGTAACCCATAGGCTGGGCACGTACGCTACGCCAAGCGTACGCAGCGTACGCCCAACGTACGGGGAGGCCTCAGCCTCCTATAAATAGAAACCGAGACCTCCGATTTTAGGTGCCATTTTCTATCCTCTCTCCTATATTTTCTCACTTTTAAGCCTCTCGATACTACCCCGATGCCCCGGTGACGTATCCAAGTTCCGACGAAAGCTCGAAGCCCCGAAATCCTCGAAAAGCTAACCTCTTTCCAGTCGAAGTGCTGCCCGCGTAAAACCCAGTTTTTCAACAAATCGTCACTCTTACCAAGTGAGTTCATACCCCCGTATTTTCATAGTTTTTACTGTTTTAAGGGAGGGGGGGGGGATACAAGTCTAACACAAAGATTTTGTGTTACAAACAAATGATTTCTAAGATTGTGTTAAAATGACATTAAGTCATCAAAAGGATTTCAAAATGTTAAACTTCTATTAAATGGTTTTATAAACTTATATTTTTCCCCATAAATCATATTTATATATGTATATTTATATAAATAAGATTTAAAAGGTTTAGGACTGATAGCTCACTTTGGTTCATTTTCCTTGTTTGGATGTGGGATTATAAGTAACGGTTATTTGTCCAAATGTCATTTAAATATTACTTATATAATAGTATTTGTATATAAATATATAAAAGTTAATTCGTTCAGTTCAAATACCCTTTGTAAATCATAGAACATTAATTCACGATTCAAGTATACTAAAGTACACTGTTTTACAAGAACAAAGGTTTGATTCAAAACTAATCAAGAGTATACATATTTCAAATACTAATTCAAGGGCATATTATCAATTATTCATTTCAAAATGATTGGGTTTTCATAACTATTATACATGTAACGTCTATATGCTTTTTATGAGTCATTTGATTCAGGTTGTTTAATTCATTTAAACAACATAGTTAAAGTCCTGATATTATAACCGGAATCTCCAGTCGGGGATCGAAACAATGTGTGTATAGATCTATATTGGGATTGACAATCCCGCACTCAGACTGCTAGCTACAGTCATGCATACACGCCTACGAGTGACAATTGGTATCAACAGTTTTTAGACGCCTTCAAAGCGTTGGGTCAGGTCATCTAGTCTCAGTATGGTTATAATAACTCATTAAAAATATATTAACAATATGTTGGTGTATAATTAACTAACGTACATTTTCAAAGTACCAGTTTACTATGATACAGTTTTTACAGTATTACATCTCAGTATTTAATAATAACAGTTGGTTAAGCCAGGCACACTCTCACTATTATAGTTTATACAAAAAGAAATTCAATAACAGAACATTGATTTACAAATAGAACGGTTTTATGTAATTAAAACTACTTTTCATATACAACAAAAAATATAGGATTTTCTGGAAGAGTTTACATATTCAAGAAACAGAAAACATATTTTTAAACATAAATACTTATGAACTCACTCAACTTTATGTTGATACTCTCTTTTCAAATTACTTGTATTCTCAGGGAATCAGTAGACAGGTACTCTCCGAGCTTTTGAGAAGATGGAGCTATTTTGAGTCATGTCTTCTTTTTGTATAAATGTTTTGGTTTCAATATACAATGATTGAACACATGTAAATATTTATACTTTTTAAATACAATGGTTTTTTGTACTTTGATTACTATGATGCATGTGTTATGATACTACAAATGAAATCCTCCACCCCCGGACGTTTCCGCCGTCTGGTTTGGGGGTGTGACACTGTCTGATCTGTTTTATCATCTCGGTAGTCTGCAGAACTACCTCGATCCGTCCCATCACCCTGTGACCAACCTCGCCCCAACATACTGGGGTACGACATCTCCGTCCATACAACAGCTCATAAGGTGAAGCACCTATGTTGGAGTGATAGCTTTTGTTGTAGGAGAACTCTGAAAGGGGTAGGTAGGAGTCCCAGCTCCCACCGAAGTCAATAACGCATGCCCTCAACATATCCTCGAGGGTCTGAATGGTCCGCTCGCTCTGGCCGTCTGTCTGCGGATGGTATGCGCTACTGAAATACAACCGCGTGCCCAGTTCCTCGTGGAACTTCTTCCAGAAACGAGAGGTGAACCGCACATCACGGTCTGAGACAATAGAGACCGGAACCCCATGGCGAGCGACAATCTCGCGTATATACACATCGGCCAGCTTCTCGGCCGATGAGCTCTCCCGAATAGGCAGAAAATGAGCACTCTTGATCAATCGATCAACGATGACCCATATATCGTCGAAACCCTTTGCCGTACTCGACAATTTGGTGATGAAGTCCATCGTGATCTGCTCCCATTTCCACATGGGAATCTCTAGAGGCTGCAGCTTGCCATGCGGCCTCTGGTGCTCGGCCTTGACCATCCTGCAGGTCAAGCACCTCTCAACGTACCAAGCAATATCTCTCTTCATGCACGGCCACCAGTAACTCAAACTCAGATCCCGGTACATCTTGGTGGCCTCGGGTGAATAGAGAAGCGAGACTTATAAGCCTCCTCCAGTACAATCTGTCTGACCCCACCAGACATCGGAACCCAGACCCGACCGCAACGGGTCAATAACCCCCGACTGTCCTCCACAAATTGGGTGATCTCGCCTCTAATCCACTCAAGCTTCCAGTTCTACTGTCATACACCCTCAGCCTGAGCTTCCCTTATCAAGCTCACGAGTGGAGAATCCACTAATATCCTCATACATGTCGTTGGGGTAGAAGATCCAGTCGACTTGCGGCTCGGGGTGTCCGCCACAACGTTCGCTTTACCCGGATGGTAAAGGATCTCGTAGTCATAATCCTTTACTACGTCCAGCCACCTGCGCTGCCTCATGTTCAGGTTCGGCTGATCCATGATATGTCTCAAAATCTTGTGGTCCGTATATATGGTACAGCGGACCCCGTAGAGATAATTTCTCCAAATCTTGAGAGCGAATACCACCGCTCCCACCTCCAAATAATGCGTGGGGTATCTCATCTCATGCGGTTTCAACTGCCGCGACGCATAGGCTATCACTCGTTCTCTCTGTATGAGGACCGCTCCAGTCCTGTGATGGATGCATCACGGAACACTAAAAAATCCTCAACTCCCTCCGGGAGAGTCAAGACTGGAGCCTCGCAAAGTCGCTGTCTGAGGGTCTCAAATGCCCTCTGCTGCTCAGGGCCCCACCAGAAATCCACCCCCTTCCTCGTCAGACGAGTGAGGGGTACTTCAATCTTGGAGAAATCCTGTATGAATCTCCGGTAGTACCCTACCAATCCCAAGAAGCTCCTGATATCCGAGGGAGATTTCGGAACCTCCCACTGCATGACGGCCTCGATCTTGGTCGGATCGACAAAAATCCCCTCTTGGTTAACGAGATGTCCAAGGAACTGAACCTCTTGTAACCAAAACTCGCACTTCGAGAACATGGCATAAAGTCGTTCTCGTCTCAAAACTCCCAAAAGCTCCTGCAGATGCTCCTCATGCTGCTCTCTGGTCTTGGAATACACCAAGATGTCATCTATAAACACTATGACTGAGCGATCGAGCATCGGTCTACATACCCGATTCATTAGGTCCATAAATATAGCTGGCGCGTTGGTGAGCCCAAACGGCATCACCACGAACTCGTAGTGTCCATAACAAGTCCGGAACGCGGTCTTCTCCACGTCCTCCTCCCGTACCCTGACTTGATGTTACCCGGACCTCAAATCTATATTGGAGAACCAAGATGCTCCCTGCAGCTGATCGAATAGATCATCGATCCGTGGTAGTGGATAACGGTTCTTCACCGTCAGCTTGTTCAACTCCCGATAGTCAATGCACATCTGGTGTGAACCATCCTTCTTCTTCACGAAGAGAATCGATGCTCCTCACGGATAACTGCTCGGACGAATGAACTGCTTACCTAGCAGGTCCTGCAGCTGAGATGACAGCTCCTGCATTTCAGGGGGTGCTAATCGGTACAGCGCCTTGGCGATAGGGGCCACACCTGACACAAGGTCGATCCTGAACTCGACCTGCTTCTCCGGAGGCACTCCGGGTAACTCCTCTAGAAACACGTCAGTGAACTCCCTGACGACTGGAACCTCTGAAACCGAACCCTGATCCCTGACTCACGTATCCACCACATACGCTAAGTAACCTGCACACCCATGCTGAATATACTGTCGAGCCCTGGCAGCTGAGCAAAAACGTGAACCCACTCTGGTGCCCTCGCCGCAGATAACCAGTTCTCCCCCACTTAGGGTTCGAACTACCACCCGCTGACCCTCGCAGTCGATCATTGCACTGAAGCGACTCAACCAATCCATAACCACAATCACACATACTTCCCTCATGGGAATCAGAATCAAATCAATCGGGAAGGACACCCCGAAGATCTCCAGAACACAGCCCCGATAGACTGAAGAAGCAGAAATCACGTGTTCGTTGGCGATGGAGACTCGCAACAGCCCCTACAGACAAACGGAACTCCCTACTGAACAATCGAGAGACAAATGACCGACTCGCCCCGGGGTCAAATAATGCCAAAGCAGGTAAGGAGTTCATTAAAAATGTACCTAATCATAGATACAAACATGTAAGCATAAAACAAATATAATCAACAAGATAAGGGATAGAAACATATTAGCAACCACATCTGGTGCTGTCCTAGCCTCCTCGGCCATAAGCTGAAAGGCACGTCCCCAAGCCTTCGGAGGCTCTGCTCTACCCTGACCCCCATTAGTAATCCTCAGTGTAGCCGATGATGGAGCCTGCGTCGGCCTGGAAGCCAGTAGGGGACACTGGGCCTTCATATGGCCCACCTGCTCATAATGGTAACAAAGTACGACCCCAGAAGCTGGAGTCTGCTGCCTATAATCCCTAGCAATGTGGCCCTGCTTGCCACACTTGTGGCACCCACTACCAAATCGGCAAAACCCCGAATAAGCCTTCCCGCACTTCCCACAAGTGCGGCCGTGCTGACCTCCAGACCTAGAATAAGCGGTCTTGGACCGCTTTGGCACCGGCTATGACTGCGTCAGGGCCTGCCGCTGCTCTCTCAACTGCAGCTCAATCTCAAGCCCACGCCGCCTAGCGGCCTCCTGTAACTCCAAAAGTATGTCACAACGTTGGGTAGCTACAAACTGTCGGATATCAGTCTTGAGCATGCTCAGATAACGTGTCATCTGAGCCTGTTCGGAAGCAAACTCTGGGCAAAACATCGCCTTCTCAGTGAACATACGGGTGATCTCCGTCACCGACTCCGTATCCTGTCTCAAATCCAAAAACTCCGAAGCCAGCAGCTCTCGCTCAACCCGTGGAATGTAGCGAGCGCGAAACATATCCCTGAACTGCTCCCAAGTAACCTAGCTCTCTGCTCATCAGTATACAACCCTGTCATCAATCTCCACCAGTCCTTTGCTCCGGACCTCAGCAGGTTCAGAGCACACCTGACCTTCTGGTCAGTAGGACATGAGCATGTGAAGAAACATCCCTCCACGTCAGATAGCCACCTCATGGATACAATCAGGTGCTGAGTCCTATCAAAAGTCGGGGGCTTCGTGTTATCGAAGTCCTGGTACTGAAAAGCCCGACCTGCCCCCGCACCTGTAGCCGCCACGACTGCGGAGGCTGCAGCAGCCGCAATCTCAGCAATGGCTGTATATATGTCATCAAAATACTTCATCATGGCGGTCTTGATAGACCCAAACATCTTCGGAATTTGACCCCGGACAATCTCGACCACCTCCTCGCGGATGATCTCCCTGACACGATCCTCTGTCAATGGTGGCCTATCCTGGCTGATAGTCTCGGGCACTACTTGGGCACCCTGACTGCCCTGTCCTGATCTCGATCCGGATCCAGTCACAAATCGCCTCGTAACCAACATACTGAAAATATACCAGGAAGATATCAGATACTCCATATAATAATGGGGAACCAACTCCCAACATAGCCCTAGGGGTTGTGACTTCCTTGCTACGCGTATCGGTCATGTGCTTTCAGTAGTACGGGCCCATACTACCTTCCACACCTACCCATATTTTTCTCAAGTATCATCACAACACCCTAACAATATACATAAGCATGTGTGAACGCTCTATCCTCATTCCTATAAGAAGGCTAAATGTTTCATAACTGGTCGACTGACCCCGCACAACTCATCCATGAAACTTCCACCAACCCTGCAACACTAGTGTATGCTAGCCATACATAACACTGGACCCTATAGACTTTCGAATACTTGATCCTACCCTAAGCCCTTCATCAAACAAGAACAGGAAATAAGGCCAAACCAAACATTCTCAGGCCATAATATCTTAATTATATACAACCGTGATGCATACACTAAGCAACTACAGTAATGATGCCCATTTCATATAAGGAAAAACCCTAGGCTATCACGCATCATATAGTCAGGCAATTCTATCATGCAATTCCTGAAGATCCCTAGCCTATCACTAGCATGTTGTTCTTGTTGGATTAATGTCTAAGTCCATAACTATAATTGCTAAGACTTGACCCGACTCGGCATGGTCCATTTGGGTTGCATGGCATCATGCATTTGGATAGACTATAATGAGAGAAATAACACTTAAGGTTGGTTAATATATTATAAGTTCTAATATATTAATAAGGTTATTTAATTAGTATTGATCAAGAATTAATTTGGAATTAATTAAGTGATCAAAAGAAGACTAATTAAATATATGGGTTAATTGTGTAAATCATTCATTCTTATATATGTGGGCTTGTGATCCAAGCTTCCTTATGTTGGACTAAGTCCATGGGGTGACCCATGGATACTCCATGGAGGTTAAAATCCATGGAGCATAAGGAATGGGTAAAGTTATGAGTTACATGGTGTAACCCTAATAGCCACCATATAAAAGAATCCCATGGCTCAAGAAATCGTGCACTAATGTGTGAGTGTGAGGGCTAGACGATTTCAAGGAGTGTTCAAGTTTCTCTCAAGTTATTCCAAGTGTATTTGGTGTTGTGTGAACCATTTGAGGTGTCACACTTGGGGCACTAGGCACTCAAGCTTCATGAAGACATTCTACATCAAAGAGGTATGTATTCTATCTTGTTATATTTATTATTTTGTATGCTCGATTAGCATAATACCTTGGATGTTCATAATTGTATGTATAATAGAGAAAACATAGATCCAAGGTATTTAGGGTTGCATGTACACTTAGGAGTGTTAGAATGCTCATAACCCAACAGTGGTATCAGAGCCTGGTTTGTTTTCTTGTTATACTTGCAAAAGTAGCTGAAAAATCGAGTTGGATGCATATATTCGATTGTTTTGGCTGGAATTGGACTAGGAACATTACCCTAAGATGTTTTTGTAAACTTGTTTTTGATGTGGTAATGTTCATGCTAATCCAATTTCTAAGATAATTGTCATAATTTCAAGATTTGTATTAGTTTGTATGTTCATGCTAATTTCTTGAAGATTGATGATTTGAATTATCTTGTTCTTATGAGGTTCTTAGATTAATAGAAAAGTTGTGTGAAATAGTTGTTTTCAATCCATTTTAATCTAAGAGTTGATTCCAAAGTGTGTTTTTGTAACTTGTCCTCAAGTTATATGAGAAGTCACATTTAAGAATCATAAAACTCATAAAAGTTGGCAAAGGTTACAAAATGAAGAGTCTAGTTCTAATTAAATGGTTTTATGACTCCATAACTTGTCCTCAAGTTATGGAGGTTCAAGAGTCTCTTCATTAAATTAAAAAAAAAGTGTAACCTTAATTAGTTCCATAAGTTACAATAAAAAAAAGTTATTTTTTTTTATTAATTAGTTTAAAGTCTTCCATAACTTGTCCTCAAGTTATGGAACTTGAAGAGTTTTTTTTTTTTTTTAATTAAAACTACTTTAAACTCATAAGTTATGGAATTAATTAGTTTTGAATAGTTTCAAAACTTGCCCTCAAGTTTTGGAATTTGAAAAGTTTTCACTTATGAATACTTTAATTCCAAGTTAGCCCTTAGAATTTTAAAAGTTAAAATTCAACCCTTATACTTTATAATATTATAAGTTAATAATATTTATATATATGTATAAGAGTAAAGTCAGTCTTACCGTTAGTAGGCCTCATTCACGAAGACGATCTATAAGGGGGGTATAAGGTTACTGCCTATAAAATGGCAGTTTAATGGGTGTCCACTCTCACCCACCGCTTCCTTGACTGGTGGAGGGTCGTTAGCTGAACGGGTAGGACAAGGACTATAATTCTCCTTTCATTAAAAGTATTAATGATAAATACTAAGTAACTAAACTCTTATTAATACCCACAGTTACTTAGGAAAATGTGAATTTGGTGCTAACCCATGAAATTACACTTTGCACTTTGCTTAAGTCGTTAGTGGAGCGTGTGTGGTTAACCGGCACACTAACCTGGACTTAACAAGGTAGGCAAAGGGTAACTTAATATTTATCATAGTATCGGTGGAGCGTGTGTGGTTAACCGGCACACTGATTAAGGGGTAAATATTAAGAGTACCAAGTATATTTGCATGGTTATTCACACTTTGTTTTGTGATCCTCGGCATCCCAGTCACAAAACCTGAAGGGCACACTCGAGATTGAAACATGCCTTTGAACAGTTCAATGAATCTCAAAGATCTAGGACTTTCAAATCCAATTAAAACCTAATAAATTATTTCGTTTTTCATGGTGGAAATTGGTGAATCGTCATTCACCTACCTTCAAATATTTTATAGCTTGGATTACGGCATCCCTCTTCTAAGTTATAAAATAGTTTGTTGGGTCCTAGCCTTAATATTTCATATTAGGTGTCATATTAAGGACTTTAAATCAACTATCTTGAATATCTCCCAAAAAGATGTCTGGTCTAGACATTTATGATCTTCCCAAATCTCTTGAAACAAGCTTTCCTAAATGAAGATGATGTCCCATGGATATCATACTTCTTTCACCTCCTCCAATTATTCTCCCTAACCCACAAGTTCCTAAAAAGTTTAAGGTCACTCAAGCCCTATTGGCAAGGCAAGGTCTAGGTGTGATCACATCTTGGAGATGTAGTCACATATTGACAAGCCGGGAGAGTTGGGTGTCAAAGTCTTGAGAAAGTTGGTGGCTCAACTACTTTCTAAGTCACATAGTGAGTTCTTTTGGGAATCCTATGAAACAGACTAAGACAAGACCCTTAATGATCTTATCTATTTGCTAAGATCAACTTCCTAAAACGCTATGGACATTGACAATGATGACATTGGATATCCAGTAAAGCTCTCTCTTCCCAATGGAAAGGGATCGGCCATAGTCAACTCGGTTGACCCAATGGTAAAGAGAGAGGCGAAGTCTGAGATAGTCCCATTATCAAGGGTCCATAGGTAACTATTGCCAAAGGAAGGGGCATTGGTTACGAAGCTGCCAAATTTACCTAAGGATGTTAAAGTCAATAAGTTTGGCTCTACTTCAGGTAAAGTCCATTGTCTAACTCTATTAAGTACATGCTGATTCTGATCGCGAAGATGGATTTCAATCGCATGGTTCGGTGATCAGAATTTTGGGCTATTACTTAAGAGTTATGATATTTATATTGCTTAGGAATAGATAACAACAAGGTTTTCATATGGATTGTAAGGATAAGTTTTTCCGCAAAGTTTTAAAATAAAAGAAAAAGGTTTTGATTTTATTTATTTTAAGTATCCTTACAATGGCATTTGTGAAAAGTTGTTGCTTATAAGATTCCATTGATAGCAATATTGGAAAAATGGATTTGATTCTTTCGGTTGTGGTAGTGTCTAATATTACCAAATAAGGAAAGATTCTCATCACCCAAGGTTCAATTGGACCGAAACTTGGAATCATGCAAGTTGTATAGTATGATGAATGAGAACTTTCAGCTTGGAAAATTAAGACTAATTCCTTATGTGAATAAGGAAAGGACTAAGGGATCGAGTACACATTCTTGTGCACTGGTCAAGTCCACCACAAAAGATCAAGAAGACTATTCGTCATTATTTACTTAAGTTCAGTAAATATGGTTATACTTATAAGTTTAAGTATAAGTCTGTAGCATTGGAGAAGTTTCAATGTGAGACAGAACGAATAAGAAGAATCAAAGTATGGCAGAAAGATAAAAGTTTCTCAAATCTGAAAAGATGGGAGAGTACTTTAGTATCATGTTTATGATCATCTTAATGATTAAGATACCATATCACAATTGGTCCTCTAAAGTCATCTTAGTGCATTCTTATGACTAAGAAGAGGAGTCATGAATTGTTGAAATGGTTAAATCAAAAAGATGAGTCATACTTCGTTCCAAAACAATTATTAAAGTCATACTCCAAGATTGTAACTTGAGTGACATATCTTAAAGAGGGTTTGTTAACACTAGTCAAATGTAAGAGTAAAAGGTTATCTACTCTTGTACATTTGAAATTGGTAAGTTGTGATGTTTTGGATAAAACAGAGACCAACTTAGGCCAATTGTGTAAAGTGTTAGTCTTGATAAAGAATCCGCACTATCTCTTGAATATTTGACAAGGGAGTCTTATATGTCAAGAGGACAGTGGGAGTCTTAAAGCTCTTGAAAGTTTCAAGACTTAATCAAGAATAAAACCTAAAGTCCTTCACTAGCACACGACTTGAGGTTTATAACCTATCGTGTTGAAATTTTTGTGCCTATTCAAGTTGGCTTTGCATAGGAGTTTTGAGAGTTCTCAATTGGTTGCACAACTACTTGGAAGCAATGGCAGGCACCGGAGCTGCCAAATGGCAAGAATTTAAGATTGCACAAGTTAATCAATATGAGTTTGGATTTGTCACCAACCTTGTCTTGTGATTATGGTTTTGACAAATTCACATGGATAAGAACACATACACTATTTAATCTAAGTGTCATAAGGTTTCTCTCCGATTCATGAAAATGATGGTGAGGAAACACTTTCACTAAGTAGATTTTAGCTAGATAGCAATTGTGATATTTGCATTCTCAAAGTCGTTAGTGGAGCATGTGTGGTTTACCGGCACACTAACATGGACTTGTGAGAAGTGGCAAAGGTCTAAACAATTGAGACTATGATTACGGCATCCCTTTTCATAGTTCTAAAATTGTTTAGACACACATGTGAGCTATCTAAGAGAGGTGTATGATTTTAATAAAGTTTTATCAAAACAATCTAGTATCAGAAATCTGAACTTTGGTAAGAAAGTCAGCTGATTTCTGAGTACATGTCAAAGCTAGTGGGAGCATAAGTGTTATACTAATAATCATCATGTTAGTGGGAGCATGATAATTATGACAAAGGTTGCAAGTTAGCAATGTTAATTATAGAAAACAAAAGTTTCAATTCGTGAGGTTGCAGGGGTTGAAAAAGTTGTTTTGCTATAATTAAGGGAGAGGAAATTATACTTCATTTCAATTCTAAAAGCTTAGATTGAGATTTTAATCGTATTTAATCAAGGATATATATATGAATTTCATGTTGGAATGGCTCAACATAAGGAAATTCTATATATGGGTCCATTATTTGCGTTCTAAAATTCGATTATGATTACGGCATCCCTTTTCATAATCTGAATTTTGAGAACTTGGCAAATTGAAATGAAAATATTATAGCAAAAGACTGGTTTAGTCTTTATGTGAGACATCATGAATCGTGTCCCATATGCTTCGGATATAGGATCGATTACATGTGCTATATTCATCCTTTCTAAAATTTTCCAAATGCCTGGGGCATTATGAAGGGAAAAGGTCTAGAATTGGATATGACTAAAATGATTAAGCAATTGTCGAGGACAATCTAAGGTTTACCAAAGATTGGTTGCTCAAGGACAGTTTGAAGTATAATGTTAATTCTGGAAGGACCATATTGACATAATCTGTAAGGAGGCAACTCTTGTTCAGAAGTGATAGTCAAAATGGAATATGAAAATGTTTCAAAGTTAGAAATTATTCAATCTGTGTAAGATTAGGAAACTTAATGAAAGAAGGATGTTTCCAAGGAGCTGATCTCCTTTGGAATGCTCTGTAATGATTGTTGTCAAGTCTTTCTGACTTCGTGCATAATCATCAAGAGGATCAATGCATATAAGTTTAGAATCTAACAGATTTCAGTAAATTGCATGAATTTGGAATTCTTGCATTTGCAGTAAGGATTTGGGACTGTGAAAAGAGGATCATTGGAGTGATGTTCAATTGATCTATTTTACAAAGTAAAGATTATAGACAAACATAGTATGCATACTTGGTGTATGGCATGACTAGTGTTTAGAAAACATAGTGTACATGCTTGGAGCATGGGACAACTATTGTTTTAAATTCAAGTATAAAGTTGATAAAACCGAAACAATGAATAATGAGTAATCAGTATGGTGATAAATAAAAGTGTTTATTTATATTCATAGGGTTTGATACCATATTTGATTCATTTATTCTTGTGTTTCACTTTGCATGTTTTGACTTCCAGAATAACTAAGTCGCTCTTCCTGAATGATTAAGTTATTCAAACCATCCACAGTCGGTCATATGTTGGAAGTAGATATGAATCAAGACTGTCATGGGTTGGTTTGTAGAGGTCCAAGTTGGTGGACAAAAGTGGTGCTACAACACTCATGAGTGCTCATAAGTTCTGAGTATTGGATCCAACCCGCGCTCATTTGAATCACTTCATGGCTTTTATCACGAGTGATCTTGAGACGATAATATCTTATATTCTTCAAACCTAGAGATATGAGTTGTTACTATGAGTTGGTTATACATTGATTGCACGAAAACGCATTGGTAACTCGATGTTATAAAACGTGCCTTTGTGTATAATTCAACAAGTAGTAGAACAAGCCATATGAATCGAAGTTTATCCATTCCTTTTACCTTCGGGATAAAAGCGATATCTGTGGGCCCCTCGATGATTTAAAGATGATACATGTGAGTGCTTGGCCAAGCCAGGACTGATTTGATTTGTTCAATCAGTCAGTCATCATGAATCGGAAATCGGGAAACAACAAATGGACAGAGAGAATGATTGATAATCCATGTCTCAGTCCATATGATATCTAGAATTGAGGAATATATGATCCCTTATCTAATGGACAAGTCATTGACAAAGGTCAGAGTTCATCGACAAGGTCAGAGTTCGACAGAAGCTTTTGAGAGCTACGATTGCTGATCGGTTCCTGAAGTCATACGCAATAATAATTTTAGACTTATCCAAGTGGGAGACTGTTGGATTAATGTCTAAGTCCATAACTATAATTGGTAAGACTTGACCCGACTCGGCATGGTCCATTTGGGTTGCATGGCATCATACATTTGGATAGACTATAATGAGAGAAATAACACTTAAGGTTGGTTAATATATTATAAGTTCTAATATATTAATAAGGTTATTTAATTAGTATTGAACAAGAATTAATTTGGAATTAATTAAGTGATCAAAAGGAGACTAATTAAATATATGGGTTAATTGTGTAAATCATTCATTCTTATATATGTGGGCTTGTGATCCAAGATTCCTTATGTTGGAATAAGTCCATGGGGTGACCCATGGATACTCCATGGAGGTTAAAATCCATGGAGCATAAGGAATGGGTAAAGTTATGAGTTACATGGTGTAACCCTAATAGCCACCATATAAAAGAATCCCATGGCTCAAGAAATCGTGCACTAATGTGTGAGTGTGAGGGCTAGACGATTTCAAGGAGTGTTCAAGTTTCTCTCAAGTTATTCCAAGTGTATTTGGTGTTGTGTGAACCATCTGAGGTGTCACACTTGGGGCACTAGGCACTCAAGCTTCATGAAGACATTCTACATCAAAGATGTATGTATTCTATCTTGTTATATTTATTATTTTGTATGCTAGATTAGCATAATACCTTGGATGTTCATAATTGTATGTATAATAGAGAAAACATAGATCCAAGGTATTTAGGGTTGCATGTACACTTAGGAGTGTTAGAATGCTCATAACCCAACAGTTCTAACATATCACAATATCAAATAACAGTACGGTATTTTGGGGTCTACTTACTGGCTCCGGCTGATCGTACACTTGCATCCTCCTTCAGTATTTTGATAACCATTAAAAAAACATTTTGAAAATCGTTTCCTTGGTTTGAGACTGGATTCACACGAGTGTTCCTCCAATCCACTCAAACCAAGGCTCTGATACCAACTTGTCACATCCATAAAATTCAATCCAATTTAAAACTTTTTAAAACATTCAAAAACCACTAATTATTACAAGTGTTTTCAAAATAGTTTCATATCAGACTATCCCAGAAATCAAAATCATAAAACATGAGGAGGTGCACGATCACGCCTTCGCCTTCCCGCGATCATCTGAGGTACCTGAAACAAAATCAACAACTGTAAGCCCGAAGCTTAGTGAGTTCCCCCAAAATACCCGCACAACTAATAACACACATACAATAACAGCATAATATAGGCCCAATCAACCATCGGATTGGAATGCCCCAGGCCCTCAACCATCGGGTTGGAATGCCAACATACTATGGGTCCAATCATCCTCGGTATGGTATACCCTCGGCCCACAACCATCAGGTTGGAATGCCTACATACTAAGAGTCCAATCATCATCGGGATGGAATACTCTCGGCCCACAACCATCGGGTTGGAATGCCCAGGTATGTTGGCTCATGCACAAGCAGATGCCTCAACCACCAATCAAACATGTGCACACATATCAAATAACCACATAAAAAGTCTACAGACAGTCAAGCCGATCTACAGATCACTAAACATAACAGCATCCTATCTACCAGGATACCGATCTAACAGATCATAATCACATAGAAACATTCGATTCTAGTGAAGGTGTCGACATAATTAGGTGGATAAAGGGTTTCAGGTGGGATGGGGGATGGGGGTTTGTTGGGACCCAAAACTTTTATTATAATAAAGAATTATTTAAAATAATTAAAAATATATAAAACCATCTAATAATGACATTATAGTCTTTTTATGTCTAAGAGGGACAAAAAACGCAACAAATCAAACCGTAAGGACGGTCTGAGTGTAAAAGAAAAGATAGAAACCAAACGTGAAATTTTTGCAAACCACATGAACCATTTCAATAATTTGTTGTGAAATGCATATTTATCTTGGCTAGGATTGGTAACCCAAAGTCCAACACCACCGATAGATATTCCTTTTATCAACATTTCTATTATTTTTCTATTAAGCATTTCTTAAAATAAAAAATAAATAAAATAAAATAAAAAGGTTTTAAGAGTTTTCGTCCCACTTCAAAATCCGTTTGATTTTTGTCTTTGCGCAACATCCAAAAAAATTAAATTTTCGAGATCGTCTAATTGCATTATACTAATATTAAGTCTCTCATGAATAATACTAATATTAAGTCTCTCATGAAAGGTTAAGTCTCTTTATCTATAATACCCGATCTATGCTTTAAATCATGTTTCAAGCTTTTATTTTTAGTCTTCAAACTCTCTATGCCACTTTTTTATTTTTGCTTTAACTTTCAACAACTCCTCAATGGGCCCAAACACCAAAACATTGGACTCAATTCCCTTCCCTCCAAACTCCAACGCAAGTCAATCAAACAGAAATTGGGCCATAGCCAGATAGCCTACATGTTTTTAAAAGAATTAGGGTATGATTTCGAACAATTCCATTCCAAAGCAAGTGAGGCAGTGTTAGGAAAAATATCTATCATATCTTGTTATCCAAAAAAAAAAAAAAAAAAAACCCAACTTGCAAAATTGTGTGCCATGTCTAACCCGACTCCTGAGAAAAATCACTAAAAGCATTCATGGAGCTATGACCAAAATCGACCTATTTCTCTTAGAAACGTATCTAACCACACTAAAATCTCTAAATATTATAAAAATACCATTCATTCGTTTCATATATATATATATATATATATATATATATATATATATATATATATATATAGTGTTAGAAAATATTTTGATGTGATTGTCTCTGAGAGTTTATATTTGCCTAACAAATTATCATAATGTTTCATCATGCTTGAAGATTGTCTAAGTGATTGAAGAATTGTATGAAACAGCGTTTTAGGAACATATATGTCTTTTTTTTTATTTTTTTTTTTTTTTTTTTTTTTTTTTTTTTTTTTTTTTTTGAAAAATGTTAGCCCGAAAAAGATTTCTTATGTTCCTAGGAAACTTTGAGTTTTCAAATATATATATATATATATATATATATATATATATATATATATATATATATATATATATATATATATATATATATATATATATATAGGAAATAGTAGATAAAAACAAACAAAATATTTAAATCAAATTCAATTACGCCCCCCCCCCCCCCCCCCCCCTCTCAAGCTAGAGGATGAATGGCACAAATGTGAAGCTTGTCTAGAAGAAAATGTAGATGTTGAGCACCCAAGCCTTTCCTGAACAGATCAACAAGCTGTAACCTGGTATCAACGTGCATAGGCTGAACTTCCTTTGATTCCACTTTCTCACGGATAAAATAACAATCCATTTCCACATGTTCGGTGCGTTCATTGAAAACAAGGTTATTAGCATTGTGACGGGCAACTTGATTTTCACAAAAAAGAGTTGTAGAACCATGTTGTTCAATACCCAACTCCTTTAACAACTAACGCATTCAAATGATTTCACTTACAGTAGTGGTCATGGCTCGATATTCAACTTCAGCATAACAACGGGAAACAACGGATTGCTTTTTAGTTTTCCATGAGACCGGGGCTCCTCCCAAAAAAAGAAGACAACATGTCTGAGAACGCCTTGTCATGCAACATACAAGCCAATCTAAGGCAGAGTAAGCCAAAAGATCATTACCACCTGAACGTGGTAAGAGAATTCCTTGACCAGGGGTAGCCTTGAGATAACGAAGAACTCGCATAAGAGCATCAAGACGATGTTCTCTAGGATCAACAACGAATTGGCTAAGAACATTGACCGAGTAAGCTATGTGTGGTCTAGTGGCTTGCAAATAAAGAAGTCTACCAATCATTCGTCAATATTGATTCACATCAACCTTCGGTTGGCTTTCATCCTGATCAATTTTAAGATTTTGTTCGATTGAAAATGAACTAGGACGAGCTCCCATCATACAAATATCCTTCAAAATGTCAAGAGTGAATTTTCTTTGACTGAGAACCAAACCATCGGAAGTCTTTGCCACCTTGATTCCAAGAAAATACTTTAGAACTCTGAGGTCCTTGATGCTAAACTTAACATGCAGACACGTCTTCATTTCTTGAATTTTGTTGGAATTATTACCCACAATAATCACATCATCAACATAAATGATAATAGCAATGAAGATGTCATCATGTTTATAGAGGAAGAGTGAATGATCATATTTTGACTGTTTGAAATTAAGACCCAAGAGAGCGGTAGTGAGCTTCTTGTACCAATTATGGGAGGCTTGTTTGAGGCCATAAAGAGACTTTTACAGACGATAAACACTCGTATCATTGTCTTCATAAAATCCTTGAGGAACTTTCATGTAAACTTCTTCATCCAAATTTCCATGCAAGAAGGAATTGTTGATGTATCATCCAATCCTTCTTGACAGCAATAGCCAATAATGTTTGTACTGTAACAAGATTTGCAACATGTGTGAAGGTGTCGTGAAACCCGACTCCTTCAGTTTGTGTGAAGCCTTTTGCGATAAGTTTCACCTTGTATCGTATCGTTCGATTTCCCCATAGGCTTGTATTCTATTTTGTAGACCCACTTAGAGTCAATTGCACGTTTTCCTTTTGGAAGAGCCTCTAAAGTCCACATCTCATTTTGGTCAAGATCCTAAATCTCCTTTTTCATGGCATCAATCCTTTGTGGATCTTGCATGGCTTGTTTGAAGCAATTTGACTCACTAATAGATGCCATTTTATGCATCTTTTAGGATATTTTTTATTAGCATTTAGCACCATATTTTACACGTTTGCATGTCATTAGTTTAAATAATTTCCAACTCATGTCTTTCATCAGAATTCCCATATTGCTAGCGTTTTTGTGTCGTTTTCAGATAATTCTAGTGGATCGGTACCTTGGGAGCAGCTGGATGCATATTTGGAGCCTAAATGGAGTTGGAACTGAAGAAGGATGTTGAGGAACGACTTGGAATGCTTAAACTGAAGAATCGTGACTGAATCGTGCCGAAAACACAAAAATGTGATCGCATTTTTGGACATCTACGATCGCATTTGTTGATCGCGGATTGTTAAGGTCGAAAAAGTCATCAGATGTAAAAGTCACAAAAAATGCAATCACATTATGTTGGTTTTGCGATCGCATTTCCATGACGCAAATGAAAAGATGTTGAAAATAACATTGTACTTCATTAACTGATAAATCTGGAGATTTTGAGAAAAAATGTGATCACATTTTTATATATTTGCGATCGTATTTTTGACTAACTTTCTCCGGAAGCTTTTGACATGCATATAAATATAACCCCTCTGATGAGATTGAACCCTAGCCGATTCTTAAAGCTCCAGACGACGAAAAAGATGATTTCTAAGGCGATTTCTCTCTGATTTCAGCGATTTCTAAAGATCTGAAAGCTGTGGATCATCTCCTACATTTAGTTAGCAATATTAATCAGTTAGTTTATCTTTTTGTTAGTTTTAACTCGCTTTTAGCCATGTATGGCTAAAACCCTAGTTTTCAGTTCTGTATTGGACTAGTACTTTTCATGTGATCTATTATCGAATTTGGTTATAATTTTGTGCTTCTATCTAGTTGTTTCAGTTTTGAGCTTAATGAATGTTTGATTTTTAATTCTTGTTAGTCTGATCACCTAACGAGGGTTTAATCATTCCAGTTAATCAGTTAATAGAATCTATAACTATTCTTGTTAATTAGTAATAAGTAACAAATATTATATTGGTTCTGTGTTGGGATTTAACTCTGATATACACTGAAATTTCATACCTTTACAATTCCAAGCTTGTGAGAAGTACTGGGTATTGCTGAGAATTTTATACAAATCTTAATGCAACTTTTCTGATCTTAATTAAGAGCTTGTTTAATTATAAAGTAAAAAGTTAGTATTAACTAAAGAGCTTTTTTTGTTAATTTAATTAGGTAAAAGAGATTATACTAGAGCTTGTTAGTTTTTCTCGGTACCAGCTTAGATAGAACGCATTTTGAATAACCAGATCTAGGTTGCTTGCATGATTAGGAAAGTCGCAACAGAGCTGAATTCTGTTTTTATTACTGATTTCATTTAGTTAATTTCACTGAAATTTTTAGTTTTAGTTTTAAATAAAAACCCCCAGTTTTATATTTTCTATTTTGACTGGTATGTGTCTTACATAAAGAGGCATTTACCATTAGGCTATGTCCCTAAGGATTCGACCCAGCTTCCCTGTGCTATCCTTTTAGTGCATGCGAGCAGTGAAAATATTATTTTCTTAAATCATGCGCGACAGCGGCTTAACACTCATCATTTGAGGTGATGGTCTCTAAGAACACTTTATGAGAGTTAGAAAAATTATCATAAGATAAAAAGTTGGTAATTAGGTGTACCGTCGAGGAGCTTTGATTTGGTGCAGATTGCGTGGGATCAACCAAAGGGGAAAGCTTCACAATGTAGTCACTCAATTTTTTTGGTGGAATAGGATGTCTTTGAGGCCTCGTGGTGGTGGTTTGAGTTTCTGGACTTTCAAGAGAAGAATCAAGATCCAAATTTTGTGGGCTAGTGACCCCATCGTCAGCCTGTGGGCTAAATGTCCCATCTTAATCCCGTAAGCCTATACTACATGGACGAGCAAGCAAGTTTCTATTCCTTTGTTCAGACACTTCATCATGTGTTCCATAATTATTTTGCTGTGCAAAATGGGCTGGTATATCATCAAAAAAATCAACTGGTTCCTCATTGTCACACATCGAATTTGTAGGAAAAGGGAAGATGTCTTCATGGAACTTGGTGTCTCTTGATACAATGATTTTTCTCTTCTCTATATCGAAAATCTTATATCCTTTTGTTCCAAGTGGATAACCCAATAAAATACCCGGTCTCCCCCATAACTTTGAACTTGTCACCTTTGGTTTCACTAGTTCTATAGTATGCTAAACAACCAAATACATCCATGTGTTCATAATCATATTTCTAGCCAAATAACACTTCATGTGGAGTTTTGTTTGAAAGAGATGTAGAAGACAACCGATTTTTGATATATGCAACAGTCAACACACACTCTCCCCAAAATTTCTTCCGAATACCAACCTCAAGATGGGTTTTCATACAAAATATAAGTTGTTTTTCACAAAAACCGGGAACGGGAGACTTTAAAATATCAAGTTTTTTTTAGTTCATAACAAAACCAAACCATCATGGATCCATTTATAGAGGTTAGAATAAAATAAAAACAACCAAAGAGTGTTTAGAATGATAACCTTTGAAGCCTTTGAACCCACTTGGTTTTGGGTTGTTGATGAAGATAGCAAAAATCAAAGAATATGATTTCTCTACAAGTATCCACCATCAAGAGTAAGGCACTTGGAATGCAAGTTCCTTCTTATATTCTTGAGTGTCTTAAGCCTTTAAGTTCTTAACTCAAATAAGCACTAAAGGAGACAACTCAAGAGGATCTTTAAACCACCAAACTAACTTCAAAAGAGAGAGTGCGGGGAGGGGGAGGAAAAACCCACAGGCTTAGAGAGCAAAAGAGAAGAAGAAGAAGTGCCAGTTTCTCATGCATAAGGCACTCTTTATATACTCCATTCAAGGTAAGGTCTAAACATTAAAATACTCTAAAGTAATCGTAGCCTTTAGAATCATGAGAGACAAAACATGGAGGTTGAAAAAGCAACATCCATCTTATTTAAATATTGTGCGCCATACCTCTCAAAAGAGGATGGATTCTTTAATTTTTATAAACTCTAAGTTTATAAAATATAAACTTTGTCTTTAGGTAAAATACAAAAGAATCCAATTAGTCCAAATGTTGTGCATGACTTATTAATTCATACCATATGAAATAATAACTAGTTGTACTCTCTTATAATTATTATTTTCATAAAAAGAAAAAATTATTCTCAAATTAAAATACAAGAATCGATATTATTTATTAATAATCACATTAATAATAAATATACAAAATGTGCCAACTTGATAAAGGTGTGACCCTATTGGATCATATATTATTAGAAATATCACTCGATAATGATTCTTGGGCATATATATTCAACAATCTCCCACTTTCACAAGATTCATTATAGACTGACATAGATAGTAGTTGACGTCTAGCAATGGGCTACTGCCCCTAACAACATATGAAGGGTGTCATCTCATCAACAGCCAATTCTAGGAGCTCTAAGCTACAATTGTTACTAAAGGTGTGGTATCAATCATTGCTTTTTCTCAGACATCATGTTGAACATAAGATATGGATCACAATCAATCTCATTTAGTGTTCAACTTTGAGCAAGGCCTTAGATGTCTAACTCTCAACGAATAAGAGGGAAAAATCCCATCTCGACTACATACGCCCATCAATGTAGTTCATGTCATACCCAACGATGGCCCTTACAACTGCCTTTAACTATACAACATTAAACCATGTCAAAGCACAATAATTCCTACACTTTAAGTCCAAAATATGTATCTCAGTTCTAAGAATAAAAATATACAACATTGATCAAAACATCATTCTTGACTACGATCCATAAAGTGATTTTGATGCGGGTCAAGTACAATAATTATTCTCTGATCAAGTACCTACGAAGTTGGTAGCAGCTCGTGCTATTCTCATCTCCATGAGAATCCACCAATCCACTCATATTAGTCTTACCTCATAGATGTTCCCACAACAATGAACGACTATGGAAATTTAGAATAACCTAGTTATTCAAGGATTTAAACATTCTAATATAGAACACAAAAAATATTCAATGAAAGACTCATATCCAATATATCAATTCATTACAATATATGTTGCTTGTACTGTTCCAATATCCAAATACAAAATTTCAATCAAATACATCTACTTATATCAACAAGGCTCTATAGCACCGGCTTGACTTTCATGCTTTAGCTAATGAAGTAGCTTTGTTAAGTAGATCTGACAAACTTGATTTGTATAAACTTTGCGAATACAAACATTTTCAGTTTTATATATGAGTTATAAAACTTGCTAGTTCCAAACTATGATGCATTTAGCTTATGGATCTTTAGCTCTTAAAGTTCAAAATTTCTCCCACTTAGAAAAAGAACTTTCTAAGCACTTGTCTTCTGGAATGAGAATTAACGGGATTAGTGGAGACTTCATCTTAAACAATCATTTAGGATAGTCTACATAAATGCAATTTGTAGATGCTAGAGTAGTTAAGTTTAGTGTCTAACATAAGCTTTATAACTCCATCCCTTTTAGATAAGGACAAACCATTACATCCTTAGTCTAATGAAAGTATTTAATCCATTTTTTTGGTTGGAAAATATATATATTCAATCTATATTTGTTGCAGTGAGCATAATTCCAAAAATTTATAAAGTAAATAGTTCTTTTAATAAACATCATTTAATAGACTGAAAGGTCTATGTTTATCCTCTTCAAAAACTTATACTATCGACATTCAGCTAGTGGCCAGGTCACCTTATCCCACTAGGGAATACGAAGGCTACCTCAAACATAAAAAGATAGATCCAAGTGACCAGGTGATCCTATGCCACAAGAACCATACTAATGACGAGTGAGTGTTTTTATCGAAATGAGTTGTGAATCGATTCCACAACTCTTAAGATGTTCCAAGAAGACTTGGTTTAAAAAAATCATTTTCTTTGTCACAACGAAAGGTTAATGATGATCTCATTAAGTCATATTTCAATCTTCACTATGAAACAATTTGAGCAAATCAAAAGTTTCAACCATAACGAATAAAAGTCGTTAGTGAAATTGAATAAACATTTATCACCAAATCTATTCATGGATTGAAAAGATTACATACATCACTTATGTATAATTCTCTGTTAAGCCTTTTGTTCTTTAACTACTAATAGATAAAGACACGTGTGAATCATCTTCCCATATAAATATGATTCACATATATCAAATGAATCAAGCTCATTTTCCTTAAAAAATTCCATCCTTTTGAAGTTGGTATATGTGTTTCGTATTTTATATAGTCATGATGATAATGAAATAGATAATTTTCAATCAAAATATCATTTGATTATTTAGGTGTTATGATAGGTGTTATGATTAGAACTATCAATTTAATGAGAGATTATAGATTTCCTTCATAAATGACATTATGAGAAAATATTCTTTAACACAGAATACATCGTTTCAGAACATGAATGTGAACATTCATTAAACGATAAGTAAATCTAGATTTATTCATAAATCACAAATGTTACATGTCCCTATAAGAATAGGTACAAAATATGTATTGTTTGAATAAAGACTATAACATCACTTGTTATATCTTCAGCACGAAATATCAGTCATTTGCAATCAGTTGATTATTTCTTCCAATCATCAACACATAATATCAATTATTAGTGTCACATGAAGTATAACATACTCAAGTGAATGATGGTAAAAATATATAGTTCTATCATATAGATATCTGAAGTCTTGTCTAAGTCAAACTTATTCAGCTCGATGAGATTAGAGAATCAATTTCTCTTTTAGTGTCTAGTTTCTTCCACAATAGAAACAACACTAATCATTTGGTCATTTCTTGATTTCTGGGTTTATGTTGTATTTACCTTAACTGAACTATAAGTCTATTTGAGTATACAATCTCTTAGACTTCCTTTTATTAAATGCTTGAACCAACTTGAAGCACTTTCTAGTGTTCTGATTGAATATCTGCTTTACTTGATGAGACATCTATTATGTTTCATAATTATCCAAGACTTTCTGCAAGTCAAGGTTAATTACTCCACTATGATGTGAGACACATCAACATCATCACAATAATGCTTCCATCAAAGCATCATGATCAGACTGACTGGTTTGCAGAGGTTGTTCAAGTATGGGATCTTTTAGTATATATAATTTCTATTTATCCTTAATGTAGAACCTCAAGATATTATACAAGTTATAGAAATTATAACCATCAAAAGTTACTGTCTCTTGAAACTCAACAAAAGAGAGGTTTTGCAGGGCGTAAGAGTATTAACAGTTATTAACAGAATTTAACAAAGTTTCATTTAGTATTTTCAATATTTAGTCTTTTAAAATTAATACCTTTTATTGTTTCTTAAAACATTAATTTATTAAAGTCTAGGATCCAAGTAACGAAACAAGTAAATGGCTAAGTGACCTTTATCCCATAAACTTAATCAAACTTGGTAGATAGCGATTACCAATTACATACAATATGTAGCTACTAGATTCTGGGATCCTAAAAAACTATTGCTTAACTTGGCATGTTTATCCCATCTATGCCCCGAACCTCTCATGCTTAGGTGACCTTTATCACACAAGATTCCGATCAAGTTGTCCTACTTGAAATAACTTGTAGTATTGTAACTAACCAGTGACAAGGTGACCCTTTAGAAGCCAGAAACTACAAAACTACCCCGAACATCATAATCCAATCCTAATGACCAGGTGACCCTATGGCACTAAGACCATACAAATGATAACGAGTGTTCTTCAAAAGGACGACAATGACTTGCATTTTTAGAAAAGGTTTTATATATGTTTTATACTTATAGTTTATAAAAACATGGTCTCATGAATATTGCACGCATCCAACAATTCATGTACCCTTTTGTAAAATTCATATAACTTGTTATGAGGTTCTTTATGTGCCAAATAAAACTTCATTTTATTTGTCATTAGCCGCGATCAATTATAAACTGAAATCCGATGTTTTAAAGTCTAGTCGTAGATCGGTTTTAAGAACCGGTAATAGTCTTAATAAAACTTAATTTTATATTTAAGACTTGGAGTTTTGGATGAGTTATAAAATCAATATTTTAGATCTTCTCTGAACAATGAAAATCTTATGACTTCATGAATTTGTAGAATAAACTCATTTTATTTTATAAACTCAACTTTATGCATCTTATGATAAAAGTCATATTTTGATAAACCAAAACTTGGGTGATGATTATTATGTTTTAAATCTTATTTGGCATGCATAAAACATAATATCAACATGTTGTGTTATGTTTAAAACACTAATATCATATATTAAGTTTCGACGTAAAAATAATCACTAGTTTTATTATTTTCCGTTATAACGTTATAAACCGATTTTGGTCTTTTTAATAAAACTCTTATTTATTAAAATACATGGAGTTTATATAATGTTTAAACACCTTTTAAGACAAATATTTTCAAGTTGGGTATTTATATGTTTTACAATAAAACAATTTTCAACAAAAAAACGATTTTTAACTGGTTAACCGGTAAAAACATTTTTATAAATATCCATTTATAAACATCTTATGTTATCTTTTAAATATTTTTTACTCAAACTCCAAGTGATATTATCTTATGTTAAAATGTTGTTTGCCATGTAAAACTCATTTTCATATACAAAACATAACATACAATAACATAAAAATAAACATCACATGCATGCATTATAATGTGTATAAACCAAGCCATGTCTAGTAATAATTTTTGTGAGCAATCACAAGAATTATTAAGTCTTTCCTAAAGGACTTAAGAGACACTTCAAAAGGTCTTCAAGCTCCCACTTGCCAACTCAACTCTTGCTTGCAAAAAGACTTCAAATCTTCATGTTGAGAAAGTTGCAACACTTAAACCAATAAGACTATAATTAAGCCCAAAACCAAAAGTAGACGCTTATGGTTGGAATTATGATGTTAAATGGTTAAGTCATCTTTAAAGTTGTCATTTCTTCATCTTGTTACATTTAAAATGAAATACAACTAGTCTAACTAATTTATTACAACAAATCAACAAATAAAAAATTACATATTTATCTATTACATCTTATGAATAAATAAATATCAAACAAGCACAACACAAATGTCCAAATGTATTGTTTATACACAACAACATATCAAATATTATAACAAACAACTCTTAGTTTTTTCTAAGGCAACTTTTATAGAATCAAAATGCATGAAAATGGTTATATATAAAAATAAACAATTTTAACTAAGAAATTGCCAAAGAAGGCAAATATATATTTTTCTTAACCAAAAGAAATCAATGCTTGTTTTCCAAAAACGAAAGATTATCAAACATAAAAAAATCATTATAACATATAAAAGACGGCTATGGTACCACTAATCGGTTTTAATACAAAATATAAGTTTGTTTTTCATAAAAACCGGCAATGGAAGACTTAAAAATATCAAGTTTATTTTTAGTTCATAACAAAACCAAACTGTAACATCCTGTTTCAGATTGTTTGCGATTCAAGACTCGTGGGTCGTAATCTAAATATGAGAAGGTTTCGAGATTTTGAAAAAGATATGTTTAGGTCTTCTTGGATATGGATAGGGTGGATTGTGTGAGAAAGGGGTTCGGTTTGTGCTTTAGGTCCTAAGGGTATCGACAAGTGTTGGTTTGGACTTTTCATGAATTTTGGATCTGAGTTCGAGTGGGCTCTAGGAGAAATAAAGTTGATTCAAGTGTAGAACTTCTCGCTACCTTTTCATGGATATAAAGTTCGTCGAAAACGGATATCGGGTGAGGAAGATATGACACTTGGAAGTTTTTGGCATAAACGGTCCCTTAAGGAGAAAAGTTGTCATAGAAGGCCATGCATGTGAAATGGAAGCGCGTGGGTACGCCCAGCGTAAGGCTGGGTTACGCCCAGCGTATAAGGGAAATGGTCGCGGGTGCTCCTTGGCGTACGCCCAGCGTACGTCCAGAGTCCAGAAACCCTAAATTTAGGGTGTGCCACTATATAAAGAACATATTGGTTCTAACCCTAGCCTCCTTATCTGTTCCCTTACCCTCAGAAAACCCTAGAACACCCCATCCCTTCATTCTTGAGTGATTTTCTCCATATGAAGCTCATTTGGTGGTGTAAGCTTGGAAGAAGAAGTTGGCAAGGAAGAACTTGGGAGTTTGGAGCTCATAGATCTGGAATGTCCTCATCATTTGGAGCTCTTCTGAGGTATAAAGTTCATAACTTTACTTAAGAATGCATAGATCTTGTGTAGTGAAGGTTTGGAGTTGTTTTGGTCCCAAGTTTGGACCTTTATGTTGGAATCTTGTTTTTGAGCTTAGGGTTGCCACCCTCAGAGCTAAAAGGGTCCCATAAGCAGTAAAGTTTCAATCTTGATGGTCCTAATGAGTTCATGCATGATATCTAGCCCTTGTTATGGAAATATGTTGATGGCTTTTGAGTTTGAGCTTATTTGGTGGATTGCAAGTCACCAAGATTACGACTTTAAGGATTAAGAGGATAATAAGGACCTGGATATGAATTTGTGGCCTCTGGAATGAAGTATTAAGCACTTAATGGAAAAAGGGCTTAACAGGAAGGTTACGCTGAGCGTACGTGCAGGTACGCCCAACGTACTCGCCATCGAGTCGGTACGCTAAGCGTACGTAGGAGTACGCCCTGTGTAACTTGTCTGTATTGGACTTTGTGTTTTGGGCCATGCTTTGGGCCATGCCTTGGGTAGTTGGGCCATCAATAGTCTGAAGTTATGGGCCAATGATGTATTTGAGCTTGGGGTGAGGCCCATTGGAGGGAGTGGGCCCAGTTTAGCAAAGTGGGCCTTTAGTGGACTTGGGAAGTTTATCTAGTGTTGGGCCCGCCAATTAGATTGAGAATTGGGCCTTGGTGGGTCCAATGGGTTTAGGTCATTATTGGGCTGGTTAGTGGGCTATTATTAGACCTAAAGAGTGAGAGTTGGACTTAGTACCTAATTGGGGTAATTGTGGGCTTTTGCACAGAGTTAGAGAATGAAGTATAGCGGCAGCATTACTAGAGGCTGATCATCATACGAGGTGAGTCTTCTCACTATACCTTACCTAGAGTGGTAATTATGTGTGACGGGAAGGTCTTATGTACAATGACGAGTATGTGATATATGTTGTTATGTGAGATGTATATGTGTAACATCCATAAAAATTGAGCCAAATTAAAACATTTTTATTTCATTCAAAACCATTAAGTTCACACATCTTATTTTCAAAATAGTTTAAACATCAGAGTATCCCCAGAACCATATCACATAAATCATAAAACATGAGGAGCGGTACGATCACGCCTTCACCTTGCCACGATCTCCTGAAGTACCTGAAACAATACACTGAAACTGTAAGCCCGAAAGCTAAGTGAGTTACCCCCAAAATACCAACCACACATAAACATACTCATAACATATCACAAATAGAACAGCCATGCACATCGGGTCTACTGTGTGACTGGTCCGCCCGCACCGGGCCTTCAGTCCACCTGGTCCACCCTCCGAGTCCAGCCATGTACATCGAGTCTACAGTGTGATTGGTCCGCCCGCACCGGGCCTTCAATCCACCTGGTCCACTATCTGAGTCTACAGTATGACTGGTCCGCCCACACCGGGCCTTCAGTCGGCCTGGTCCACTCTCCGAGCCTCGGCACGTCTGGTCCGCCCTCTTGGGGCCTTCAGCCTATCCGGACCGCTCGCTGGGCCTTCGGAATATCCGGTCCGCTTTGGGTATGTTGGCCTACAGCACAAAGCAGGACCCGCCTCAACCGAACCCCCGTCAATCAACCATGTGCACATAAAACAATTCATCACATAACAAATCCTTAACCAGACTATCAGTCTAACAGATCACATAGCATATCAACATCCTAACCAGGATTCCGACCTAACCGGTCACTAGCATAGCATTACCCTATATACCGGGTACCGACCTTAACTAGGTCACTAACATAACATCATCCTAAATACCAGGATGCAGATCTAGCAAAGCAATAACATAACAACTGTTGGATTAATGTCTAAGTCCATAACTATATTTGGTATGTACTTGACCCGACCCGGCATGGTCCATTTGGGTTGAACTTCACCGGCACAATTTATATGGATAGTCTTTTGAGAATAGTATATTTATGATTTATATTAATATATTATAAGTTCTAATATATTAATATGGAATCATATTATTTAATTAGTATTGATCAAGAATTAATTTAGATCTAATTAAGTGATCAAAAAGAACTAATTAAATATGGACTCTTATATATATGGAATGGGCCAAGTTCATTTAGGTTGGGCTAAGCTTTCATGGATGGTCCATGGAGCTTTTAACCCATGGATCCTATGTAAATGAAAGGTCATGGGTATTAGGGTTTACATGGATGTAACCCTAATCCTCCATAATATATAAAGGGGTCCTTGGCTCACAAAATTGACACAAGTGTGTGAAAATAAGAGTGGGCCGATTTTAGTGTGCATACCTATTCTCTCAAGTTCTTCCAAGGTGTTTTGGTGATTTGTGATTCCATTTGAGGCTTCCACACTATTGGGGCTAAGCTCATAAAGCTTGAAGACATCAAGCTACATCAAAAGGTATGTCATATAACTAGAACTTTGTAGTATAGGTGCTTCATAATATGCTAGTTAGGATGAAACCTTGGAATAGTTAATATTTGCATGTATAATAGAGAAAACATAGATCCAAGGTTTATAGGGTTGCATGTACACCATAGGAGTGTTAGAATGCTCAAAACCCAACAGTGGTATCAGAGCCATGGGTTGTTTTCTGTTATATTGATGCAAATGTTTTATTTTCAAAGTTGGAAAAAAAAGAAAAAAAAACTTGACGTTTGTCAAATTTTAAGATAATTACTTGTTTTTGTGAAAAACTAATTATTTGTAAAATTTGAATCATTTGCTATATGAGTTGAATTAGGTCAAATTTAGTAAAAGATAAAATGATATGATTATTTTATTAGTTTTAAAAGTTTGATCTAAAGAGTTTTTTGAAACCTCCATAAGTTATGGATATGAAAAGGTTTTTAAAAAAAATTGATTCAAAGTTTTTTATGGAGTTACAAAACTTAGTGTTAATGTTTTAAAGAATTCCATAACTTGTTCTTAAGTTATGGAACATGAAAAGTTTCATCATAAAACAAGTATTTAACTCCATAAGTTATGGAATCCAAAGGTTTTCAAGAATTACAAAACTGGCCCTCAAGTTTTGGAATTTGAGAAAAGTTTTTATGATAAAAAAAAGAATTGAATTCTAAAACTCTTGGGTTCATAACTTAAACAATTAATTACATGGTTTTAATTTTGAATTTAATAATTGGAATTATGATGTTTTATTGAATAATTCAATTAACTCTTATGGACTTTATTAATAGATAATTAAAGTGTTTAATTAAAAGAGAATTAATAATTCCATAATGACATGGTTTAAATTTAATTAAATTAAGAGTATAGTTTAATTAATAGATTAAACCACCAAGTATTTTAAATGTCTAAAATACACCCTTATACTATTATAATATTAAAAGTTTAATATATTATATATATAAGAGCAAGTCGTCTTACCATTAGTAGGCCTCATTCACGAAGCCGGTCTATAAGGGGGGTACAAGGTTACTGCCTATAAAATGGCAGTTTAATGGGTGTCCACTCTCACTCACCGCTTCCTTGACCGGTGGATGGTCGTTAGCCGAACAGGTAGGACAAGGACTATAATTCTCCCTTCATTATAAGTATAATGATAAATACTAAGTAACTAAACACTTATAAATTCCCAAACTTAGTTACTTAGGAAAATGTGAATAAGGTGCTAATCCATGAAATTACACTTTGCAATTTGTTTAAGCTGTTAGTGGAGCATGTGTGGTTAACCGGCACACTAACCTGGACTTAACAAGGTAGGCAAAGGGTAACTTAATGTTTATCATAGTATCGTTGGAGCGTGTGTGGTTAACCGGCACATCGATTGAGGGGTAAATATTAAGGGTACCAAGTATATTTGCATGGTTACTTCACACCTTGTTTTGTGATCCTCGGCATCCCAGTCACAAAACCTGAAGGGCACACTCGAGATTGAAACATGCCATTGAAAAGTTCAATGAATCTCAAAAGAATCTAGGAGTTTCAAAACCAATTAAAACCTAATAATACATTTCGTTTATCTTGGTGGAAATTGGTGAATCGTCATTCACCTACCTTCAAATATTTTATAGCTTGGATTACGGCATCCCTCTTCCAAGTTATAAAATAGTTTGTTGGGTCCTAGCCTTAATATATCATATTAGGTGTTATATTAAGGACTTAAATCAACTTTACGTGAATTTCTCCCATTGTTGATGTCTGGTTTAGACAACAAAGATCTTCCCAAACCAAGCTTTCCTAATGAATATGACTTCCCGAGTTTGGCTCATGGAAGTCATACTTCTCTTCCTCCACCTCCTCCAATTATTCTCCCTAACCCACAAGTTCAAGGTCACTCAAGCCCTAATGGCAAGCAAGGTCTATGTGTGATCACATCTTAGAGATGAAGTCACATATTGACAAGCCAAGAGAGTTAGGTGTCAAAGTCTTGAGAAAGTTGGATTCAATCACTTTCTAAGTCACATAGTGAGTTCCTTTGGGACTACTATGAAACAGACTATGACATGAACCTTAATGATCATATCTATTTGCTTGGTGCTGCTGAATCAACAATGATTTGGAACGATAGTAAAGCAAATTTGATTAGAAGATCAACTTCCCAAAAACTTTATGGACAGTGACAATGGTGACGCTGGAAATCCAGAAAAAAAGCATTCTCTTCCCAATGGAAAGGGATTGGCCATAGTCAACCCGGTTGACCAAATGGTAAAGAGAAAGGCTAAGTCTGAGATAATCCCATTACCAAAGGGTCCATATGTTTATTTTGCCAAAGGAAGGGGCGTTGATTGCAAAGCTGCCAAATTTACCTAAGGATGTTAAAGTCAATAAGTTTGACTCTACATCAGGTAGAGCCCATTATCTAACTCTGTTAAGTTCTATTCTGAGATCCTCATTACATGATGTGACTGCGTCACATGTTGATGTTTTAAGAATCAAAGAATAGAGAGAAATCTTAAAGGAAGTATATGCTGATTCTGATCGCGAATGTGGATTTCGATCGCATCTGAATTTTGAGCAGTTGCTTAAGAAGTTATGATATATTGCTAAGGAATAGATAACAACAATTTTCCATGTGGATTGTAAGGATAAGTTTTTCCGCAAAGTTTTAAAATAAAAGAAAATTGTTTAATTTTATTTATTTGAAGTATCCTTACAATGGCATTTGTGGAAAATTGTTACTTATATGATTCCACTGACAACAATATTGGAAAATGGATTTGATTCTTTCATTTGTGGTAGTGTCTAAATTTACCAAATCAGGAAAGTTCCTCATCACCCAAGTTTCAATTGGACCGAAACTTGGAATCATGCAAGTTGAATAGTGTGATGAATGAGAACTTTCAAGCATTGGAAAATCAAGACTAACTACTTGTTCACATGGATGTGTGAGTCAAGTGAAGGACTAAAGGGATCGAGTACACATTCTTGTGCACTGGTCATGTCCACCACAAAGCTCGTTAAGACTATTTGATTTACTAAAGTTTAGTAAATATGGTTATACTTACAAGTTTAAGTATAATTCTGAAACATTGGAAAAGTCTCAATGTATGGCAGAACGAATGGGAAGAATCAAATTAGGCAGAAAGATAAAAGTTTCTCAAATCTGAAAAGATGGGAGAGTACTTTAGTATCATGTTTGTGATCATCTTAATGATTTAGAAATCATATCAGAATTAGTCCTCTAAAGGTCATCTTAGTGCATTCTTATGACTAAGAAGAGGAGTCATGAATTGTTGAAATGGTTAGATCAGGAAGATGAGTCATACTTCGTTCCAAAACAATTCTTAGAGTCATACTCCAAGATTGTAACTTGAGTGACATATCTTAAAGAAAGGTTTAAAACACTTGTCAAATGTAAGAGTAAAAGTGTCCTACTCTTGTACATTTGAAATTGGTAAGTTGTGATCTTTTGGATAAAACAAAGACCAACTAAGGCCAATTGTGTGAAGTGTTTGTCTTGATAAAGAATCCGCACTATCTCTTGAATATTTGGCAAGATAGTCTTATATGTCAAGAGGATAGTGGGAGTCTTAAAGATCCTAAAAAGAATTTCAAGAACTAATCAAGAATAAAGCCTGAGGTTCTTCACTAGCACACGACTTGAGGTTTATAACCTATCGTGTTGACATATTCTGTGCCCATTCCAGTTAAAGTTGGCTTTGCATAGGAGTTCTGAAAGTTATCAATTGGTTGCATAACAACTTGGAAGCAATGGCAGGCCCTGTACTGCCAGGTGGCAAGAAGTTAAGATTGCATAAGTTCAGTCCATATGAGTTTGGATTTGTCATTATCCTTGTCTTATGACTATGGTTTTGACGATTCACATGGATAAGAACACATACACCATAAAATCTAAGGGTCATAAGGTTTCTCTCAGATTCATGAAAATGATGGTGAGGAAACACTTCCACCAAGTAGATTTGAAGCAGATGGCAAAAGGTCTAAACAATTGAGACTATGATTACGGCATCCCTTTTCATAGTTCTGAAATTGTTTAGACACACATGCATGCTATCTAAGGAAAGGTGTATGATTTTGATAAAGTTTTATCAAAACATCTCGTATCAGAAATCTGAACTTTGGTAAGAAAGTCAATAAAGTATTGATTTCTAGAAGTCCAGCTGATTTCTGAGTACATGTCAAAGCTAGTGGGAGCATAAGTGTTATGCTAATAATCATCATGTAAGTGGGAGCATGATAATTATTGTTAGTGTTGCAAGTTAGCAATGTTAATTATAGAAAACAAAAGTTTCAATTCGTGAGGTTGCAGGCATTGAAAAAGTTGTTTTGCTATAATTAATGGAGAGGATATACTTCATTTCAGTTCTAAAGGCTTAGATTGAGACCTTAATCATCTTTAGTCAAGAATATATATATGAATTTCATATTGGATTGGTTCAACTTAAGGAAATTCTATATATTGCGTTCTCAAAATTCGATTATGATTACGGCATCCCTCTTCATAGTCAAATTTTGAAAACATGGCAAATAAAAATATTGTAGCAAAAGACTAGTCTAGAATCATGTCTTTATGTGAGACATCATGAATCGTGTACCATTTGCTTTGGGTACATGATCGATTGCATGTGCTATAATATTTGTCATTTCTAAATTTTTCCAAATGCCCAGAGGCATTAAGAAGGGAAAAGGTCTAGAATTGGACATGACTAAAATGATTAAGCAATTATCGAGGACAATCTGAGGTTTACCAAAGATTGGTTGCTCAGGGACAGTTGGAAGTATAGTGCTAATTTTGGAAGGACCATATTGACATATTCTGAAAAGAGGCATCTCTTATTCAGAAGTGATAGTCAAAATGAGAATATGGAGTTGTCTCCATAGGTGGAAGTTATCTGTGTAAGATTAGAAAACTTAATGCAAGAAGCATGTCCAAAGCAATGTACTTTGAATATGAGACTTAGTTTCCATGGAGTTGATCTCCATTGGAATACCTTATAATGACTGTTGACAAGTCTTTGTGACTTTGTACATATTCATTACAGGAGGGTCAGTGCATATAAGTTTAAAATCTAAACAAAATTCGATAAATGATAGGAATTTGAAATTCTCACATTTTTCGATAAGGATTTGGGAGTGTGAAATTAGAATCATTGAAATTATGTTCAATTGGTTTATTTCACAAAGTAAGGATCATAGACAAACATAGAGTGCATACTTGGTGTATGGAAAAGCTATTGTTTAAGAAAAACGTAGTGTACATGCTTGGAGCATGGGACAACTAGTGTTTTTAATTCAAGTATAAAGTTGATAAAACCGAAACAATGAATAATGAGTAATCAGTATGGTGATAAATAAAAGTGTTTATTTATATTCATAGGGTTTGATACCATATTTGATTCAGTTATTCTTGTGTTTCACTTTGCATGTTTTGACTTCCAGAATAACTAAGTCGCTCTTCCTGAATGATTAAGTTATTCAAACCATCCACAGTCGGTCATATGTTGGAAGTAGATATGAATCAAGACTGTCATGGGTTGGTTTGTAGAGGTCCAAGTTGGTGGACAAAGTGGTGCTACAACACTCATGAGTGCTCATAAGTTCTGAGTATTGGATTCAACCCACGCTCATTTGAATCACTTCATGGATTTTATCACGAGTGATCATGAGACGATAATATCTTATATTCTTAAAACCTAGAGATATGAGTTGTTACTATGAGTTGGTTATACATTGATTGCACGAAAATGCATTGGTAACTCGATGTTATAAAACGTGCCTTTGTGTATGATTCAACAAGTAGTAGAACAAGCCATATGAGTCGAAGTTTATCCATTCCTTTTACCTTCGGGATAAAAGCGATATCTGTGGGCCCCTCGATGATTTAGCGATGACACATGTGAGTGCTTGGCCAAGCCAGGACTGATTTGATTTGTTCAATCAGTCAGTCATCATAAATCGAAAATCGGGAAACAACAAATGGACAGAGAGAATGATTATAATCCATGTCTCAGTCCATATGATATCTAGAATGGAGGAATATATGATCCCCTATCTAATGGACAAGTCATTGACAAGGTCAGAGTTCGACAATGGCTTTAAGAGCTACGATTGCCAGTTAGGTTTTGAAGTCATACTCAATAATAGTTTTAGACTTATCCAAGTGGGAGACTGTTGGATTAATGTCTAAGTCCATAATTATATTTGGTATGTACTTGACCCGACCCGGCATGGTCCATTTGGGTTGCACTTCACCGGCACAATTTATATGGATAGTCTTTTGAGAATAGTATATTTATGATTTATATTAATATATTATAAGTTCTAATATATTAATATGGAATCATATTATTTAATTAGTATTGATCAAGAATTAATTTAGAATTAATTAAGTGATCAAAAAGAACTAATTAAATATGGACTCTTATATATATGGAATGCGCCAAGTTCATTTAGGTTGGGCTAAGCTTTCATGGATGGTTCATGGAGCTTTTAACCCATGGATCCTATGTAAATGAAAGGTCATGGGTATTAGGGTTTACATGGATGTAACCCTAATCCTCCATAATATATAAAGGGGTCCTTGGCTCACAAAATTGACACAAGTGTGTGAAAATAAGAGTGGGCCGATTTTAGTGTGCATACCTATTCTCTCAAGTTCTTCCAAGGTGTTTTGGTGATTTGTGATTCCATTTGAGGCTTCCACACTATTGGGGCTAAGCTCTTAAAGCTTGAAGACATCAAGCTACATCAAAAGGTGTGTCATCTAACTAGAACTTTGTAGTATAGGTGCTTCATAATATGCTAGTTAGGATGAAACCTTGGAATAGTTAATATTTGCATGTATAATAGAGAAAACAAAGATCCAAGGTATATAGGGTTGCATGTACACCATAGGAGTGTTAGAATGATCAAAACCCAACAACAACAATACCCAGATTTCTATCCGATAATGCCGTAGACCCTGTCGATATAGTGAGGATAATTCACCTGCAACTGCCGACTGGAAAGATAAGACCAAGCTGATCCGACCACCGACACGATCTTCACCACAGAACACTACCAAAGAACCAATTCCATAAATACCTTTGAAGGTCAAAGTCAAAGTCCAGGCCAAAGTCAAACTTCCTGACTGACCCTACTCGCCAAGTCAACCCGTTGACTCGTCGAGTCCTTATACTCTGAAAAACTATTAGAACACGACTCAACTCGCCGAGTCACCCCAAGACTCGTCGAGTCCAACGATCTCCGAGTCCCATCCTGTCCAACTCACTGAGTCACCCCTCGACTCACTGATTTGCGTCTTAACCAGAAGAGGTTTGGGGTTCTGCGACCTGACTCGCTGAGTCCAAGAACAGACTCGCCGAGTCCAAGGCAATCTTCAGCAGACTCGCCGAGTTGTTCTTCCAACTCGCCGAGTCCATGCACATGTTCATACAAGTCGTCGAGTACACCCATGTGACTCGCCGAGTCTCTTCAGTTCTCAATCCATACAGAGGCTTTTCGAGCCATGCAGGGGCTCCAATCCATAGATCCACTCTTCTACAGCCTAACCCTCACATAAAGTTGCAAACTTTACGTGAAACCAAGGAGATATAGGCCCAAAACACACTAGGGCTTGGGTTTTAGACAAAGGGGCTTCACCAACAACTCAAAGACTGAAGCTTTATGACATCCGAGGCCATCATGAGTCTAGATCTGGAGTAGCAACCTCAGATCTAACTCTAAATCCGAAATAGATTTCAAAACAAGCTAAAGAACTCCCAAAACAACCACCAAGGATGAACCAAAAAAGGAAATAGCTTAAGATAATGGCTCCTTATGTCTGAGATGTGCCCAAACTGATGTAGATCCCAGATCTATGCAAGCCCCTTGATGCTAGCTTCCAATTTATCAAGCTCCTTCCACCAATTTCCTCTTCCAAGCCACAATCTCCTCAACAATGAAGTCTCACACGAAATTAGGGTTTTTCTGGAACTCTCTGGGGGATTAGGGGGCTGGGAGAAGGACATAATGTCCTTTAAATAGGGTGCAACCCTCGGGATTAGGGTTTTCTCATTCTAGCACCAACTCGTCGAGTCCAAGCAGCCGACTCGGCGAGTTGGCCACTTAACCCGCGATCAATCCCGCTCCGACTCGACGAGTAAGCAGACCTACTCGTCGAGTCCCCTTCCTAAATTTACACTTAGCACCCTTCAACTTCTTGCTTCCGAACTTGGGATGTTACAATTCTCCCCCACTTAAATTAGGCTTCGTCCTCGAAGCCTGTGGCATCACAAACTTCCGGATGACACTCCCACAATGCATCCACTGATCTCAAACCGACCCAGATTCCTTCAAACACAGTTATCGAATCTCTAAAATCCATCTCTTCCCTCGCAGGGTCCTGATAACAGCTTCAAGCCGGCCACCGGCTTCTTTTCTCTGATGACAACACTCATCAACTAAGTGCCACCTGAAGACACTGCCTTACTTCCGTCTTACGCATTCATTCGCAACCTGCGAAAGCTGGATACCACAACACCCACTGAGCTCCGCCAAGACACTAATCCATCTTCCTTCGCCCAAGATTGGCGATAACCCTGATAACTTGCAACCTAGAACGAATCCCCATGATGGAATACCCCAGATTGGAATACCTCCATATATATAACTCAAGCCTACGACCATACTCGGAACTAAGGACTTTGTCCTTGCGTCACCCTTGAACCCTTCGGTTCGACACAACGGAGTGCAACCCACTCACACCTCCCTATCACGATCTCTAGGTCCTTGACCTCCGACTGTAATATCCTTATACAGTCCCCAGCACGAGTCCAGACTACTCCCGAGTCTGTTAACCTGCTGTCTCACCTTCCTCTGTCCCAATCTCTAATCTGGAACCTCCTTCCTCCTCCTCTTCCAAGGAGACTGAAAACATGCCTGCGCATTATCCAACATTGCCACAACCTCAACGGGCATCCAACCCGTATGTGCTTCCATATACCTGGTACAACCCCAGTGCTTACTACCAAGCACTTTCGATCATCCATTTACTCCACTGCCTTCCTTTCAGAGGACCCAAACCCATTCCGGAGCTACATACGTTCCCTTTCCAGGAAGTCTACTCAACAACCCTTACCGCACCTATAAGTGCCACTGAGCGAAACTCCACTCTATACTATCCATGTAGAGCAACTGCTATTCTCGAACTCCCATATACTCCGAATCCGATCATATACTAACAAGGCCCACGCACGGCCTCCAACCAACTTCATCATCATGATCAATACTTGGGGCCAGACCATATCGATTACCATTGCATGGCGACATAATCACTCATTCTCTACATACCGATCCACTAACACATACAGAGTCTTCAGCATGACTGGACCGTCTTTCCAGGCCTTCAGCCTATCTGGACCACTCTCAGAACCTTCAGCATGTCTGGACCGCCCTCCTGGGCCTTGAGCCTGTCTGGACTGTTCCCCGAGCCTTCGATCTGACTGGTACGCCTTCCGACCTTCAGTCTATCCGGACCGCTCCACACTGTCGTACGTCACCCTGAACCATCCTTCCCGGGAATCTCTCCCATGCATACTGTTCTAGCCCTCTTGGGGTTCCGAACTCCAGCTCCATTCATATACTCAATTCCCGGCCTAACCCTAGGCCTTACAACAATCAGTCACCTTTTCCGAAAACCATGGTCTGTGCTCCGCCCCACTTGTCTACCACTTGCTCTCACCGATCCACACCCTCAGCAAAACACTGCTGAAATCCAAACAGCTAACCATCCGTGGATGTATGTTGTTTCACCGGAGAATTTTCCAATTCTCGCCCACTTAGTGCACCGACTACCAACCACCGATGCCCAAAATCGGCATAGCTCAATCGTCCTTACTCCATATGTTCCCTCTTAACCATTAACTGACTCCCTCGGGAGTGAGTAACCTTCATCGAATAACCCTTCCGCCATCGCACACCCGAACTCCAGGAAAGTTGAATCTCAGTTGAACACTTCTCACATCGCAGGTGCCATACCCAGCAAAGATATCATGTACCCGACCTTCCGATCATCTATCCTCTTGGATGCTAACCAATTACAACTCCTAACTACTAAGATCCTCAATCATACTACGAAACATGCGGAACAATGCAGACAGATTACAATACCACATAATCAACAAGATAACAAGATATCATAATGGAAACATACCCGCAGCTGCATCTGGCTCTGCCCTGACCTCCTCTGCTGTAAGCTGGAATGCGCGTCCCTGAGCCCTCGGAGGCTCCGCTCCACCCTGACCCCCACCAGTAATCCTCAAAGTGGCCGGTGCTGGAGCCTGCACCGATCCTGCAGCAAACTGTGGGCAGTTGGCTCTCAAGTGTCCAACCTGATGGCAGTGATAACAAATCCTCATATCCTGTACCGGGGCTATCTGACGGCAATCCCTCGCATAATGCCCCTCTCTCCCGCACTTGCGGCACGCACCACCGGCCCTACAGACTCTGGTATGACCCTTCCCACACTTCTCACAAGTGTGGCTGCTCTGACCCCCAATCCTGGAGTCAACGGTTCTGAACCTCTTCGGCGCTGGCTACGGCTGCACCGGGGCCTACCTCTGCTCCCGAAACTGTAACTCAATCTCCAACTCACGCTGCCTGGCGGCCTCCTGCAACTCTAACAAGGTATCACATCTTTGTGTAGACACAAACTGTCTAATATCCCTTTTGAGCATACTCAGATACCGGGACATCTGAGCCTGCTCCGACGCGAACTCCGGGCAAAACATCGCCCTCTCAGTGAACATCATGGTGATCTCCGTCACCGACTCCGAATCCTGCTTCAGCTCCATGAACTCCTGAGCCAACCTCTCTCTCTCAACCTGCGGAACATAACGAGTACTGAACATCTCCCTGAACTGATCCCACGAAACCGCAGCCCGCTGCGCATCAGAATAAGATCCCATAGTCAACCTCCACCAATCCTTCGCCCCGAGCCTCAAAAGGTTCAGAGCACACCTCACCCTCTGATCCGCAGGGCATGAACACGTGAAGAAACAACCCTCCACGTTTGACAACCATCTCATAGCAACGATCGGATCCTGAACTCCATCGAAAGTAGGGGGCTTCGTATTGTCGAAATCCCGATACTGAAAGCCCCGACCGGCTCCTCCCCCCCTGTCACTGCTACAGCCGTTGTAGCTGCCACGGCAGCCGTCTCAGTAAGAGTTGCATAACGATCATCAAAGTACTCCCTCATAGCGGACTTAATAGTCCCGAACAACTCCGGAATCTGACCCCGGACAATCTCGATCACTTCCTCACGGATGATCTCCCCGACCCGCTCCTCTGTCAACATTGGCCCCTCCTGGCCGATAATCTCAGGTGCCACTGGGGCTTCCTGCTCACCCTGTCCTGATCCCAATCTGGATCATCCGCCATACTGCAATATACCAACAAGATCCTTCGATACCTCGCATATCCTCCGAGAACTAATCTCTAACCAACAACCTAGGGGTTGTCACTTCCTTGACACGCGTATGAGTCCTGTGCTTTTAGTAGTACAGGCCCATACTACCTTCCACACCTACCCATATTTGTCTCAAGTATCACCACAACGCCCTAAGCACAAACATTCATAGCAAGCACTCCATCCTCACCCCTAGAGGAAAGCTGAATATCTCATATAAGGAAAACCCTAGGCTAGTAGGCATCACATAATCAGGCAATTCTATCATGCAATTCCTGAAATTCCCTAGCCTAGCACTAGCATGCTGTTCTAACATATCACATAATCAGTAACTTGTATGGTATTTTGGGGTCTACTTACTGGCTCCGGCTGATCGTACCCTCTGCGTCCTCCTTTACTTATTTTTGAAAACCTTTTGAAAACGTTTTTTGAAAATCTCCCCTTGATTTGAGACTGGATTCACACGAATGTTCCTCCAATTCACTCAAACCAAGGCTCTGATACCAACTTGTAACATCCATAAAAATTGAGCCAAATTAAAACATTTTTATTTCATTCAAAACCATTAAGTTCACACATCTTGTTTTCAAAATAGTTTAAACATCAGAGTATCCCCAGAACCATATCACATAAATCATAAAACATGAGGAGCGGTACGATCACGCCTTCGCCTTGCCACGATCTCCCAAAGTACTAAAACAATACACTGAAACTGTAAGCCTGAAAGCTTAGTGATTTACCCCTAAAATACCAACCACACATAAACATACTTATAACATATCACAAATAGAACAGCCATGCACATCGGGTCTACTGTGTGACTGGTCCGCCCGCACCGGGCCTTCAGTCCACCTGGTCCACCCTCCGAGTCCAGCCATGTACATCGAGTCTACAATGTGATTGGTCCGCCCGCACCGGGCCTTCAATCCACCTGGTCCACTCTCTGAGTCTACAGTATGACTGGTCCGCCCACACCGGGCCTTCAGTCGGCCTGGTCCACTCTCCGAGCCTCGGCACGTCTGGTCCGCCCTCTTGGGGCCTTCAGCCTATCCGGACCGCTCGCTGGGCCTTCGGAATATCCGGTCCGCCCTGGGTATGTTGGCCTACAGCACAAAGTAGGACCCGCCTCAACCCAACCCCCGTCAATCAACCATGTGCACATAAAACAATTCATCACATAACAAATCCTTAACCAGACTATCAGTCTAACAGATCACATAGCATATCAACATCCTAACCAGGATTCCGACCTAACCGGTCACTAGCATAACATTACCCTATATACCGGGTACCGACCTTAACCAGGTCACTAACATAACATCATCCTAAATACCAGGATGCAGATCTAGCAAAGCAATAACATAACAACAATACCCGGATTTCCATCCGATAAAGGGCCGGCCTTGGTGCCGTAGACCTTGTCGATATAGTGAGGATAACTCACCTGCAATTGCCGACTGGAAAGACAAGACCAAGCTAATCCGACCACCGACACGATATTCACCACAGAACACTACCAAAGAACCAATTCCATAAATACCCTTGAAGGTCAAAGTCAAAGTCCAGGCCAAAGTCAAACTTCCTGACTGACCCTACTCGCCGAGTCAACCCGTTGACTCGTCGAGTCCTTATACTCTGAAAACTCTTAGAACACGACTCAACTCGCCGAGTCACCCCAAGACTCGTCGAGTCCAACGATCTCCTAGTCCTATCCTGTCCAACTCACTGAGTCACCCCTCGACTCACTGATCTGCGTCTTAACCAGAAGAGGTTTGGGGTTCTGCGACCTGACTCGCCGAGTCCAAGAACAGACTCGCCGAGTCCAAGGCAATCTTCAACAGACTCGCCGAGTTGTTCTTCCAACTCGCCGAGTCCATGCACATGTTCATACAACTCATCGAGTACACCCATGTGACTCGCCGAGTCTCTTCAGTTCTCAATCCATACAGAGGCTTTTCGAGCCATGCAGGGGCTCCAATCCATAGATCCACTCTTCTACAGCCTAACCCTCACATAAAGTTGCAAACTTTACGTGAAACCAAGGAGATATAGGCCCAAAACACACTGGGGCTTGGGTTTTAGACAAAGGGGCTTCACCAACAACTCAAAGACTGAAGCTTTATGACATCCTAGGCCATCATGAGTCTAGATCCGGAGTAGCAACCTCAGATCTAACTCTAAATCCGAAATAGATTTCAAAATAAGCTAAAGAACTCCCAAAATAACCACCAAGGATGAACCAAAAAAGGAAATAGCTTAAGATAATGGCTCCTTACCTCTGAGATGTGCCCAAACTGATGTAGATCCCAGATCTACGCAAGCCCCTTGATGCTAGCTTCCAATTTATCAAGCTCCTTCCACCAATTTCCTCTTCCAAGCCACAATCTCCTAAACAATGAAGTCTCACACGAAATTAGGGTTTTTCTGGAACTCTCTGGGGGATTAGGGGGCTAGGAGAAGGACATAATGTCCTTTAAATAGGGTGCAACCCTCGGGATTAGGGTTTTCTCATTCTAGCACCAACTCGTCGAGTCCAAGAAGCCGACTCGGCGAGTTGGCCACTTTACCCGCGATCAATCCCGCTCCGACTCGACGAGTAAGTGGACCTACTCATCGAGTCCCCTTCCTAAATTTACACTTAGCACCCTTCAACTTCTTTCTTCCGAACTTGGGATGTTACAATATGTTATGTATGTTATGAGTAGCATGGTATGGACCGGAAGGTCTATATGGTATGGACCGGAAGGTCAACAGAGTAGGACCGGAAGGTCTACTCAGATTGTGGGACCGGAAGGCCCCTGAGACACATTGACCGGAAGGTCTCGTAGAGCTATAGCCTCGAGTGGCTTATGTGCTGTATGTAGTATTTTGGGGAACTCACTAAGCTTCGTGCTTACCGTGTTATGTGTTTCAGGTTCTTATCAGGATCGCGGGAAGGCACCGACATGATTGTACACACACACACTATGTTTTGGGAAGAGCTACTGTGGATCCTGGATTTTATGTGATGATTTGAAAACTTTGTTAAATGAATATTTGGAGTTGAACAATATGATATATGTTTTTATGAATTGAAAATGAAATTTTGGTTTAAATTTTCACGACGTTACAAGTTGGTAGCAGAGCCTTGGTTTGAGGGATTAGGATACACCTTCGGGCATATCTGAACTGAAACTGAGGATTTGAGAAAAGTTTTCAAAAAGAAACGATTTTCTAAGATAAGTAAAAGATTTTCAAGAAAGCGGAAAGGAGCAGTGTGTACAATCAGCCAGCGCCCGAACGGTGATTTCCCAAAATACCCTTACGTTATATGTTATGAGATGTTATGTGATATGTTATGTATGCTAGAGAGTAGGCTAGGTATTCATATCTAGGACTAGAGTGGCCTGATTTGTGATGCCTTAGCCTAGGAGTTACTGCTACTATGAGTTACTTCGAGAATGAGTAGGTAGCAGAGAGGAGCTTATGAGAGGTCTACTGGAAAGTGGCCTGTATATGATAAGATGTAGAGTACTTGTGATCTGGAATCCTAGGAAGAGGACTTGGGGTGAAAACTGATGTTGTATGGAAGGTAGTATAGGGCCCGTACTACTGGAAACACCGGATCAGTGAGCAGTCCAAGTAAGAATCCTTGGGATGCTAAGGAACAAGTAGGGTTGAGTGATCGAGTGCAAGCATACTCGAGCGAGTCTCTGTTTTCTTTTATGATGTGAGATATCATGGTGGGTACACGACACACACCACTGAGCAACGGTGTTAGCGATGAGGAGAAGTGATGTCATGGTTCGAGTACCATGATAAGTAGCAGATTGAGAAGTGATGACATGGTTCGAGTACCATGATAAGTAGAAGATCGAGAGGTGACATCATGGTTCGAGTACCATGATTTGAGGCGGATTGAGAAGAGAAAACATGGTTCGAGTACCATGATTCGTAGTAGATTAAGAGGAGATAACATGGTACGGGTACCATGATTCATAGCAGATCAAGAGGTGGCCACACGGTTTGAGCACCATGGCATGTGGCGGTTAGTGCTTCTGGTTTTACCAGTTATTCCGTGGTGATTGTCTAGACTGAGATCATATATGAAAGAGTATGGGGCTAGAAGGCCATGATGAACGAGTTTAGTGGAGCATCCCTTGAGAGGGGAATCGAGTTAGCTCCAAGGAATTGTTGGTGAGATGCCAGTTGGAGTCGCAAGACTCAGGAATGTGTAGGGATGGTACATTATGGAAGAATACGGTCTGGACTGAGCGACCGGCCGATAGTGAAGATGTCACTTTCTGTGACCTGGGTGGTGTTATTTCCATTTCCTGTGGGAAACATAAGAGGTGTTGGGATTTTGGTTTCTGAACTTGGGGGTAAAACCCTGCGGGTTAGCATTGATGGCGACTTTCCATCAGAATATTTAGGCAGTATGTCTGCCGAGAGGTAATGTTAGAGCATGAGCAGGTTGTCAGTGGGGACTGAGATGGTTAAGGACAAGGATACACCCTATTTGAGCATAGTAGGGCATGTATTAGCTGCGGCGGTGGACGATCAAAAAGAGGATAGTGGGGCGGTGGCCCTTATTGTCTATGATGAGTATCGAGTGTAGTAATGAGGTCTCCGCTCTTATTACGACCCACGTGATGGAACGTTGGTTGAGGAGTCGAGGATGAGGAGTATGATAGTTCATTACTTTCAGATTAAGAGTTAGAGTTACTACTGGACAGTTGAGATGTCCGGTAATGGGATGGTATGAGATTCTGTATGATTAGAGGCAACCATTATGAGAAGTTTCTGACAATTCCATCTGAGATTCGGGGTATTTGGAGTTGCGAGGTCTCTATCGGGGAAACCACCGAGCATTGCGTAGTACCTTCCAAGAGTAAGTGTGACGTTTCTGGTGGAAACAGTATGTGGAATAGATTATTGGTGCGCCAATTGGTGATGGTTCGAACCCTGAGTGGGGGAGAACTGGATATTCTATCGAGAGGATCAGAGATTTGTTCAAGAGCGGTTAGGGAGCTGGATGGAGACATGCACTATGGATTCATGAGACCAGGGTTATTGGTGGTCGAAGTGAGTTGCAGAGAGAGTTAATACATGTTGTACGTGTTCAAGAAAGGATGAGTGTCTGCACGGCAGGTGGCCGTTGGTCAGAGGCCTGGTGGTAGATAGGAAATTTTTCGAGGTGGTTGGTCCACAGGACATGAGTTAATGATCTCCGTGCGGCGTCGAACTGAGGATGAGATTGTGAGAGGTTGCGGTGATGCTACGGGAAGCCATAGTACTTACTATTTAGTGAGAGGTTGCGGTGATACTACGGGGAGCCGTAGTACTCACTATTCAGTGAGAGGTTGCGGTGATGCTACGGGAAGCCGTAGTACTCACTATTCAGTGAGAGGTTGCGGTGATACTACGGGGAGCCGTAGTACTCACTATTCAGTGTGAGGTTGCGGTGATGCTACGGGAAGCCGTAGTACTCACTATTCAGTGAGAGGTTGCGGTGATACTACGGGAAGCCGTAGTACTCACTATTCAGTGAGAGGTTGCGGTGATGCTACGGGGAGCCGTAGTACTCACTATTCAGTGAGAGGTTGCGGTGATGCTACGGGGAGCCATAGTACTCACTATTCAGTGAGAGGTTGCGGTGATACTACGGGAAGCCGTAGTACTCACTATTCAGTGAGAGGTGGTGGTGATGCTACGGGGATCCGTAGTACTCACTATTCAGTGAGAGGTTGCGGTGATGCTGCGGGAAGCAGTAGTACTCACTATTCAGTGAGAGGTTGTGGTGATGCTACAGGAAGCCGTAGTACTCACTATTCAGTGAGAGGTTGCGGTGATGCTACGGGGAGCCGTAGTACTCACTATTCAGTGAGAGGTTGTGGTGATGCTACGGGAAGCCGTAGTACTCACTATTCAGTGAGAGGTGGCGGTGTTGCTACGGGGATCCGTAGTACTCACTATTCAGTGAGAGGTTGCGGTGATGCTACGGGAAGCCGTAGTATTCACTATTCAGTGAGAGGTTGTAGTGATGCTACGGGCAGCCGTAGTACTCACTATTCAGTGAGAGGGTGTTGTGATACTACGGGGAGCCGTAGTACTCACTAGTCAGAGCATGACGCAGAAGGGTTTTAGGCTTGGGTAGCCCTAATGATTGAGTTTGGGAGCCTGGTGGTTGGACCAGAGGCGAGGCCGAGGTCTCCATATTTGTCAGAAATCGCTATATTCTAAGTTGAGTCGTGGTTATCGCAACCGAAGGGAATTGAAGAAGTGGTGTACGCATGGATTGCGAATCTTGGGTCATGAGTTGAGTATCAGATTGGAATTTAGTAGACCCAATTTTGTTGTTGAATCCGACTCTAGAGCTTGAGTCCGGATTCGTTCGTGTGTTTAGTAGGCAAGATGAGGTGTCGGATTCGTAGATGGGTTCATTTTGAGAAGTATTGTTCCCCATCAGATGTATTAAACCAGAGTGAGTTAGCTCGTCGGTATGGGAAGACCCGCGAAATGCATGGAATCAGTGGATGCTAGACGGCAGAGGTCGAAGGTAAGACGATATCAGATAAATTGTAGTATTCACTTGGACGTATGCGTCACGATGAGCTGAGGTAGCTATCGCGAGCAGGAGGGTTGTAAAGTTATCATATTGGGTGTGCAAGGGGTAGCCGTTGGAGGTGAAACCGTTGGGTCATGATCTGACCTGGTACTTAGAGTTGGAAGTGTTTTATCCGAGTCTGTTAATCGATGATTGATTATCATGGTGATATTCTGCATGGGCGGTCTGGCGGGGAGACAGACCACTATAGTCTTCCAGTTTTGGAGAGTTAGAGCAGATACCTCCACGGGAAAAAGGGGTCCGTCCTTCTCCGGCTTGGGAATTTCTACTTGGTTTCGGATGTCCTGGGAGGAGGATCGTTGAATGTTAAGAGATTTTCCGGTTATGCTTCCCGGACTATTGGTTTCGATCTATGCGAAGAAAAGGAAAGATTTTGAGGGCGAAATATAAATTAAGTGGGGGAGAATTGAAACATCCTGTTTCAGATTGTTTGCGATTCAAGACTCGTGGGCCGTAATCTGAATAAGAGAAGGTTTCGAGATTTTGAAAAAGATATGTTTAGGTCTTCTTGGATATGGATAGGGTGGATTGTGTGAGAAAGGGGTTCGGTTTGTGCTTTAGGTCCCAAGGGTATCGACAAGTGTTGGTTTGGACTTTTCATGAATTTTGGATCTGAGTTCGAGTGGGCTCTAGGAGAAATAAAGTTGATTCAAGTGTAGAACTTCTCGCTACCTTTTCATGGATATAAAGTTCGTCGAAAACGGACATCGGGTGAGGAAGATATGACACTTGGAAGTTTTTGGCATAAACGGTCCCTTAAGGAGAAAAGTTGGCATGTAAGGCCATGCATGTGAAATGGAAGCGCGTGGGTACGCCCAGCGTAAGGCTGGGTTACGCCCAGCGTATAAGGGAAATGGTCGCGAGTGCTCATTGGCGTACGCCCAGCGTACAGGAGGTACGCCCACCGTACGTCCAGAGTCCAGAAACCCTAAATTTAGGGTGTGCCACTATATAAAGAACATATTGGTTCTAACCCTAGCCTCCTTATCTGTTCCCTTACCCTCAGAAAACTCTAGAACGCCCCATCCCTTCATTCTTGAGTGATTTTCTCCATATGAAGCTCATTTGGTGGTGTAAGCTTGGAAGAAGAAGTTGGCAAGGAAGAACTTGGGAGTTTGGAGCTCATAGATCTGGAATGTCCTCATCATTTGGAGCTCTTCTGAGGTATAAAGTTCATAACTTTACTTAAGAATGCATAGATCTTGTGTAGTGAAGTTTTGGAGTTGTTTTGGTCCCAAGTTTGGACCTTTATGTTGGAATCTTGTTTTTGAGCTTAGGGTTGCCACCCTCAGAGCTAAAAGGGTCCCATAAGCAGTAAAGTTTCAATCTTGATGGTCCAAATGAGTTCATGCATGATATCTAGCCCTTGTTATGGAAATATGTTGATGCCTTTTGAGTTTGAGCTTATTTGGTGGATTGCAAGTCACCAAGATTACGACTTTAAGGATTAAGAGGATAATAAGGACCTGGATCTGAATTTGTGGCCTCTGGAATGAAGTATTAAGCACTTAATGGAAAAAGGGCTTAACAGGAAGGTTACGCTGAGCGTACGTGCAGGTACGCCCAACGTACTTGCCATCGAGTCGGTACGCTAAGCGTACGTAGGAGTACGCCCCGTGTAACTTGTCTGTATTGGACTTTATGTTTTGGGCCATGCTTTGGGCCATGCCTTGGGCAGTTGGGCCATCAATAGTCTGAAGTTATGGGCCAATGATGTATTTGAGCTTGGGGTGAGGCCCATTGGAGGGAGTGGGCCCAGTTTAGCAAAGTGGGTCGTTAGTGGACTTGGGAAGTTTATCTAGTGTTGGGCCCGCCAATTAGATTGAGAATTGGGCCTTGGTGGGTCCAATGGGTTTAGATCATTATTGGGCTGGTCAGTGGGCTATTATTAGACCTAAAGAGTGAGAGTTGGACTTAGTACCTAATTGGGGTAATTATGGGCTTTTGCACAGAGTTAGAGAACGAAGTATAGCGGTAGCATTACTAGAGGTTGTTCATCATACGAGGTGAGTCTTCTCACTATACCTTACCTAGAGTGGTAATTATGTGTGACCGGAAGGTCTTATGTACTATGACGAGTATGTGATATATGTTGTTATGTGAGATGTATATGTTATGTATGTTATGAGTAGCATGGTATGGACCGGAAGGTCAACAGTGTATGGACCGGAAGGTCAGCAGTGTATGGACCGGAAGGTCAATATGGTATGGACCGGAAGGTCGACAGAGTAGGACCGGAAGGTCTACTCAGATTGTGGGACCGGAAGGCCCCTAAGACACATTGACCAGAAGGTCTCGTAGAGCTATAGCCTCGAGTGGCTTATGTGTTGTATGTAGTATTTTGGGGAACTCACTAAGTTTCGTGCTTACCGTGTTATGTGTTATGTGTTTCAGGTTCTTATCAGGATCGCGGGAAGGCACCGGCATGATTGTACACACACACACACACTATGTTTTGGGAAGAGCTACTGTGGATCCTGGATTTTATGTGATGATTTGAAAACTTAGTTAAATGAATATTTGGAGTTAAACAATATGATATATGTTTTTATGAATTGAAAATGAAAAATTGGTTTGAATTTTTGACGACGTTACACAAACCATCAAGGATCCATTTATAGAGGTTAGAATGAAATAAAAACAACAAAAGAGTGTTTAGATTGATAACCTTTGAAGCCTTTGAACCCACTTGGTTTTGGGGTGTTGATGAAGATAGCAAAAATCAAAGAGTATGATTTCTCTACAAGTATCCACCATCAAGAGTAAGGCACTTGGAATGCTAGTTCATTCTTGTATTCTTGAGTGTCTTAAGCCTTTAAGTGCTTAACTCAAATAAGCACTAAAGGATACAAATCAAGAGGAGCTTTAAACCACCAAACTAACTTCAAAAGAGAGAGAGAGGGGAGGGGGAGGAAAAACCCATAGTTTTAGAGAGCAAAAGAGAAGAAGAAGAAGTGCCAGTTTCTCATGCATAAGACACTCTTTATATACTCCATTCAAGGTAAGGCCTAACCATTAAAATACTATAAAGTAATGGTCGTCTTTAGAAGCATGGGAAACAAAGCATGGGGGTTATGACTTATTAATTCATACCATATGAAATAATAACTAGTTGTACTCTCTGATAATTATTATTTTCATCAAAAAAAAATTATTCCCTAATTAAAATTCAAGAATCAATATTATTTATTAATAATCACATTAATAATAAATATACAAAATATGCCAACTTGATAAAGGTATGACCCTATATGATCATATATTATTAGCAATATCACTCCATAATGTTTCTTGGGCATATAGATTCAACACCTCAATCCTTAAAGCTCGATTTGTGTCAAAAAGGTGCCTATGTTTGCATTCAACCACCCCATTTTTTGGGGTGTATGAGGGCAGGTCGTTTAAAATAAAATGACATGTTTTTTGTAAAAATTGGTCATGGCATAGGAAGTGAACTCACGCCCATTATCGCTCCTTATTCTCTTGATTTGTTTTCCAAATTGATTTTCAACCATTTTATGAAAATCAGTTAGACATCTACTAGCATCTTTTTTGTTTTGATCAAGAAAATCCATACATACTTACTAAAATCATCTACAATAGTTAGGAAATAATTTACACCCGTGAGGGAAGGTATGCGGTATTTTCCCCAAACATCACAATGAATTAACTCAAAACATTGACTTGTTATTATTCGACTCAAAACAAAAGGAGACCTGATATGTTTTTCCTTTGAACAAGAATCTCATACTTTATTCTTAAAACTAGAAGCAATGTTTTTAAGAAAATGAAATTTTACCAACTTTCCTTCTAAAGCGTGACCCAATCTCTTGTGTCATCTTTCAACTGTGACATGCATTGCCTTTCTTTGTTCTTTAAAAATCCCAATACGGTACAACCCCCTTCAACAATCACCCGCATCAATCAAGTTCCTCGACCGCAGACCCTACATTACACAAAAATCCGGAAAGAAGGTTATGGCATATTGTAGATTTTTTGTTAACCTACTAATAGATAAAAGATTGCAATTAAGCTGAGGGACGTAAAGGCTTCTTTCAATTTTGGTACCACCCGATAAGGTGTAATCATCCCTTCCTTCAACTGGTATGGCATCTCTATTAGGAATCACAACATGCCTCTCATATGCATGTTTGATTTTGTTGGTGAGGATGTCGCCCTATAAGTCTTATGTCAAGTTGCACTGGAATCAACAAACCAATCATCCTCATCACCCAATCTACCTATCTTGTTAGCCATTGGTATTGTTTCTTCATTTTCGAGTTTAGTGGATTCTCCAAAGTGCTTCAAGAAAGCTTTGTTGTAACACCCATTTTAGGCATGCGTCTATTCATTTAGTTTTCATAATTTTATTCTTGGGCAGCCACGACATGGTGGGGCTTCACCACAGCGTGGCATTATTTCTCTTTACCGCAGATTTAAAATGACCCGCCATGGCGTGGCAATGGGTGCCACGGTGTGGCAACCGATTTTTAAGAAACTAGATCCCTAGGCTTTAGGCCATATATGAAGGACATTATGGCTAGGGTTTCGTGATCTTTCAGCCTCCATCACCCTCTTAAGACCAGAAACCATAACCCTAGACTTCCTTGTGTGACATTGAGATGTTTGTGGTGTTTGGTTGCATTTTGTAGGAAGAATAAGAATGTACTAGCACAAATATCAAGCAAAAACTCTTCCCCATCATTGGAATCACTCTCTGGGCCATTAGTAAGTCCTCAAGTTTCCATATTGATGTTTCTTTGGTTGTAGATCTAGCTTATTTAGCTTATTTTGGTCCATAAGTGATGTTTGGTTGGTTTGATTTGATAAAGATTGAAACTTTATGACTTTACTGAGCCCCATGAGCAACATATCTTGTAGATCTATACTTTTGTTGGGATTGTTAGCCTTGCATGAGTTTTGGTCACCCGTTTGCTCATTTTGACCTAAACTGATATCTAGACATGCAATGGTCGTGCATGTATATAAAGCACCTAAATTTATCTTAGATATGTTATTAGAAACTTCTCTGTAGTTGGCTAGACTAAAGAAATTGAGGAAAAGTGCTTAATGGTTAAGCCAATGTCATGATTTTGCCTTTATTAGACCTTTGATTAGAGATCTTGTCTTATTAAAGTGTCTTAATGGATAAAGTTGGAAACTTTATCCATTACGGCGTTGAGAAGGAGTACATCTGGGTTTTTGATCCTTTGGTTTTGAGTTAAAAGCAGCTCAACTCAATGAAGCTAATCAGACTGTTCCTCACGGCATGGCACTAGGCCTCCACGACGTGGCGAGTAAGGACCAGTCGACTGTTTTGTAATCTTATACCCACGACGTGGCCAATGAAGGAAACGACGTGGAGGATTTTCTAATGGCTTGTTAACTTATTTGACTTGGGGTTGGATCAGGTTTCAACCCGTGGGCCACGGTGTGGCCAAGATCGGCCACGTCGTGGATGTCAACTGAGTTTGAATTTGACTTTGACTTGAGTTGACTTTTGGCCAACCCTTAGCTTTGGAAGGTAGACTAAGGGTTTATCTTATATGACTATCTAGGTGTGGAGTAGCACTTGTATTGTTGGCAGTGAGGGCAACAACAGTTGATTATCATTTGAGAGGTGAGTCTTTTCACTGTACTCGTGGGTCGAAGACACCAATGGCAGCCCACTAGATTATGTTTGTAGGATGATTGTTGTCTTTGAGACACTTGCTAATGTGCCTGTATGTGCTTTTTGTCTTTGTGACTATTGTTGATATGACTGTATGGTTAGTTGTAGGGGTAAAATAGACCCAGTACCAGTTGAAAGATACTGAAGGGGTGAAATAGACCCAATATCGGTTGAAAGATACCGAAAGAGGTGAAATAGACACAATACCGGTTAAAAGATACCAAAAAGGGGTGAAATAGACCCAATACCGGTTGAAAGATACCGATGGGGGTGAAATAGACCCAATACCGGTTGAAAGATACCAAAGGGGATGAAAGAGACCCAGTTTAGTTTCAAGTTGTTACATATGTTTAGTATGAGGTATTTTGGGGAGCTCACTAATCTTTGTGCTTACGATTTATGTTTAAAATGGTTTCATGTACCACTGGTTTTAAAAGGAAGGGCCTGGCTTGATCGCACTACATCCCATGGAGATTTATTCCGCATTGACTATTTATGATTTTACTATGATGTTTTGAGAATTCTTTTATTATGGCCGTCTTTTAGGATAATGAATGAATGGTGTCGTCTTTTTTAAATTGAAATTTTTACTCGGTATTTTTTCGACGTTACAAGTTGGTATCAAAGCCTTGGTTTGAGGGATTCGGGCACACTTTCAGGTGTGTCTGAACTCAAACTGCGGATTTCTAAAATCTTTTAAAAGAAAATGATTTTCTAAAAAGGTTTTCTATGAAAATGGGGTGTGATGCGTGCAATCAACCGAGCTCACGTAAGTTTTACCAAAATACCCATACATGTGATATGCTTATTTTTTGGTATAAGTATATGAGAATTACATGCTAGATTAGGGCTAAGGATCTACTCAGGATTTGCATGATAGAATGATAGGAGAGATGCCTTTATATGCATGTTGATTGAGCTTTTGGAACTACATGCTAGTATGGATTTCATAGTGTTGATAGAATGGTCTAATTTAAGTAAAGAATTGGTTTAGATTACTCGATGCTCGAATGCTGCTTGCTTTGCGCTTTTATGGACCTCCAAGAATATCAGATAACTATTAAGCGAATACGTTAGGTTACGTGTTGCGGGGATTATATAATCTTAGAAGGTTAGGTTTAACTCTATTGCACAGCTCTTGTTTGAGTCTAACCGTTGTAGTGTGAGACCTTGTAGTCGAAGAATTATTTAGTGCTTGTGGCATGTAATTGTATTCATGAGGTAGTTAGAAGGTATTAAAGGGAGTCTCTTCTATAGCTGATGACAGAGAGTGGTGTGAAGGGAACCTCAGGAAAGCCTAGGAAGAACGTTAGAAAGTGCTTGGGTGAGCATTATCGAGAGAGGTATTCTAGACGGAGAATCTAGGAAGATTAGCAATGTTGGTAGAAGGTCCTAACATCACAGAAGCAAGTTGGTTGGAGAATGCCTTTTTATGTTTTCTGGCCTATAGAATGTTACTGCCCGAATGTTGCTTGCTTTGTGCTTTGTGGGAACCATATTGATATGGACTAAGTATTAAATGAATATGTTAAGTTAGATGATGTAAAGGTTAAATAATTCTTTGGCCCTACTACGCAGCTCTCGTTTGAGTCTAACCATTGTAGGGTTGGGTCTTTTATTCGAAAAATTATTTAAGTTTTGTTGCATGTAATTGTATTCATGAAGTAGTTAGCTGATATTAGTAGGGGTTCTTCAGCAGATGATGGCAGGGTGATGTGGGAATCCTAAGAGAGTCTAAGAAGCGCCTTAGAGGAATTGGTGTGCTGTTTAGCGATGTATATTCGTTTGAGAGCAAGTATATGTGATATTCGTTTGAGAGTGAGTATATGTTATTGGATCGGATGGTAGTAGACATGAGTACTTACTTAGAGGATGTGAAACAATTCTTGAGGAAAGTATGGATAGGTGAGCAATGTAGTATTTGATGGGTTTTGTATACTACAACATCCTATGGTGCACATACAACCCTAAAAGCTTTGGATCTATGTTTTCTCTAATTATACATGCAATATTGTTTCCAAAGCTTTAAGCCTACAACTAGCATACAAAATGATATAATCAACATAAAAGGGAGTTGTAGAGTTACCTCTTGTTGTAGCTTGTAGAACTTCTTGAGTTTGGCCTTTAAGAACGCAGTGCCCCAAGTGTTGCACCTCAAATGGAATCACAACACACCTTTGGACAAAGGATGACTTTTGAGAGAATATTCTTGCAAACAAAATTGGCTCACGGAACTCCAAGGATCACTAGTGTATCTCACCAATTTTGGATGCTAAGGGGCTTCTTATATAGTGTGGCAAGATTAGGGTTACACCATGTAAACCCTAATGTGCATGAACTTCCATATTCCTTAGGCTTCATGGGTTTAAACCCCCATGGATCATCCATGGGTTGTAACATTGGTTTAGCCCAACCTAAAGAATCATGGATCATTGGCCCACACCATAAGAATGAATGATTTACCAAATTAATCCCCATATATTTAATTAGTCTCTTTTGATCACAAAATTAATTTCAAATTAATTCTTGATCAATACTAATTAAATAATATGATTTCATATAAATATATTAGAACTTATAATATATTAATAAATCATAAATAACCTCTTCTCAAAAGTCCATCCTGTCAAATTGTCCCGGTGATATGCAACCCAAATAGACCATGATACTCTCGGGTCAAGTACATACCAATTATAGTTATGGGCTTAGACACCTAATCCAACAGTCTCCCACTTGGATATGTCTAATAACTATTATTGCAAGTATGACTTCACAATCGGACTAGCAATCGTAGCTCTTAAAAGCCACTGTCGAACTCTGACCTAGTCAATGACGCGTCCATTAGATAAGGGATCATATATTCCTCCATTCTAGATATCATATGGACTGAGACATGGATTATAATCATTCTCTCTCTCCATCTGTTGTTTCCCGATTTCCGATTTATGACAAACGACTAATTGAACAAATCAAATCAGTTCAGGCTTGGCCAAGCACTTAGGGGTGTCTCACTAAATCATCGAAGGGCCCACAGATATCGCTTTTATCCACATAGGGTAAAAGGAACGGATAAACTTCGACCCAAATGCTTGCTTGTACTTACTCATCAAATTACACACAACGATATGTTTTATAACACCAAGTTACTGGTGCGTTTATATATGTCAATGTGCGACCGACTCACAACTACAACTCACATGTCTCCGTTTCAAGAATATAAGATATTATCATCTCACAATCACTCGTGATAAAATCCATAAAGTGATTCAGATGAGCGTGGGTTGAATCCAATACTCGAATCTTATTCCAAGAGCACTCATGAACACTGTAGCAAACTTGTGCTATGACTAAAACACCTCTACAGACCCATTCATGACAGTCTTGCCTCAATACTTACTTCCAAAGTATGATCGACTGTGGATGGTTTGAATAACCTAGTTATTCGGGAAGTCAAAACATGAAAAGTGAAACACAAGAATAATACTAATCCTATATGGCCCCAAAACTTTTGAGTGCCATATTGATTACTCATTATTCATTGTATAATGTTTCGATATATCCACTTAATACTTGAATTAAAACAATAGCTATGCCATGCTCCAAGCATGCACACTATGTTTGTCTATGGTCCTGACTTCCTGAAATAGATCAATTGAAAACATTTCAATGATGCTCATTTCACAGTTCCAAATCTTTATTGCAAGTGTAAGAATTTCAAATTCTTGTCACTGCTAGGAAGTGTTAGATTCTAAACATTCCTTTGGAAATAAAATAATCATGCAATGATTATTTTATTTGTCTAGGTACCAAACATCACTTATGGACCAAAAGTACATTCCTTTGAACATCCTTCTTGCATAAAAAGTTTCTAACTTCCTCATCTATTTTTCAACTCCCAATATGGAAACATTCCATATTTTCCACACGACAACTCATTATTAATATAATCTTGTCTATTCATAATAATGTCAATATGGTCCACCCATTACTTATACTTCCAACTGTCCTTAAGCAACCAATCCTTGGTGAACCTTAGATTGTCCTTAACAGTTGTGTAACCACTTTAGTCATATTCAGTTCTATTCTTTTTTTCCTCTTAATGCCCTAAGCATTTGGAAAATTAGAACACGAGCATATTATAGCATATGCAATCGATCCTATACCCGAAGCATATGGGATGCGACTCATAATGTATAACATAAAGACACGATACTTGATCAGTCTTTTGCTATAATATTTCTATTTGTCATGTTCTCATAATTCGAATTATGAAGAGGGATTCCGTAATCATAATTGGATTTTGAGAATGCAATTAACATTTACATATATAGATTTTCCTTATGTTGAACCATTCCAACATAACATTCATATATATTTGACTAAATTTGATTAAAAAACTCAATCTAAGCTTTTAGATTTTGAAATGAAGTATAATTTCCTCTCCCTTAATTATAGCAAAACAACCTTTTAAACCCACAACTTTGCGAATTGAAACTTTTGTTTTCTATAATTAACATTGCTAACTTGCAACACTTACCATAATAATTATGCTCCCACTAGCATAATAATTATTATCTTACTAGCATAACACTTATGCTCCCACTAGCCTTGACATGTACCCAGAAATCAACTAGACTTCTAGAAATCAATACTTATTGACTTTCATTGCCAAAGTTCAGATTTCTGATACGAGATGCTTCGATAAGACTTTATCTAGGCTTCTCAAAATCATACACCTTTCCTTAGATAGCTCACGTGTGTGTCTAAACAATTTTAGAACTTACAACCATAAGTCTGAAATGTTTAGACCGTTGCCATCTCTCACAATTTGAACTATGAAGAGGGATGCCGTAATCATAATCGAATTTGAGAATGCAAATAACACGATTGCTATCTCCTTAAAATATACTTAGTGAAAGCGTTTCCTCACAATCATTTTCATGAATTGGAGAGAAACCTTATGACACTTAGATTTTATGGTGTATGTGTTCCTATCCATATGAATTTGTCAAACCATAATCATAAGACAAGGGTAGTGACAAATCCAAACTCATATGGACTGAACTTGTTCAATCTTAATTTCTTGCCACCTAGCAGCACAAGGGCCTACCATTGCTTCCAAGTTGTTATGCAAACAATTGAGAACTCATAGAACTCACATATATAGTCAACTTTAATTGGAATGGGCACCGAAACAAGAATATGTCAACACGATAAGTTACAAACCTCAAGTCGTGTGCTAGTGTTTACAATAGGTTTACTCTTGATTAGTTCTTGAAACATTCAAGATCTTTAAGACTCCCACTGACCTCTTGATATATAAGACTCTCTTGTCAAGAACCATTCCTTGACAAACAAATATTCAAGAGTTAGTGCGGATTCTAATCAAGACTAACACTTCACACAATTGGACCTAGTTGGTCTTTGTTTTATCCAAAACATCACAACTTACCAATTTCAAATGTACAAGAGTAGAAAACATTTTACTCTACAATTTATAAGTGTTATTAACCTTCTTAATTTAGTGTCACTCAAGGCAAAAGCTTCGAGTATGACTCTAAGACTCGATTTGGAATGAAGTATGATTCACATTTTTGATTTAACCATTTCAACAATTCACGATTCCTCTTCTTAGCCATAGAAATGTACTAAGATGACCTAAGAGGATCAATTGTGATATGGTTTTCCATAATCATTAAGATGATCATAAAACACGAGACTAAAGTACTCTCACATCTTTTCAGATTGGAGAAACTTTTATCTTTCTGCCTAATTTGATTATTCTCATTCGTTCTGCCATACATTGAACTTTTCCAATGATTCAGAATTATACTTAAACTTGTAAGCATAACCATATTATTAAACTTTAGTAAATTATGATGAATAGTCTTGTCGTTCTTTGTGGTGGACCTGACCAGCGCACGACCAAGTGTACCCGATCACCTAGTCCTTCACTTGAGTCACATATACATGTGAACACGGAATTAGTCTTAATTTCCCAAAGATGAAGGTTCTCATTCATCACACAATACAAGTTGCATGATTCCAAGTTCCTATCCAACTGAAACTAGGGTGATGAGAATCTTTCCTTATTTGGCAAATTCTCGACACTACCACAGACGAAAGAATCAAATTCATATTGCTAACATAGAAACATACAAACATCAATTTTCACAAATGCCATTGCAAGGAGATATAATAAAATAAAACGAAATTTATTTATTTATAAATTGCGGAAAAAACCTTTTCCTTACAATGCAATTACATATGAAAACTATGTTACAAAATATTTCCTAAGCAATCTATCATAACTCCTATGCAGCAGCTCAAAAATCCGATCCGCGACCAGATTCAACTTGCTCTTCCTTTAAGCTTCCTTTCCTTTCTTTGATCCTACAAAACATCAAAATGCAACCTTGTCACATCATGTATTAAGAATCAATTAGGAACTTAATAGAGTTAGATAGTGGACTTACCTGAAGCAGGACCATACAATATTTCTAAAGTTCTCAGGTCGTCAGGGCAGCTTCGATTCCAATGTCCCTTTCCTTGGCAATAGAAACAACCAGGTTCATTGGGAGTGGCATATGGAACAATCTAATATTTGGCCATTCCCTTATGATCAAAACTTTTGACCATGGCCAATTCCTTTCCTTTAGGAGAAGGAATCATTTCTGGGATATCCATGTCATTTCCCATGTCAGCTTAAGAGGTAGATCTTCCAGTCAAATATGCTTGACCATTACGCCAGATCATTGCTGATTCAGCAGAAATCAACAAATAAGTAAGATCAATAAGGGTCATGTCGTGATCTGTCACATAATAGTCTTTAACAAACTCACTATATGACTCGGGAAGTGACTGAAGAACCCAGTCAATAGCCAACTTCCTTGGGAACACGAAACCCAACATTCTCAGCCTATCAATGTGTGACTTCATATCCAAGACATGTGCACACACAAACTTTCCATCCTTGTGTTTGCTATCCAATAGGGCTTGAGTGATCTTGAACTTTTCAAGTCTTCGAACTTGTGGGTTAGGGAGAATAATTGGAGGAGGTGGAGGAAGTGAAGCATGATATTGTGGAATATCATCTTCATGTGGAAGGCTTGTTCCTAAAGATTCGGGAAGACCATAGTTGTCTGAACTAGACATCTACAAGGGAGAAATTCAAGTTAGTTGATTTAAGTCCTTAATATAACACCCAAATGAAATATTAAGGCTAGGACCCAACACAATATTTTACAATTCGGAAGAGGGATTCCGTAATCCGAATGCAAATATACTCGAAGGTAGGTAAATGACGATTTACCAATTTCCACCATGAAAAACGAAATTGATTATTAAGTTTTAAATGGATTGAAATTCCTAGATCCTTTGAGATTCATTGAAATTTTCAATGGCATGTTTAAATCTCGATTGTGCCCTACAAGTTTGTGACTGAGATGTCGAGGATCACAAACAAGGTGTGAATAACCATGCAAATTAGCTTGGTACACCCAATGTTACAACCACCTAATCAATGTGACGGTTAACCACACACGCTCCATTGATCTATGATTAACATTAAGCTACCCTTTGCCATGCACTGTCAGTCTCAGATTAGTGTGCCGGTTAACCACACACACTCCACTAACAACTTAACAAGGTGCAAAGTGCAATTTCATGGGTTAGCACCAAATTCACATTTTTCCTAAGTAACTAAGATTGGGAATTTATAAGTGTTTAGTTACTTAGTATTTCATTATACGTTTAATAAAATTTTAAATGTCCTGTCAAATCCGTTCGGCTAACGACCCTCCACCAGTTAAGGAAGCGGTGGGTGAGAGTGGACACCCATTAAACTGCCATTTTATAGGCAGTAACCTTATACCCCCTTATAGAGCGGCTTCGTGAATAAGGCCTACTAACGGTAAGACTGACTTTATTCTTATATATATATATATATATATATATATATATATATATATATATATATAAATATTAAACCTATAATATTATAATAGTATAAGGGTTGAATTTTAAACTTTTAAAATTCTAGGGTTTGGAACTAAATGTTTCAAAGTGAGACTTTGCATTTACAAATTCCAAAACTTGAGGGCAAGTTTTGAAATATTCAAAAACTTTTGGAATCCATAACTTATGAGTTTAATATAGGTTTTATGAAAAGACTCTTGACATTCCATAACTTGAGGACAAGTTATGGAGTTCATAAAAAACATTTATGTAAAAGACTCTTCAAGTTCCATAACCCGAGGACAAGTTATGGAAGGCTTAAAACCATTTTATGATGACATTTAAAAATGAGACTTTTCATTTTCCATAACTTGAGGACAAGTTATGGATTTCATCAAAAACAATTAGATCAAAAATTGTAACCAACAAAATCAAACAATTGCCTATGATCTAATTAAACTCATAAGATAAGATAATTCATATCAAACAAGTTTCAAGAAATTAGCCTAATCATATAAACTAATACAAATCATGAAACTTTGACAAATATCTTTTATTTGGATGAGAATCATCATTACCATATCAACAAAATCATATTTTATGAACTAAAACATTTTGTGGTAATGATTCTAATCCAAAACAGGCCAAAAAAACTCAAAAAACTGCCCACTGGAGCACCAACTCGGCGAGTACATGAATTGGAATCGTCGAGTTGGACTTTTTTTGAGTGGACTCGGCGAGTCCCCCAGTGGACTTGGCGAGTTCACTGTCCAGAATGCAGAAAATTCGATTTTTTTGCTTTGAAAACCAATAAAACATCGAGTATAGTGGAAAACAATCCTAGGCTCTGATACCACTGATGGGTTTTGTATACTACAACATCCTATGGTGCACATACAACCCTAAAAGCTTTGGATCTATGTTTTCTCTAATTATAAATGCAATATTGTTTCCAAAGCTTTAAGCCTACAACTAGCATACAAAATGATATAATCAACATAAAAGGGAGTTGTAGAGTTACCTCTTGTTGTAGCTTGTAGAACTTCTTGAGTTTGGTCTTTAAGAACTTAGTGCCCCAAGTGTTACACCTCAAATGGAATCACAACACACCTTTGGACAAATGATGACTTTTGAGAGAATTTTCTTGCAACCAAAATCAGCTCATGGAACTCCAAGGATCACTAGTGTATCTAGTCACCAATTTTGGATGCTAAGGGGCTTCTTATATAGTGTGGCAAAATTAGGGTTACACCATGTAAACCCTAATGTTCATGACCTTCCATATTCCTTAGGCTCCATGGGTTTAAAACCCCATGGATCATCCATGGGTTGTAACATTTGTTTAGCCCAACCTAAAGAATCATGGATCATTGGCCCACACCATAAGAATGAATGATTTGCCAAATCAATCCCTGTATATTTAATTAGTCTCTTTTGATCACAAAATTAATTCCAAATTAATTATTGATCAATACTAATTAAATAATATGATTTCATATTAATATATTAGAACTTATAATATATTAATAAATCATAAATAACCTCTTCTCAAAAGTCTATCCTATCAAATTGTCCTGGTGATATGCAACCCAAATGGACCATGCTACTCCCGGGTCAAGTACATACCAATTATAGTTATGGGCTTAGACACCTAATCCAACAATATTGGTCCCGTACTACTGAAAGCACAAGATTCGAATCAAATTGAGGAAAAGTTTTGGGGATTCTAAGGAGCTGATTGAGGGTAGTTTGTATGGTTCGTCACCATAACTCATTGCAATGTGTTTCCGTCTTTTCAGTTTATGGGATATGGTTGTTCATGCCGAGGATGGGTTTGGTGATTGTTTGGGCCTTAGTGACCATGTCAGTTTGGGTTTGAATGGTGCAGAATTAGGTGAATCACTTGATTTGAGGTCTCGAGGGACTTGCTCGAGGTAGCGCTAGTTGAGTCACGAGACTCAAGAAGGAAGCAATTATGATGATCGGGTCGAGGATTGCAGCCATCGGCTTAGCGATTGGAAGATGGATTGGGATGTCCCTATCCACGATGGGGATTATGTTCTTCCAGCTTTACGTGTTCGGAGGAAAAAATAGAGAGTAGACATGGGATTTTCACAGCTGGGATGCAGACCCATCATGGGGCTAGATAGTTGCAGCTTTTGGTTGTAAGTTAGCATAGGGGGAATACATAAGAGGATTCTTGTGGTATGGTTGCCTTGAGATGTGATCAAGGGATTGCTTTGTTTCAGGTGGCCAAGGAGGTGAATTGGGAATGACAACTTTTGTTGTCTGTAATGTATCCTGACTAAGAGAATGATGCTTCGTATATTTATGAGTAATGTACGCGATGAATTGTTGATGGGGATTTATTGGCGAGGTGGGTGGTAGTCCATTTGGTTCTAGATAAAGAATCGGAGCTATGAATAGACCGTCATAATTATTGCTTGTGCATCTACAAGGGATTTTTTATGGTAGAGGCGGTTATTATTGGGAGGTTTCTAGGGTATCCATCTGAGATTCAGAATATATTTGAGTTTGCTTGGTATTCATCTGGAAGATAATCTTGTGTTGTGTTATACATTCCGAGAGTTAGGGATGGTATGTATCCGGTTGAGTCGGTTTGAGTATTGGTTTGTTGCAATGTCAGTTGGTGGTAGTTCGAACCTGAAGTAGGGGAGAATTGGGTATTCTGCTTGTAGAATCATCGATGAGTTAGAGTACATGGTTTCAGAAGGATGGGTCATAGGGACCTAAGATTTGGGTATGCGAGACTTTGGCTCAGGATTTGGTCACGTCGGGGATGCAAAGCAAGTTTCCATAAGATGTATCTACTCAGGAATGCATGAGTTGTCTTCACTGCAGGAAGCTGTTGGAAAAGGGGCTCGTTGTAGCTGGTGGTTCCTTTCGTGATACCAGTGAATATATCAAGTGGTGTTTTGGACGCTCGAGTTGATTATCGGTTGTTTAGGGATTCTCCAGCTCATTGTACAGGTTGCTATCTATAGTTTAGGTTGGGCAGTTATTGATCGGTAACTCTGCTTCACAGTTTGGTGTGTTTAGTTTTTCATGGGTTTTGGTTCAGTAGCATACTTGTAATATTCACAATTTGGTATGTTTCCTTTTAGCCCCTTTAATTCAAATTGTTAACATTTTGGTCCCTAGATAGTACGTGAGGCGTACTGGCCCATTATCTTATCGCGGGTTTCACCCACGTATGTGGGGCGTACGTGGAGTACGCATGGCGTATGTGGTGCAGGGGCAAACCCTAATTTTTAGGGTTTGCACCCTATTTAAACAACTTATCTCACTCTTGGACACTATTGATCAGCCTCCATCACCTTATGCCCTAATATCAAAACCCTGAGTGTATTTGGTGAGATTTGAGCTTGAAAGTGAGTTTGTTGGTGTTTTATGGTGCAGAAGAAGAAGAGGGACACTTGGAGGGTGCTTGGGAATAGCTTGAGCTTTTAGATCTAGAGTTATATTCACCTTAGCAAGCCATTTGAGTTAAGAACCTCTCACATTGATGGTCCTTTGTGCTAGATCCATTTTTTGGTGTTATTTATGCATTTTTGACTCTTTTGAGTTAAAGTTGAGCTTTTGATCTACTCTAGAAGCCATGGATGTTAGATCTTAGCTCCATTGATGTCCCTTGTTCATAAAAATGCAAACTTTATGGATGATTATGTCCATGCAAGTATTAAGATCTTTATTAAGCTCCCTTATGAGCTTTGAGTCCCATTAAGCCAAGTATGGGTGTAAAGATGCCAACTTGACGTGATAAGTTACCTTTTAGAATCAGATCTGAGAGTTTGACATGTTGTCTTAACTGATTAAGTACTTAATGGAGTGGATTGGTAGTCTGGGGAGTACGCTGGGCGTACCCAGCTGGTACATTGCGTGTGCTCAGCAGATGGACTCTTGGGCTTGACATTCACGGAATTGGGCCATGCTGTGGACTTTTAAGGTTGGGCCTTGTTGGGCAATTAGACTTCTAATTTTGGGCTTTTGCTACTATATTGGGCACTACTGGATTTAGGCCCATGATGAGTTTTGGGCCCAATTTGGAAGATTGGGCCATATTGGGCTTCGGGTTGCCATTTAGGAATTTGGGCCTTTTGAGTAGTTGGGTTGGGCCTTGGTTTTAGGCCATGTAAGAAAAATGGTACCCTGGATACGGGTCAAGTAGCTTAGATTCTTGACTATGGGTCGAGATCTAATTATTAATTGGATATTATTTGATGATGTTAGCGCGGTGATTTTCCGGACCAGCAGACCGAGATTCATTTGAGTGTTTCAGCATCTAGAGGTGAGTTTCCTTACTGTGTTTAGCGGGTCGAAGGCACCAATGCCGACCCATGGTTTGTTATGTTTAGGATGCTAGACGTTTTCGTGACTCTTTCATATCTTATGTGTTTATATGTTTACCGGGCGGGGCCCGATGACCATTCTGTATGCTATTTATCTTTGTGATTATTTCATGTGTTATGTGTTTATATGTTTATATGTATACCAGGCGGGGCCTGATGACTGACAGATCTGTATACCGAGCGGAGATCGATGTCGGGCAGGGCCCGTTATATGTTCATTATGTATGGTATGTGGTATCTTGGGGAACTCATTAAGATTTGTGCTTACGGTTTTCAGTTTATGTTTTCAGGTACTTCTGGTCCGAAGGAGAAGAGCCCGGGATGATTGCAGCGCAGACACCACCTCGTTCCGCATTTTATATTACCCTGATGTATTGGGATGTTATTGATACAATTTGATTCACCATGATTTCTATGATGATGTTTTGGATAATAGTTTTATTAATTAAAAAAACAAAAAATTTAGTCTTAACTTTTGGGTCGTTACAAGTTTGTATCAAAGCCTTAGTTTGAGGGATACAGACATACTCTCGGGTGTGTATGAACTCAAACTGAGGGTTTGGTAGAATTTTTCAAAAAGAAATGTTTTATAAAAAGGGTTTTCTAATAAAAGAAAAGGGTGTGGTGTATGTAATCGACCGAGATCACGTAAGTTTTCCCAAAATACCCATACATGTTTTATGATATGCTTTAATTTATGAATCTGTGAATCACATGCTAGTTAGGGCTAAGGATCTGCTCAGGATTTGTATGATAGAATGTTAGGAGAGATGCATTTATATAGCTACTGTATGAGCTTGTAGACTTGCATGCTAGTACTGATCAGTCAGTGATAGGATGACATGTTTAGGTTATGGATGATTCCGATTACTCAATGCTTGAATGCTGCTTGTTTTGTGCTTCTTAGGAACTCTCACTAACTTCAGCTAACCAGTAAGAGAATATGCTAAGTTAAATATTACGGAAACTAAATAATTTTAGAAGGTTAGGTTTTAACTCTATTGCGCAGCTCTTGTCTGTGTCCAACAGTTGTAGTGTGAGACCTTTCATTCGAAGATTTATTTGGTGTCAGTGATATGTAATTGTATTCGTGAGCTAGTTAGAGGGTGCTAGTAGGAGTTCCTTCTGCAACTGATGGCGGAGAGTGGTGTGGTGATTGCCTTAGGAAAACCTAGGAAGAGATTTAGTGTTAGGAGCCTTGTCTTGTTAAGGATTGTATGTGTGGATACGGAGTGACTTGGAGGATTCAAATCAATCCTTGACAAAAGTGTGGATAGATGTGGAAGGTAGTAGGGCCCGTACTACTAGAAGTAGAGGATCCGTACTCGACTCAAGGAGAGTTGCGATGAAACCAGGAAGCTTGTAGATTATGAGACTCCTTGATATATTTATGCATAATCTATTGGTTTATATGGTCTAATTTCAGTATGGTGACTCTTCAAGGCAGACTGGTTAGTGGTTCTGGTGTTGGTGAGGGTTCAGACTCAGGTTCTGGAACCGGGTAGTTGGATGATCAGACGCATGAGTTCATTTCATCTGAGATTACCCGCAGCATACTTGAGCAGACTCCTGTGATCTTTGGTACGGTCAAGGAGGGCATTCTATAGATTATGGATGAGCGTTTGAGCGCTTTTCGGTCTAAGATGGTGGCATTCATGGGAGCTCGCACGTTGACCTTTCGGGAGTTTCGAGTATGTGGGGCTCCAGAGTACTTCGGGGAGAAGGACCCGATTGCGAGTAGATGATGGTTAGCGGATGTCGCTAACGCGTTCCGCACTAGTAGTTGTACCGATGGGGAAAAGGTCAGACTTGCTTCCTGTCTTTTGAAAGACAGAGCTCGATATTGGTGGGAGGAGGTTGGGCGCTCCATTGGTGATGAGGTGGTTGATTTGATGATATGGGATGACTTTGTGACTAGATTTCAAGCTGAGTTTGCACCAATAATTGAGGTGCAATAGTTGGCGAGGGAGTTCTAGGACCTTCACCAGACTATTGAGACGGTGGCTAAGATCACCGCTATGTTTCGCGAGAGGGCGCTGTTGATTCCACAGTATGTGGCGGATGAGGAGATGAAGAAGGCGAGATACCGTGAGATGTTGAGGAGTGATATTCGGCAGTTTGTGATCCGATCCAGTTGCAAGACACTGGAGGATATGATTGCGAGAGACAGAGAGAGGGAGACTGATCTTGATATGGAGAGGAAGAGGAAGCCTGATTAGGCTCAGGTTTCAGGGGGTTCGGGCAAGAGGTCCACAGTATTTGATTCAAGATCGAGAGGCCAGCAGGGCCGGAGCCGTTATGGAAAGTGCGGCAAGACGCACGATGGGGGCGTGCAGGGTGGGTCGTTCTGGCTGCTTCAAGTGCGGCTGGACGGGTCATATTAGAAGGGATTGTACTGCTACTACCACCACCACCACCACCCTAGTATCTTATCCGATTTTCTTCCATTGCAATCAGAGGGGCCACAAGAAGGTCCATTGCAATTAGAGGGGAAATTTCATACAACATCAAAGCATATATTCTTCGGAAGTTTTGAGATGTATCAGTTGAAGTTCAACGGATTCATCAACCTATCATCAAGTTCGGCTCTAGTTTGGAAGATGTCCTTGGTTATTGGGAGTCTATTATTTGGGACATTGTTGCTCAGTTTTCCAGACGGGACATTAGATCTGCGTGGAATCTAATTTTTGGCATGTCGTGCTGGCAGGGTTGGTATTTGGATGGATCCGACTAGAGTCTTAGCAACATTTTCGGATAACCATAAAAGTTTTATCAAGATAGTTACGTATTGATGGGGTCTGTTCAGTCTCAATCAAGGTATGGGATCTTGTTTCGATCGTTCATGAGGATGTCTTCTGTTAATGATTGAGGCTCGTCATTTCGTTATAACTCTGGTACTTCGCCCCTTTTGGGTAAGGTTATGGGTTCCCTCAAGGGTGTGTATTGTGGTAAGTTCATTAGTTAGTGTCGTGAGGGGTATATGTGGTCTGGACAGAATAGCAATGGAGCACTTTGGTTTGATTTATTTTCATGGTTCTTATTTAGGTTATAGCCTTTGAATTGGAACAAGAGTGTGTTCGTCTATCCCATTATCGGGTCGTGTGCGACCATGTTTTTGTCGGATTTTGCGTTGGTAGCAGCTTGTATTGTGAAAGGAATTGTGTTTTGTAAAAGAGTATGGCATTGTTGCGCTCGGTAAGCGTTGAGAGGGGAGTTGATTGGGTTCCTGCAAGGCGGTGGAATGAGGTTGAGTATCTTTAGGCCCTTGCGGTGCTGGTCATGAGTTTCCAGGCGAATGATGGAATGTCGACAAGATCGGCCTAATACTGGGAGCATTCCATACATGGCTTGAGGGTCAGGAAGGGCTTTCTAGACTCATGTTGTGGGCTCGGAGGCAATCAAGAACTATGTTGAGGACCTTGCAGGGGTATTCCAGACATAGGCTGTGGGCCCAGTGATCATGATTGTTTATTTCTTCTGCATGTGGTACTTTCGGTGTTGGTGCATTATTGGAAGTCGGGAGACTCACGAACCAGTTGGTTTAGATAAAGTGAGCAGTTAAGGGTTGTTGGGAGTATCAGTCGTGCATCAGAAAGTCTCCTATGGAGTGTTTGCATTATAAATCCCGTTCGTTCGCGAACTGTTATTAGGGGTTTGCTTTCCAAGGTTTGGTATCGGTTATAGAGTCTCGAGTCATGAAGTTCATTGTGAATGTCTCGAGTGATTTTCCAGGTGGGGGTACACCTGAGTTGATAAGGGTTGGATGCAATGTGAAAAATCTTGGATTGATCATCTTTGCTTGTAGGAGCAGTGGTTAGTAATGGTGTGTCAGGGAGTCAAGGGTTAATTTAAGGTTTTTGGTAAATCTTATAGATTTGGAATTGGTTGAAATTCACGATCGATGTGTTTTGAGTACTTCATTCCACATGTTTGGTGGTGTTCTTGGTCAACGACAAGGGATGGGTTCAACGAATGGATAAATATCTATCCTGGAATATGGGTTCTGCAGTTTAGATCTGATGGGTTCCCGGTCTCAAGAAGCATATTGATAGAGTTGATTCGGTGATTGTAGTTTTGAGAGTCCCCGACTCTGTGGTTCTCACTAGAAGCCCGGTCTTATAGCTAAGAAGTTGTGGAATATGCTGGCATTGTACGTGCTTCTCTGCATCAATTATATAGATGAGACTCGCGTTCGGAGTCACCTTGTATTGAATGTAGGTTTCAACAATAGTAAATAGTCAGGGGTTCTGTTTTCCATTTGGTCCTCGTCGCGATGGTGCACTTATGTGTGGGATTAGCATGACGATGATTGGCCGATGAGGTTTAGAGCCGATCCAATATGCGGGTTTTCGGCTAGTGGTTCCATCGTGAACCGGAAGAGAGAGTTGATTTTGAGGACAAAATCTAATTTAAGTGGGGGAGAATTGTAACATCCTGTTTCCCGCCATTTTAGAGCGATGGACCGGAAATCAATATGTAAGGTTTTGAGCCTTAAGGAGGCAAATTTTAGTCCTTGTGCAAGGAGTTGATGATAGTTAAGAGATTTTACCCTTGAACTGTGTTTTGAGACGAAGGGTAGAAAGGGAAAAGTCATAGGTCGGGTTCTTGCATGAAATATGGATTTTTGTGTGAGACATTTTTAGTCCAAGATATTTAGATAATATTGTAGAGCTCTTCAACACCTTTCCATGGATATAAAGAGCATCGAAAACAGAGTTGGAACGAAGAAGTTACGACCGTTTGAAGTTAGGACGATTTTTGGTTTAGCCGCGTACACAGGGCGTACTAGGGCATCCTTAGTACGTTGGGCGTACCAGGAGTACGCAGGGCGTATGCGATCGGTACCAAAACCTTATCTTTATGGTTCGATCTCTAGTTAAGCTCCTTAACTTCCCCTAACACTAGATTGAGCCATGTGAGCAAAAAGAAGGTGTTTTTTAAATGATTTGGAGTGTTCTTGGTGCACCTTGGAGAAGAAGGAACTCAATGAAGAAGTGTTGGTTGCATTAGAGCTTATAGATCCAGACTTTGTTCACCTTGATCTTTCTTTTAGAGGTATAAAGTTTGAATCTTGATGATGAAATTGTTAGATCCAGCTAGTTTTGGGAGTTATGAGTTTTTGGTCACTTTAAGTGCATAAAGTTTAGATATTGAAAGTTTATAACCTTGTTATGGATAAAGTTGGAAACTTTATCCATCTATGCATCATTTTGATTCAGATCTGAAGGTTGGAGACTTGGACTTAATGGATTAAGTTGAAAAAGATGCACTTTTGGGACCCTTTGAGACTTAAAGACTAGATCTTGTTGTTGGGACCATTCTAAGGGATAAATGTAACGCCCGTGTTTCTAGGCTACGCACTAATGATGATGTAATAGTTTAGGTCAACCTTTGTAACTTGTTTTGAAATAATAAGATGTATTATTTGATTATTATGTGTTTTATGCTTAATTATTATAATTTAATGAATTAAGAATAAAAATAAGCATCGAAAATAAATACTAGATAAACCCAATATCTATGAAGGAAGTTGTAGTGGTCGTGACAAGGATTCCGGATATATAAAGAATTCTGAAATCCGAGTTATAACGAAGAAGTCATGACCTGTCGAAGTTTCGCGACAGAACCGGTACGCCACTGCGTTACGTAAATAGTGAATTTACGATAGAACGATTTTTAGCCTTAGTAATCTAAATGAAAGTCGTAGTGTTCGTTAAACCGAGAGCGTGCATAAAAAGAACGCCAAAATCTGACTTCGTATGAGGAAGTTATGATTTTTCTAAGTTTCAGCTTAGCAGTAGACAACTAAAAACTCGAATTTTAGATCGAGTGACTTTTAGCCGACAAAACCTAAACGAGAATCGAAGGTATCATCAATAGTAGTACAACGGTAAAAAGACAGACGAAAATGGACATCGGATGAAGACGTTGTGAATTTTTAACGGATTTTCATGTATCGGTCTGTTAAAAATAATAATATTAAAATTAAATTCAAAATTAGCCGACGGAGTCTAAACAAAAGTTGTAGAGCATAATTTTACCTACGCGTGCATATAAAGAACGTCGAAAACAGAGATCGTATGCAAAAGTTATCGATTTTAGAAGTTTGGGACACAAAATTCGAGAAAAATGCTAAAACCGAGGAATTTCACATGGCTGGGGTTCGGCCACGTCACCTCGCATGCGAGGCCGCCTCGTGTCCGCCACGTGCTCGTTGCTGATTCGACCGAAGGTGCGGCCCAGTAAGAACGCGGCGCGCCTCGCACCGGTGGCACGTCCGAAGCGAGCCACGTGCCTCCCCCTCGCATCCGACGCGTGTCGCAGCCCTCCTCGCACCGAAGGCTCGGTCCAATCCGAGACCGACACGTGTCTCGCCACCTGCCCTGTCCAAGCCTCGCTGCTGCTGCCGTGTGTCCCTTCCTTCGGCCGGAGCTCCGAACCTCGCCCCTATAAATAGAAGGGCTAAGAGATCTCCCGAGTAATTTTGGAAATTTGCCACTTTTCACCCCTTAAACAATATTTTTATCATTTCGACTTCCCCCGAAGCCCCGGTATCATTTCCAACACCTGAAACACGTTCCGGAGTTCCCGAAGAGCCCGAGAAATTTATCTTTTCGGTTTGAAGCCCAAGGCTCGCAAGGCCCGGTTTTTGGGAAAACATCCCGGTTGTATCGGAAAAGATTATTTTAAGAGACGAGGTGCTGCCCAATTATCGTCTTAACAAGTGAGTGTATAGTCACTTTCATCTTACACGCAAATATGAAGTATTTTCTATAAAATATGTGCTATGTGTAATTATATTGATTGTTTATTTGAGATGACTGTTGAATAGATGTTTTATACAAGTTTTAAACTGTATATGTATTTTTATCTACAAATATGTTGGGTAAAACATGGGTAGACGAAATAGTTGATGTGTGTTAAAATTATGAGAGGCCTCGATGTTGTTGTTGTTGTTGTTGTTGTAGTCATCTAGCGGAGTATAGATGACGACCACTGACCTTTCTAGACAGTCCAGTGGAACGCTAGCAGGTTCGCAACCTGTAGGTGTTGGTGAACTATATGTTCATTGGTGTACTCCATCCCCCTCATGGTTGCCTTATTTGACATAAATTGCTGAGGAATCCCTAAAGCAGTGTTGTCACCCCGATGTAAATGCTTAGACTAGGTCCCTTATGATAGGTGTTTAGGGACGTAAAGTGAGGATAACGGGAATGGGTAATAAGGGTTATTGTTGGTTGGTGAAATTAATAAATTTATTTTTGGTTGATGAATATAATAAATTTATTATTATTTGTGGGTTGAAAACCCTATATGCTCACCAAGCTCCCAAGCCTGACCTACTCAGCTTTTTATATTACAGGTAGTGGACCTCGAGCATAGTCGGATGATGATGATGAAAGATTTTTGGATTATAGGCCAATAGTTGTAAATAACTGTTGTAAGGCTTATACTGTATTGTTTATGCTTTTGATCTGTATCGGAACATGACATCCAGATGTTTTGATATAAAATGAAAATATATATTTCTTTAAGAAATGTTTTCATAAATTTTTATCATGTTTTGTTTTGGGGACAAATTCCGTAACATCTTTTAAAAAAATTACTCTGATTTTACTTTAAAAGCATAAATTAAATCGGCCTTTCTGGCCAAGAAATTTGGGGATGTCACAGTTGGTATCGGAGCATTAGTTTAAGCGAACTAGGAATTTGTAGGATTTCTAGACTTAAACTTAGAATGCTAAGTGATGATCGTGAGATGAGTGTCTACCATATTTTAGACACGAGCACCAGTTTATTTTAGGAAAGATGCCTAAAATGTTTTTATGTGCTAAATGTTATATGTTTGCCATATATGCCATTATTTGTTCGGATCTATGGTCTGTTGCCGACCGGATTTGGAAACCTTATGTCTTCAGGATTCTAAGTGTACGACTACGATATTAGAACTAGCATGTAAACATTTCGGAGTGATATTGAAGATTTAATCGTCTATCGTGAATAAAGATCTAAATTTGCCTAATTTCGTGTATAGATCAAAATGGAAAGAACTCGAAGTGGAGCTGGAAATGCAAACCGAAATCAGCAACCTCAACCCCAAGTGATGGAACAGGTGCCTATAGCAGGAGCTTCACCAGAACCCATCACCATGGACGGAGTACAAGCCATGATTTAGGCAATGATGGCTGAACAAAGGGAGGAAATGAGGCAACTATTGTTGAACAACAGGAGTGAACCTTCAATGCATGTTGAACAACCTGAATTAAATGACAGTCAGTCTGAGGAAGGAAATTACAGTAGATCTGTTGGTCAAACTGAACCACTTGTAGCTAGGAGGAATAACCACGAGGACGGAATGGAGAGAAATGGATGCAAGTATAAAAACTTTATGACTTGCAAGCCATCAACTTTTACTGGAAAAGAAGATCCCGTCAGAGTAATGGATTGGATCTCGGAAATGGAATTGGCTTTCATGACATGTGGTTGCCAGGGCAAGTTACAAACCACATTTGCAGTGCGTCAGTTCCGAGGTGGCGCTGTTCGCTGGTGGAACACTCTGGGGAAGACCCTAAGCCCTAATGAGCTACTGCAACTGACTTGGGCAGAGTTCTTGGTGCAATTCAAGCGCAAGTACTGCTCGGTCCAAAATGTGCTTGAGCTAGAAAACCAATTTCTGACATTGAAGAAGGGAAGTATGACCATTGATGAATACATAAATAACTTCATAGACAAAATGGAGTTTGCTTTGCGTATTGTCCCAGATGAGCTAACGAAAATAGACAGGTATGCAAAGGGACTTCCATGGGAGTATGCAATGCCAGTGTGTCAGGCACTTACTTTTGAGGCAGCTATCTGGGTTGCCAAGTCTGTTGAAGATATGATTAAGGGGAAAGCCGCTAGCAAGGTTGAAGTTGGCGAAAAGCGAAAGTTTGAAGGAACTTCAGGTTCCAACAAGAAGAGCAGGTTTTCGAAGTCTGGTTTGAGAAAATTCGGAGGAGGAGCCGAAGCGAAGTGGTGTGACAAGTGTAAGAAGAAACATGCTGGGAAATATAGAGAGGAAGTCACTTGTTACAAATGTGGAAAGCCTGGGCATTATGCCAATGAATGCACCTTTGTTAAGAAAGTCTGTTATGGGTGCAATGAAGAAGGGCACATTTTGAAGGACTTCCCGAAGAAGAAAGATGCAACAAAGTCCAATCTTCCACCAAAGCCAAAAGCCAGAGCTTTCCAAATGACATTGGAAGCTGCAAAGGATGAAACAGATGTCGCTTCAGGTACCTTTCTTGTAAATGGATTGCCTTCCAATTTATTGTTTGATTCCGGAGCGAATTACTCCTTTATATCACATAAATTTGGTAAAACACTAGCATTGCCTATAGAAAAGCTAGATGATGCCCTAATTGTAGAAGTTGCTAGTGGCAAATTCATACCTGTTAGCGACTGTATTAGGAATATTGTCATCGACCTGAATGGAAACGAATTCCAAGAAAAGTTGTTACCCATCGAGTTAAATTGTTTCGACATCGTTCTGGGGATGGATTGGCTTAGCGACAATGATGTCGAAATACTGTGCAGGAAAAAGATAGTAAGGGTAAACCCGCCTGGAAAAGAGTCGTTTATGGTATACGGAGATAAGCGCAGAGTAAATTCTGGAATCATTTCCCTAATGAAAGCCAGAAAATGTTTATCTAAAAGAGGCATTTCATACTTGGCATTTGTGATCGATGCTAAGAAGGAGAAAAATGATATGCAAAGTATACCAGTGGTGTGTGACTATCCAAAAGTTTTTCCTGAGAATCTTCCTGGATTGCCCCCTGATAGACAAGTGGAGTTTAGAATAGACTTGTTACCATGAACAACACCAATAGCAAAGGCCCCATATCGATTAGAACCGACAGAGATGAAGGAGCTTATGACACAACTTCAGGAGTTTTTGGACAACGGTTTCATTAGACCTAGTTCATCACCTTGCGGAGCTCCGGTGTTATTCGTAAAGAAGAAAGATGGGAGCATGAGAATGTGCATAGATTACAGAGAGCTGAACAAGGCAACAATAAAGAACAAGTACTCGTTTCCAAGGATTGATGACCTATTCAATCAGTTTCAAGGTTCGAGCTATTTCTCGAAGATCGATCTTAGGTCAGGATATCATCAGCTAAAGGTAAGAGAGCAGGATATTGAGAAGACTGCGTTCAGAACAAGATATGGACACTATGAATTCTTGGTTATGTCGTTTGGACTAACCAATGTTCCAGCAGCTTTCATGGATTTGATGAACAGGGTTTGTAAACCTATTCTCGATAGATCCGTGATAGTGTTCATAGATGATATTTTGATTTATTCAAAAAGCGAGCAGGAGCATGACAAGCATCTAAGTGAAGTGCTAGAAGTTCTAAAAAAGGAGAAGTTGTATGCAAAGTTCTCCAAATATGAATTTTGGATTCAAGAAGTCCAAATTTTGGTTCATGTGGTTAACCTAGAAGGGATAATGGTTGACCCAGCGAAAATTGAAGCTGTGATGAAGTGGGAACAACCGAAAAGTCCCACGGAGATCCGAAGCTTTCTAGGATTAACTGGATATTATCGAAGATTTATCCAAGGCTTTTCTTCGATAGCTGCTCCATTGACAGCTTTGACCCACAAGGGAACTACTTATGCTTGGAGTGAGAAGCATAAGGAAGCATTCAAGAAGCTAAAGAAGAAATTATGTGAAGCACTGATTCTTTCTCTACCCGATGGAGTTGAAGATTTTGCAGTGTATAGCGATGCGTCGGGAGTTGGGTTGGGATGTGTTCTAACTCAAAGAGAAAAGGTGATAGCATATGCATCTCGGCAATTGAAAGAGCATGAAAAGAACTACCCCACTCATGATTTGGAGTTGGCAGCGGTAGTATTCGCCCTAAAGATATGAAGGAATCATCTTTATGGCACAAAGTGTAAACTTTTCATTGATCATAAGAGTCTTCAATATCTCTTTAATCAGAAAGAATTGAACATAAGGCAACGACGCTGGCCGGAGTTACTCAAGGACTACGACTGTGAAATACTTTACCACCCTGGTAAAGCAAATGTTGTTGCTGATGCTCTCAGTCGGAAGGTAAACCTTGAAAAGAAAAGGCCAAGAGTGTTGAGAATTGAAGTTGTCTCGACAATTGTGGAAAGTATAAAGAAAGCTCAAGAGGAAGCTTCATAGAAAAATGACCGAAAGGAAGAATGTTTGGGCAAAACGTTAGTGTTCGGTACAAACAACCAAGGGTTGAAGGTATTCCAAGATAGGATTTAGGTACCTAAGACGGGAGGATTAAGAGATCTTCTGATGGAAGAAGCTCACAAGACCATGTACTCGATTCATCCCGGCAGCACAAAAATGTATAGGGATCTGAAACCCTACTACTGGTGGCCGACGATGAAACTCGATGTTGCAAATTATGTGGCCGAATGTGTGACATGTGCGAGAGTTAAGGCACAACATCAGAAACCGTATGGGAGTTTAGAACCTTTACCTGTACCCATGGGTAAATGGGAAGACATCACCATGGATTTTGTGACTAAACTGCCTAGAACAAAGAACGGTCACGATATGATTTGGGTGGTCGTTGATCGATTCACAAAAAGTGCATATTTCATAGCAGCCAATGAGAAGTGGTCTATGGAAAAGCTTGCAAAGGTTTACATGAAAGAGATAGTGAAAACACATGGTGTTCCCCTGACGATTGTGTCAGATCGCGATAGTCGTTTCACGTCGAGGTTTTGGAGAAGTCTACAAGAGGAATTGGGTACAAAATTGTGTCTAAGTACAGCTTACCATCCGCAAACCGATGGTAAGAGCGAACGAACGATTCAAACATTGGAGGATATGCTACGAGCATGTACCCTGGAATTCCAAGGTAACTGGTATGAACATTTACCTCTGGTAGAATTTTCCTATAATAATAGTTTCCACTCAAGCATCAAGATGGCACCTTACCAAGCTTTGTATGGAGAAAAGTGTCGAACGTCGTCGTGTTGGCTGGAAGCTGGGGAAAAGCAGTTTATGGGACTTGAAATAGTTCATCAGACTGCTGAAAAGTTGAAAGTGATTAGGGAAAGGATGTTAGCACCTCAAGATCTTCAAAAGAGCTATGCTGACAAGAAACGACAACCGATATCATTCGAATTTGGTGATTTGGTTTTACTTAAAGTCTCGCCGTGGAAGGGACTTATAAGATTTGGCAAAAGGGGAAAGTTGAGTCCAAGGTTTATTGGACCGTTTAAAGTTCTTCAGAGGATTGGGAACCAAGCTTACAAGCTAGAATTACCAGAAGAACTAGATGGTATTCATAACACTTTCCATGTGTGTTATTTGAGGAAGTTCACGGGAGATGTACCCGACATCATTCCAATTTCTGAATTAAGGTTGGATGAAAGCAAGAGGCTAATTGAAGAACCAGAGGCAATCGTTGACCGTAAGACTAAGAAGTTACGACGCAAGATGGTCGATTTAGTGCTTGTGCGTTGGAAACATTCGAATGGGCCAAATCTCACCTGAGAAACGGAGAGTGACATGATGAGTCGCTATCCACATTTGTTTGCTGATCTGATTCCGAGGACGGAATCATCCTAAGGGGAGAGAATTGTAACGCCCGTGTTTCTAGGCTAGGCACTAATGATGATGTAATAGTCTAGGTCAACCTTTGTAACTTGTTTTGAAATAATAAGATGTATTATTTGATTATTATGTGTTTTATGCTTAATTATTATAATTTAATGAATTAAGAATAAAAATAAGCGTCGAAAATAAATATTAGATAAACCCAATATCTATGAAGGAAGTTGTAGTGGTCGTGACAAGGATTCCGGATATATATAAATAATGCCGAAATCCGAGTTATAACGAAGAAGTTATGACTTGTCGAAGTTTCGCGACAGAACCGGTACGCCACTGCGTTACGTAAATAGTGAATTTACGATAGAACGATTTTTAGCCTTAGTAATCTAAATGAAAGTCGTAGTGTTCGTTAAACCAGAGCGTGCATAAAAAGAACGTCAAAATCTGACTTCGTATGAGGAAGTTATGATTTTTCTAAGTTTCAGCTTAGTAGTAGACAGCTAAAAACTCGAATTTTAGATCGAGTGATTTTTAGCCGAAACAACCTAAACGAGAATCGAAGGTCTCGTCAATAGTAGTACAACGGTAAAAAGACAGACGAAAACGGACATCGGATGAAGAAGTTATGAATTTTTAACGGCTTTTCATGTCCCGGTCTGTTAAAAATAATAATATTAAAATTAAATTCAAATTAGCCGACATAGTCTAAACGAAAGTTGTAGAGAATAATTTTACCTACGTGTGCATATAAAGAACGTCGAAAACGGAGCTCGTATGCGAAAGTTATGGATTTTAGAAGTTTGGGACACAAAATTCGAGAAAAATGCTAAAACCGAGGAATTTCGCATGGCTGGGGTTCGGCAACGTCACCTCGCATGTGAGGCCACCTCGTGTCCGCCACGTGCTCATTTCTGATTCGACTAAAGGTGCGGCCCAGTAAGAACTCGACGCGCCTCGCACCGGTGGCACGTCGGAAGCGAGCCACGTGCCTCGCCCTCGCATCCGACGCGTGTCGCAGCCCTCCTCGCACCGAAGGCTCGGTCCCATCCGAGACCGACGCATGTCTCGCCACCTGCCCTGTCCGAGCCTCGCTGCTGCTGCCGCGTGTCCCTTCCTTCGGCCGGAGCTCCGAACCTCGCCCCTATAAAGAGAAGGGTTGCGAGATCTCCCGGGTAATTTTGGAAAATTGCCACTTTTCACCTCTTAAATAATATTTTTATCATTTCGACTTCCCCCAAAGCCCCGGTATCATTTCCAACACCTGAAACACATTCCGTAGTGCTCGAAGAGCCTGAGAAATTTATCTTTTCGGTTTGAAGCCCAACCCTCGCAAGGCCCGGTTTTTGGGAAAACATCCTGGTTTTATCGGAAAAGATTATTTTAAGAGACGAGGTGCTGCCCAATTATCGTCTTAACAAGTGAGTGTATAGTCACTTTCATCTTACACGTATATATGAAGTATTTTCTATAAAATACGTGCTATGTGTAATTATATTGATTGTTTACTTGAGATGACTGTTGAATAGATGTTTTATATAAGTTCTAAACTGTATATGTATTTTTATCTACAAATATGTTGGGTAAAACATGGGTAGACGAAATAGTTGATGTGTGTTAAAATTATGAGAGGCCCCGTTGTTGTTGTTGTTGTTGTTGTTGTTGTTGTAGTCATCTAGCGGAGTATAGATGACGACCACAGACCTTTCTAGACAGTCCAGTGGAACGCTAGCAGGTTCGCAACCTGTAGGTGTTGGTGAACTATATGTTCATTGGTGTATTCCATCCCCCTCATGGTTGCCTTATTTGACATAAATTGCTGAGGAATCCCTAAAGCAGTGTTGTCACCCCGATGTAAATCCTTAGACTAGGTCCCTTATCATAGGTGTTTAGGGACGTAAAGTGAGGATAACAGGAATGGGTAATCAGGGTTATTGTTGGTTGATGAAATTAATAAATTTATTTTTGGTTGATGAATTTAATAAATTTATTATTATATGTGGGTTGAAAACCCTATATGCTCACCAGGCTCCCAAGCCTGACCCACTCAGCTTTTTATATTACAGGTAGTGGATCCCGAGCATAGTCGGATGATGATGAGAGATTTTTGGATTATAGGCCAGTAGTTGTAAATAACTGTTGTAAGGCTTATAATGTACTATTTATGCTTTTAATCTGTATCGGAACATGACATCCCGAGGTTTTGATATAAAATGAAAATATATATTTCTTTAAGAAATGTTTTGATAAATTTTTATCATGTTTTGTTTTGGGGACAAATTCCGTAACATCTTTTAAAAAGATTACTCTGATTTTATTTTAAAAGCATAAATTAAATCGGTCTTTTCTGGCCGAGAAATCTGGGGATGTCACAATAAAGTTGGAAACTTTATCCATTATGGAGCTATTATGTACCATAAAAATGTGATATTGGCCCTTCTATCCCTTCCATGCAAGGGTTGTGATGCCTTAATGGGTTAAGAAGTTAGGGCTTTTAGTTTTGTGCACTTCCTAGCCATGCAAAGTCATAAAGTTGGAAATTTTATGACTTAAGATGATATTTGGGGCTAGATCTGCATTTGGACGAAAAGAGTTAATGGAATAAGCCCTTAAACGGAAGGATTTCATTAAGCCAGTGTACGTTGGGCGTACATGAGTGTACACCGCACGTACGCAATGAGAGCCCCGATTTTGGACCTTGTGTACGCTAAGCGTACAAGCTGAGTACATTGGGCGTACTCAACTGAGTGACTTGGTTGAATTTTTGAATTTTTGGACTTTGACCAGGATTTAACCAATTTTGACCAAAGGGTATTTTGGGTATTTTGATATTAAGTTAAGTTGGGCCATGATTTGAATAATAGGTGACGAGTAGAGCCGATATTCAGAGAATATATTTATTTAACTATTTGTTCGGACTGAGAGGTGAGTTTTCCTCACCGTACCCGTGGGTTGAAGGCACCAATGCCGACCCACTAGATTACTTATCCTGGTTAGGATAATGTTATGCTAGTTTGTAGTTGATTAGTGGATCTGCATGATTATCTGTATTTGTTGGCTCTGTGTTTATGTTATTTGTTACATATGTTGACATATTGTGTTGGGTTGAGGTTGTACTGCTTTGTGCGGTAGCCAACAAACCCAGAGCTATCCAGACATAAGTTGTGGGCCCCGAGGGCAAGCCAAACTTATGTTGTGGGCTTGGAGAAATCCAGATATGAGCTGAGGGCCCGATTGGAATGCCAGAATCATATTGTCGGCTCGGGAGCAATGCAGATATAAGTTGAGGGCCCAATTGCCATGCCATACTCATATTGTGGGATCAGTAGATGCTATTATATGTGTATGTGTGTTGGTACTTTAGGGGAACTCACTAAGCTTTGGCTTACAGTTTTAGTTTATTGTTTTCGGTTTTTCTGAGGATCGTGGGAAAGCAAATGCGTGATCGTGCACAACTTCCTGTTTTATGTCACTGGGTCTTGGGAAAACTATGATTTTGAAATAATGCTTTGAAACAATGACTCCTTTTGTAAACAACGTTGGTTAATGGTTGATTTTTAAAATTTTAAATGTCTTTGATATTTTGGATGTTATAGTCTAGAATCATGAATTAGGTTACTGGGATCTTTTTAGAAGCCTTTTATACATCCAGTAGAAAAACGGTTGTATATGTGATCGCAGGTAGGCATATATGCGATCACATATTCCATGAAAACGGGTGCCAGGCCAGTTTAATGAAGTACATTGCGATTCTGAGGGTTTTTTGGAAAATATGCGATCGTAGGTTTGGTTATATGCGATCGCATAAATTCTTTTTTTTCTTCCATCTGAATTATTGGCACGAAAAATCCTTGAAGCTCATCTGTGATCATATATGCGATTGCATAAACAACATATGTCGTCGCATATTCCTTATTTTGTCTCTTTTTGTTCGCAATTCTTCCTTCCAAGCTATTCTTGATCATTCCCAGCATCCTTCCTTAGTTTCGTCTCCAATTGAGCTCCAAAGCTTCCAATAACTCATCCCAAACTCACGTAGTCGTCCATGTGCTCCAAATTTCCCTGAAAATCATAACAAACGTAAGTAGTACAGGCCTTCTGCAAATATAATGAGAAACACACAATTTATAATAAAATTAGGGAGATAGTTAGCTTTTTATAGAAAAATAGCGAGAAAAACGTGCTAAAAGATGCATATAAATAGCATCTAACAGTATCTTACGACATCCCATCTCAGAATCTGATTATTCTGAGGTCCTCAGCAATAAATGAATTTTAAGGTTATCATTAAAGTTTTTATTCAAAAACATTTTTCATGAATATATTAACGATAATTTTCTTTATGATTTCCTCTTAATTCTCAATAACCACGCTTTGACACACGTTCCAATAAAGTACTGAGTGTTTTCTGAACTGAATCAACGGTTACCCTTTTTGAACGAACAACTGTCCCATCCATTACTCTCAAATGTCACTTAGGAAGCCCTTTTGGGCTATGCATTAAATGTAACTCATTTTGGTTTTTTGTGTGTCATCATTTCATTTTTCGACTCGACCCGAAACATCCAACATATATAAGGATTTTGAATCCTAACTGTTCCCACTTTTCACTTTTGGCTATCGTCTTCATAGAGCTTTTTCTTTTGTACTTTGTTTCTCAAGCTTTTGAAAACATCTGCAATGGCTTCCACTCCTTCTAAAACTGCTCCCAAAACTTCCAAACCTGCAACCAAGAAAAAATCATCAAGGTGTCCACGTCGTCCTCCTCCACTGAGTTCAATCTCAGAGAAACAACCCAGTTGTTTTCTCTTGATCCATGGATTATGATGAATCCGTACGCATCATGATCGAGTTCATCTCCCGCCATCTAATCACAGTTCCTCTCACCAAAATCCCTAACCCTAATTTTCATCTTTGACTTCTTTACAAAGGTTTTGAACGAGTGAAGATCGACAAAGATGTTCTTGAAACGAAGATCGCTGACGACAAGATTGTACTAGTTTACAAGGCTATCTTCCTCAAAGCCATACGAATTGTAGAAAACCCAAAGGTTTTCGAGTACACGAACCAATTTCTAAATAATTTCAGTCTTTTTTTACTCAAATCGGTTATAATGGCGAGTTCAAGGCAAAAGAATTCAAGAAATCGGCCGTTCCTAGCCTTTGGACTACCTTGATGCACCTGATCCGTCGAAGTTTATCTGACAAACATGGTGGTACAGACACCATGATAAAAGACTATCTCTACGTTGTATACACCATCTTCACCAGAATAGCTGACACCGTCGACTTACCGAAGGTGTTATGGCAAGATTTTCAGAAGTTTGCAGTCAAGAGGAAGCCAAACGAGATTTCAAGTCCAAGATTCTGGGATCTGACGCTACAATAGTTATACTCCGAGAGACATGAATCCATTCTACTCAATTCGTACATCCAAGAGGTATACTGCTCTTTAAAAGCTATTACGACTTATAGGTTACCGAATCAATCTACCATCGGACCTATTAGACGTCTACTTAAACATATGTTGTCCATTGTTCCATCCAACTCACCACATCGCAAACATAATCATGAGATATTGGTTGTGTTCGACCCAACACAACCTGCCCCGATAGAGGATGAAACTGCCACGAATGAGAGCAAATCCACCACTTTTGGAGGATGCATCAAACATATTACCAAGTGTAAGGCATCTCCTACTAAAGTTCGAACCAAAAAGAGAACCAAAGCTGGTGAATCTTCTCAACAGGATTCATAAATCGGCATTCGATATGACTCTGGATCTTAGCCTACCCCACCCGACCACTCTTCTGAAGTACCCTTCGGAGCTTCAATATCACTTGCACACACACACATGGGGAGTCTGCTCATAATCTACCCCCATCTTATCAAAATGATGGTGCATGTATTGAACAAAGTCCCTTGAAGCCCCCCTGTGACACACTCACGAGTCATTTCGGAAATCCTCTCATTTCTTTACAAGCACAATCAGGGGCCCCTGCCTCTAATTCCTAGCTCTCCGAAGCTGGAGTAGTCTCTCCTACTTCGAAAGCCACAACTGGTCTGATACCTGCTTCAGGTAAAGGACGATCGGGTATTTTTGATAATGATTGGTCAGATTTTGTTGATAGGGCTCATTCAAGACATTCAGAGCTCACCAGAGAAAAAGTTGAACACACACTCATTTCTATGAGTCAACGAGCTCTTCGAAGTCGTCTTCCTTTCACCTTCCCATCAAATGAAGAAATAGATCAGGAGCTTCAACCATTCATCAACTCTGAGCCAAAGACTCTGAGTACCGAGGCTCCAATTCCTGACAACACTGAATATGATCCACCAATGTTTATAAGTGCATAAGATCCTAAACCTAATGAGGAAGATGATCTTTCCGATGATATCATATTTGAAGATGATAATACTTTAGTTCGTTTTATTCTGATTCCTACAACTTTCAAAATTCTACAGAAGCCCTCTTCCTCAAAACTACATTATGATTTCGGTCTATCCTCCTCCTCTGAGGAATCCAAAGAAGAAGAAAATATTGAAGGAAACATGCACTCCTCTCCTCCTCCTAAAGATACCTTGAAAGGTGATCAAGATAAGCTCAAGATACTTCGGTTGATGATTCCAAGCCTTCAGAGCTAAATGATGATGACAATGAAGATGATAGAAAATCTGAAAGTTCCACCTCGGACACAGGATCCTCCGATGAGAACGTTGCAAATCCTTTTGCCCTGTTGGAACTCCGAGACAACATTTCCACAACCAACTCCAAAGTCAATAAACTTGATCAGAAAGTAGCTGGCCTTGGTACGAAACTTGATCAGAAAGCTGCAAATCTTGACTCCAAGATCGAGCTCATCCTCAAATCTCTTTCCGAGATCCAAGATGCCACTCCCTTGGAACTTGATCGAGCCAATTAGTTAGATCAGCTTATTTCGCTTCGTCTCGGTCATACTCTTGAAGATGTTGAAGCACGCTACAAGGAAAACATGGACAGTCACCATGATGCTCAAAGTTCATGATGGCATGCTTTCTTCCACCAAGACTCTAATCAAGCAAACTCACGTCCGACATGAAAAACAAATTCAAAGGTTGGAGAAGGAAATTCATCAGAAGGACACGATGAACATGGTTCTGCAAGAAGTGCTCATCAAGGTGATTCATGCAACTCAACATCACCTAGATATTCTGAATTACAAGTTCGATGAAATGCTTCGCATCATTGATGAAACTTTCGATCATCTCAAAGCTCAAGCTCCTACTGCTGAGGCATATGATTTGCTTTCCAAGCAAATCGACATCATCTTTCAGAAAGTTTTTGATAGATTGAATGAGTTGAAGTCTGATCAAGTTCTTGCATCGGAGGCAGGGCCATCCCATGCAAGTGGGGGAGAAAGAAGAACGATACAATGGAAACCCATCTCGGACTATGTGCTACGAGATGAATCTACTGATGAAGAATTTATGGAAATGGAAGTTATGGAAACTGAAGAGGTTGAAATTGATGAATATTTGGCTAGAAATGTGATTTTAGGATTTCAAGCCATCAGGGAACAACCTGTCAAAGTCCTTTCAGAAGCTGAAAAGATGAAATGGTCCTCAGTCTCTTGGCCATCATCTTTAGAAGAAGTGTTCAAATGGAGCCAAGACATGGCGAAGCTCAAAACCAAGCTTACGATTGATGCCTTCTGAGCCAATCAATCCATGCTTCCTCCAATTCCTGCTCTAAGGATCGCTCAAATTGATGAAGGTTCTCCCACCCGGAAACCTGATGAAATTTTTAAAGAGCCTCTGATTCCTCCTCCATCTGAACTATTCATCACATAATCTGGTCGTCAAATCATCTCTTCCATTTCTGACAAGATGAAAAATTCAAAGACAAAGGCAAAAAGATAGATGCAAGTTCGAACAGCCCAATAAAGTCGTTTAGAAAGTCCGAGGGTTGGTCCTAGGAAAAAATTGATCAAGCATTGGAAGAAAGCATCCGGATTCAAGCTCTCAAAGACAACCTTAATCCGATGTCCAAGAAGGAATCATTGATGATATACATTTCATGTCCTTGGTGTATTTTGATCTTCCAACACAAGATTCTCATCAACTGGACTTGCCAATCTCTCCACATGGACGCTTTTACATCAACTTTGCACATCTGCATCCAAATGATGGCCCTCAAACTATCATCCGAACTGAGCATGAGAGATTTAACACCTTTTATTTTACCAATGAACGACCCCAAACAGAAGTATGGTCTCAAAAAAGAATCACCAAGATAGTTGGCCATGATAGAAAAGTCCAGAGGAAGTTTGATCTTGATTGTCTCCTATACAAATACTATATTTCTCATAGAAAAGAATCTACCATCACAATCACAGATGCAGACTTTCCTTTGATAAATCCAAATGACATTCTTGTCATTGCTGCTCACCTCCGAGATCGTCAATCAAATGATTCAACCATCGGAGCCTACAACTCAACTATTTGCTTCTTGAAGGACTACATCGTTGAATTCTATCGATCATATGTAGAGTTCGATCATCTCTTTTGAAAAGAAAAATTCTTGGCCAAAATCACTTCCGAACTTCCTGAAGCTCAGATTTTAGCTAAAGGAGCCATCGAAGAACCAGAACTTGGTTAAATCTACCTAAAGAAGAAGACCAATCAAAACGAATTTTTCCGAGTGCTAGACAAACATCTTGTTCCTACCAAGATTCTCCAAAAGTTCATCTCCAATGCGGACAAGAGTGATTCTTCAGAGCATGTGAAAAAGTAATTTATCGAGCATCTCAGATGGTACATCGAAATCCGAAGCTGGCTTCAAATTGCTTATCTATTTGTGTTTAATGAAGCGAAGTGTTGAGTCAAATGATTGCTAAGGTTACTTAGGATGGGATTGTTGATAGATGAAAAGTGACTCCTTAGCAATCAAAAGTAAAACCTACTCCGAAATGAGAAGTGTTCCGAGATGATGCTGATTCCAAAGTGAAGATATGTCTGAGACACATCCTTTTGTTACTTCTCATATGATTCTGTAATGTGCATTAAATGTTCTTTGTACTAGTTTGTCACTTAGTAGTTGTTTTATTGTATAGTACATGGGACAAGATCAAAAGATGCAACTTTGTCAGTATGTTGATCTTCAGTTGTCTTTTAGTTCATGTACTTTAGCAGATTTGTCTTACTTGTCATTCCTTGTCTATTTAAGGAATTGTAACCTTAGTGTTAAAAATACAAGTGCAATATTCTCTTTCACATCAATACTAAGAACTATTCAGTTAACTCACTCTCTTTTACATTCTTATTGTTCTTAAATTGCTTTGCATTGTTCATACTTATTAATCATTCATATCTTGAACACTTTGTTGAATATCACTATTTCGAGACAAGACTGGTTTACCAGAATTGACTGGGTCTTCATTAGTTGCAGACATTGATCTTAACTTAATTCAAGGTTTAGGTTTTTAAACCTTGTCCGTGCAGATCGTTATTGATTTCACAAGGACCATCCAGATGGTCGAGTATATGTTGAGAGCATGTGCTATAGATTTTGGTGGGAGTTGGAATTCCTATCTTCCTCTGGCTGAGTTTTCTTACAAAAAAAAGCTATCACTCCAGTATCGGTGCGCTGCCATTTGAGATTCTCTATGGGAGCAAGTGTCGTACCCCGGTCTGTTGGGGAGTGGTCGGTCACAGGGTCATGGGAAAGACCGATGTAGTTCTTCAGACGACAGAGCTTATCCAACAGATCAGACAGAGGTTGCAGACAACTCAGAGTCGGCAAAAGGCTTATACTGACAGGCATCGATTCGAGTTGGAATTCTAGGTCGACGATATGGTTTTACTGAAAGTATCACCCTAAAAGGTTGTCATAATCTTCTTGAAGAGGAGCAAGTTAGGGCCACAGTATATTGGATCGTGTCGAGTGATAGTCAGGGTTGACAGGGTAGCCTATCGATTGGATCTGCCTGAGGAGCTCAGTCAGATTCACATAACATTTCACGTCTCTCAGTTAAGAACATGTGTAGCTAATGATTCAAAGGTGGTTCCTTTAGAAGATATTCAGGTTGATGATCGCCTGAACTATGTTAAGGGACCAGTGGCAATTTTGGATAGGAAGACGAAGGTCGTGCGCAACAAGGTGGTATCTTTGGTTAAGTTCCAGTTGCAGCATCAGAAGGGTTTCGAATGGACTTGGGAACCCGAGGCGGAGATGTGGGAGCACTACCCTGAGTTGTTCGCAGCACCGGACTTCGAGGATGAAGTCTGATCCAAGTGAGGGAGAATTGTAACATCTACTATTCAGGTAACTTTCCATTTATGCCCTAAATATGAAAATTGTTTGCAAAATCGGTCCCTTGACTCCTTATGAGAAAAACGTGTGTGAGCCTTGTACGCTGGTCGTACTCCACTATACGTTGGGCGTAAGTGGCTGAGGGTCAAACCCTAATTTTTAGGGTTTGGGCCCTATTTAAGCATCATTAATTCCTTAAGAATTCTTCCCTCATTAGCCTCCACCTCTCATTTCATCCATTTCTAACCCAAATATCCATTGGTGGTGTTTTGAGCTCATTTTTGTGTTTGGTGTCCATTGTGGAAGGATGGAAGCCATTGGAAAGCAAGAAAGGAGCTCCAAGATTGATAGATCTGAGTTTTACACCCCTTGAGTAACCTCCACAATGTATAAAGTTATGAACTTGTTGATTATCTCATTAGCTCTTGCTAGATGTGGAGTTTTGTACTTTTTAGTCCCATAATCTTGGTCCATTTAGGTATGAGCTACTCTACACCAAATGAGTTGTCCTTTTGGACTTTTTAGAGTGTCTAGTGTGATAAAAAGGGGATCTGGGTCCTTCTTTTCCTTCCATGCAAAGGTTTTGATGTCTTAAAGGATTAATGAGTTAGGGTTTTAGCCTTTGGGACTTTTCTAGCCATGGGAAGTCATAAATGTGGAAACTTTATGAATTAGACTGATATGTTGCGCTTACCTAGTCAAGACCTCGTATCTGGATCAAGGGAGTGCACTACGCTGGGCATAGTGGCTGAGTACGTCGAGTCTACTCAGTTTGAGTTGACTCATTGCCTTTTTACCTTTGACCAGGATTTTCACTAAACTTGACTTAAGGGTATTTTGGGTATTTTGAGTCGAGTTTTGAGATTTGGTCACTGTTTGTTGCATAGATGACCTGTAGAGTTGGTATTCGTAGCAGCATGTTGTTTAGCTATTTTTCAGACTGTGAGGTGAGTTTTTCGTCACTATACTTGTGGGTTGAAGGCACCAATGTCGGCCCACTAGGTTATGTACCCTGATATATAGGATATTGTTATGTTGTAGTGATTTGTTAGATCTATATCCTGGTATATAGGATGTTGCTATGCAGTAGTGATCTATAGATATGCTTGTTTGTCTGTTGATTGGTTATATGTTTAGTTGTAGCATATGTCGACATAGTGTGGTTTTGGGATGAGGATTTACTGCTATGTGCATAAGCCAACAAACAGGGGCATTCCAATCTGATGACTAACTGGGCCAAGGCATTCCAGTCTGATGACTGATTGGGTCGAGGGTAATCCAGTCCGATGACTATGGACCCGAGGATATTCCAGTCCAATGACTGATTGGGCTCGTTGCATATTGGCATTCCAGTTCGATGACTAATTGGGTCGAGGCATTCAAGTCCGATGACTGATTGGGTCGGGGGTAATCCAACCTGATGGTTGTGGATCCGAGGGTATTCCAGTCTGATGACTGATTGGACCCAACATGCATGATTGCATATAGTATATGTTGTGTGGTGGTAATTTTATGGGGGAGTCACTAAGCTTTGGCTGACAGTTTTAGTTTTATGTTTCAGGTAATTCAGATGATCGAGGCAAGGTGAAGGCTTGATCCTGCACATCATCTTGGATTTTATGAGATTATGATTTTGGGGTACTCTAATTCATGTTAATGACTTTTGGAAACTATGATTTGTAAACGCTTATGGTTTTGGATTGGTTTCAAAAATGAAAAAATTTTACGTTGATTTTTGGGATGTTAAAAACTAGTTATCTTGTTTAGATTTCATAGTACTAATAATTAATACAACTAATACAAAGATCATGCAATTAGTGAACACATAATTATTTAAATATATTCAAACTATTAACGATATGATCTAGTGATTTCTTGTCAATGGTCATAGCAATAAATTGAAGCATAACATGGATAACTAATACTCTCTAACACAGTTAACGTCAACAATTAATATGCCTAACCCTTGGATTTGATCAATCTTTAGTCCTAACAGTTTAATGGTTATAAACTGATTATGATTCAAGTTAATGTAACTAGATTAGTCTTCTAACTACACATAACTCAATAATAGTTAATAAAAATCATAACTTTAACATGAAAAGCAAAGTGATCAATCAATCACAAGTATTAATAAAAATCACATAATCCAACTAACGAAATGAAAACATATTCACGAAGGTTCATCTACATCTAGAAAAAGTAAAGGGTTTTACATCATAATCGGTACACTAAAGCAGAAAAACATCACCAAAAGATTGTGAGACACCATCATCAAGCAAACCCAAAGTGAAATCTCGATGCAATTAGCGCTTGAATCCTCAAATCCTTGTTCCAATCGAATCTCTAGCTTCAAAGTAGACCCCTAAAGGATTTTTGGACATCAAAACAAAGTAAAGTTGCAACTATAGGGTGCCAAAGGCTGTAGCACGATTTGGGTTGGAAATATCATGTTTTTATAGATCTGGTGACTCCACAGTATGGTAGAGGTCTCACCACGACGTGGTGGTCGATTTCCTTGTTGCACACGAACACATATACTGAGACAAAAAAAATTTCGGCATTTTTGATCCACCACAGTGTGGGAACTAGAAATCCTTATTTGGCACAAACACAAAACTCTTCGGAATTTTGTTTATTTTTTCAGAACATCTTTAATTTCCTAAATCGGAGTTACGAGCCATTAGATATGACCAAAAAACTAAAAAGAGGTCAATTTGTCCAACAATATCCTTTTTGCGTCTTTTTCAACTCTGTTCTCCTCCTTTTTCATCCCAGCTCCCATTTTAACTATAATTGAACATTTCAAAGTATATTAAGTATCATATATCTTAAAATATAATATATTTACTCAAATTTATTAGGATAATGTCCTAAAATACATAGTTAAATAAGGCCATAATAACATACATTTAACACTAGTATGTGGAAAAGAGTTTCGCTCAGACTTAAGAAATTGATTATGAGGAAGCATTCTCACTAATAGCTAAGAAAAGGTATATTTAAGTATTTGTTACCATTTTTGTCTCTTTTGTTTAAATAGTAGTAAAATGGATGCTTAAACGACTTTCCTTAACAGGAAACCTTTAAAGAATGTATGATACATCTTGAAAGGATTTAAACTTACAAAGTACCCAAACAAGGTGTGTAGGCTTGAAAAAACTATTCATAGATTTAAACAAGCATTGCATGGCAATAATTTGTTCTTCCATCAAAAGAGTCAAAGAGTGTTGTCCTTCTATAAGTCGAGATGAGTCTTGAGTATATGTCAAAGCTAGTGGGAGTGTCGTTGTCTTCCTGGTATTGCATGTTGATGACAATACGCTCATAGGAAACATTGTCCCTAAGTTGCAAAGAGGAAAATATCATGAATTATTTTGATATGATAGACATAGGGGAAGCAACACTGATACTTGGTATTTGGATCTAAAAGTATAGATTAATATATTTAATAGGACTCGGTCAAAGAAAAATGTGTTGAAAGGTTTCAACATAGAAAATTACAAGAACGAAACTGTTCATATGCATCTTAGCAAGGACTTAAGTGAATCTCAAAATTTTGTTCTAGTCATGAAAATGATAGGATGAGTCAAGTCCCATGTTCTTCGGATATAGAATCGATCATGACTTGTGTTTATTCTGATATTTCAGATATTTTGAACATTGTGAGATTATATCAGACATTTGCTCAACTGAATCGGTAGACAACTGTCAAGGACATATTGAGGTATTGAAAGATACCAAGGATTTGTTGTTTGTAAACAGTAAAGAACATGATTGAGAAGAGTTATAGTGACATAAATTTTAGAGATGACTCTAAGTTATAGTCTAAATGGTCATTCTTTTTAAATATTAGTGTGGTGACATGAATATTTCATGTAGGAGATAGTGGTAGACTCAACAATATGAGTCAGATTACATTAGTGCTAGTGAAGTATCCAAGGAGCGTACCTGGACTAGAAAACTTCATAGTTGGCCTTGGAGTTGTTTTGAGTAATAAATTGCCATTAGAAATATTATGTGAAGGTGAAATCGCGTTGACTAATGATCCTAGAGACCACATAAGGTTAATGCATAGAAAGAGGAAATTACATTGCATCCAAGAAAAGCGTTGAGGATGGAGATCTAATGGTGAAGTGAGCATCATTCTTGATGATTCGTTCACAATAGAGATAACCCAAAGAAAACATGATATGTATGATGAAGGCACATACATGATAAATGATTGACAAGTTTAGTTGTCTACTACCCCGAAACATTCATACAATCAATAAATATGTAATTATATGGCTATTAGATAATAGGGAATTATATATATTCAAAGAGTATGATACCATAGAAAATTAGTTTATTTGTAACGTACCAAAAATAAGACCAAAAAAATTTCATTTTAAATTGATAAAACCGTAATCCAACACATCATCATAAAACCAATATGGATCAAAGTGTATCAATACGAACCAAAAGTGCCTAAAACATAAACTGAAAATCGTAAGCACAAAGCTTAGTGATTTCCCCAAAACACCACATACCATACATAATAAACATATAATGGGCCCCACCCATCACCGGGCCCTGCTCAACATCGAGCCCCACTCTGTATATAGATCTGTCAGTCATCAGGCCGCATCTGGCATCGGGCCTCGCCCGGTATACATATAGACATATAGACATATAATCATACACACACATGAGATAATCACAAAGATAATAGCATACAGTACAGTTATCGGGCCCCGCCCGGCATCGGGCCTTGCCCGACAAGTATACCAACACATAACACATGAAAGAGTCATGCAAACACCTAGCATCCTAACATAATAAATCATGGGCCAACATTGGTGCCTTCGACCCACTAAACCCAGTGAGGAAATTCACCTCTAACTGCTGAATCACTCAGATAAATCTCTGTCCGCTGGTCTGGCAAATCCCCGAGCTGTCATCATAAAACACATTCAATTAATAATTGAATTCCAACCCATATCCAAGAGTCTAAGCTAGGGTAAAAGACCAATTTAACCTTTATCTAACTTGGCCCAAAACTAAGGCCCAACTCAACCATACAAAGGCCCAATTCCTAAAGCCCAATATATATGTGGCCTAATCTTCCAAATTGGGTTCGAACCCATCATGGGCCTAAAATCCAAGGAAGCCCAACATGCTAGTCCAAAGCCTAAACCCCCTAATGGCCCAAGGCCCAAAGTCGACCCATTGGGCTTCTACACAGAACGCCTCGCATTCCTCCCTACGACGCCTAGCGTCTGAACGCCGAGTGTTCACATGCAAAAGCCTGGCATTTGCTCGTTGCTTCCCAACTTTCAAGCCAATGACTTAATGGCTTAAGATCTCATGTCTAAACTTCAGGTCCAAGCATAATGGAATGTCTAAATCCATAAAGTTGCAAACTTTATGGCCATGCATGGCTACAATGAGCCCAACACCAAGATCCTAACTCAAACTCAACTACAAGGCTCCAAAACTATTCCATGGAGCATTATAAAGACCCAAGATTGCATTTTTATGATTCTAGACTCACTATTATGTTTGAAAGGACAGTCCAAACCTCTGGAGCATTCCAAACTCACAAAGATCAAGTCTTTGGGACCAAAAAGAACCTACACTAGCCCTAAATCAAAATCTAACAAATGAGACATCAATGTCTGAACTTTATACCCCAAAATGATGCTCCAAGATGTCAAGAGTCTAGATCCACAAGCTAAAGTGCAACCACAATACTCCAAAGATCTTCCTTCCCTTTCCAAGAACACTAAAAGACACAAAAAGATGAACCAAGGCCTCAAACTCTCATACACACTTAGGTTTTCGAAATGAGGATGGAGGCTGGAGTAGTGAAGGGCTTAGAGGCAATAATGTTCTTTAAATAGGGTGCAAACCCTAAGGATTAGGGTTTGGTCTCTGCGTGCAAACACCCGACATCCATTATAGAATGTCTGGCGTTTGAATGCCTAACGTTCCATGCCAAATGCCCGGAGTTTGGACCAAAATGTCAAAAATTAACACAACAAGGTTAAAAGTGCAAATACCTGGAAACCATGGTGTTACAAGTCTCCCCTACTTGAATCTGACTTCGTCCTCGAATTCCGCTCAAATAACTCTGGGTAGTGCTCCCTCATCTCATCATCTGGCTCCCATGTCCATTCTGAACCCTTGCGATGCTGCCACTGGACTTTCACCGACTCAACAACTTTGTTCCTCAAGGTTTTAGTCTTCCGGTCAAGAATTATCACTGACTTCTTGATATAATTCAGGTGGTCATCCACCTGAATATCCTCAAATTGAACCACTGTGGAATCATCCACTAAACAATTCCGCAACTGAGAGATTTGGAACGTGCTATGAATCTGACTGAGCTCCTCGGGAAGATCCAAGCGATATGCGACCCAGCCCACCCGGGCCAAAACCTTGAAAGGACCGATGTACCTGGGGCCCAACTTGCCCCTATTTTAGAATCGGATGACACCTTTCCAAGGTGACACCTTCAGGAGAACCATATCCCCCACCTGGAACTCTAAATCTGATCGGCGTCTGTCGGCATAACTCTTATGTCGACTCTGGGCTTTCTGGAGTCTACTCTGAACCTGTTGTATCAACTCAGTGGTCTTGAGTACCACCTCGTTACTCCCCATAACCCGTTGAACGACCTCACCCCAATAAATCGGGGTCCTGCATTTCCTCCCATAGAGCATCTCAAAAGGAGGTCGGTCGTTGCTGGCGTGATAGCTGTTGTTATACAAAAATTCCGCTAATGGAAGATATGTATCCTAACTCCCACCGAAGTCCAAAACACACTCCTGAAGCATATCCACTAAAATCTAGATGATCCGCTCACTATATCCGTCAGTCTGTGGATGGAAGGCTGTGCTGAAATGCAGACGAGTACCAAACTCGTCGTGGAGCCGCTTCCAAAATATGGAAGTAAACCGGACGTCCCTGTCTGAAACCACAAAAACCGGTACCCCATGCCTTGCCACAACCTCCCTGATGTATACCTTAGCCAACTTCTCCGCAGAGATACCTCCTGAATCGGGATAAAATGCACGCTCTTGGTCAATCGATCCACGATAACCCAAATCGAATCCACTATGCGCTCAGTCCGAGGTAACTTCGTAATGAAATCCATTGTAATATCCTCCCATTTCCAAACGGGAATCTCCAACGGATGCATCTTTCCGTGAGGTCGTTGATGCTCGATATTGACTTTCCTACAAGTCAAGCACCTATCCACATACCAAGCCACATCCCGTTTCATGCAGGGCCACCAGAATCTCAGATGGAGACCTTGGAACATCCCACCTCATCACGGCCTCAACCTTGGCCGGATCAACCAGAATATCGTTCTAGTTGACATGGTGCCCTAGAAATTGCACCTCGTGCAACCCAAACTCACACTTGGAGAACTTCGCAAAAAGTCTCTCCCACCTCAAAGTCTCCAGCACCTCCCTCTAGTGCTCCTCGTGGTGCTCCTGGGTCTTGGAATAGACCAGGATATCATCAGTGAATACAATCACAGACCGATCCAGCATCGGCCTGCATACACGGTTCGTGAGGTCTATGAACGCAGGTGGAGCATCGGTGAGCCCAAAAGGCGTCACTAGGAACCTGTAATAACCATAGCGAGTCCGGAAGGCCGTCTTCTGAAGATCCTCCTCTCTAACCCTCATCTGATGATAACCTGAACGCAAATCAATCTTGGAGAGCCAAGATGCACCCTGAAGCTGGTCAAACAGATCATCAATCCTCAGGACTGTATAACGGTTCTTCACCATCATCTTATTCAGCTCCCGGTAGTCAACGCACATACGATGAGACCCATACTTCTTCCTCATAAACAAGATCGGTGCTCCCCAAGGTAAACTTCTCGATGGAATGAATCCCTTGTCTAACAGCTCCTGCAGCTGTGTAGACAACTCCTACATCTCGGGAGGAGCCACAGATACGGTGCTTTGGCTATCGGAGCCGCTCCTAGAATCAGATAAATATTGAATTCAACTTGCCTCTCCGGAGGCACCCCGGTAAAATCCTCCGGGAACACATCCGGATACTCCCGCAAAATCGGCACATCATCCACAGTCGCCTTACCCTTATCCCGGGTATCCATAACATAGGCGACGAATCCGGAACAACCCTAATGAATATAGCGTCTGGCCCTCGCTGCTGAACACAAAATCGGCCCACACTAAGCTCTTTCTCCCTGAACCACTGACTCTCCCCCACTTGGGGTTAGAATCCGTACTAACTGGTGCTCACAATCGATCACCGCCCCATTAGGACTCAACCAGTCCATACCCACGATGACCTTGTTCCAGCACAAAGGAATAGGAACCAAATCAATCGGGTACTGCTCGCTGAACATCTGAAGAATACAACCCCGATGAACCCTTGCTACCCAGAAAGATCGATCATCTACAATCTCGACGTCTAACGGACAATCCAGCTCCCCCGGAGCTCAAGCAAACCTCTTGATAAGCGTAAGCGATACAAAGGATCCGGTAGCCCCTGAATCAAACAATACCAATGCAGAAATACCATTCACGAGGAACGATCCTAAAATAAAACACAAGAATATAAGCAAGCAATTCAATATAAATAAAGATATAAGGACAAGATGCATACCCGTCACCACATCTGGTGTTGCGCGAGCCTTCTCGTATGTCAATTGAAAATCCCTGCTCTTCACCACAGGTGTATCCGCCTTGCCCTGGCGGCTATCAGTGATCCTCAACGTCGCTGGAACAGATGATACCACTGGTCCCGCTGCTCCCACACTCGAACAATGGGCCTTCTTGTGGCCCTTATGATTGCAATGGAAGTAAATTAGATCAGATACTAGGGTGGTGGTAATGGTAGCAGTACAATCCCTTCTAATATGACCCGTTCGGCCGGACTTGAAGCAGCCAAAACCACCCACCCTACAGGCCCCATCATGCTTCTTGTCGCACTTGCCACATCGGCTCCGGCCCTGCTGGCCTCTCGATCTCGAATCAAATACATTGGGCCTCTTGCATGAACTCCCTGAAACCTGAGCCTGATCTGACTTCCTCTTCCTCTCCATCTCAAGATCAATCTCCCTTTTCCTATCCCTCGTTATCATATGCTTTAGTGTCCTGCAACTGGATCGGCTCACAAACTGCTGAATGCACTCCTCACCATATCATGGTACCTCGCCTTCTTCATCTCCTTGTCCGCTACATACTACGGAACCAACAACGCTCTCTCCCGGAATATCGCAGTGATCTCAGCCACCGCCTCAGTAGTCTGGCGGAGATCCTGAAACTCTTGTGCCAACTACTACACCTCAATCACTGGTGCAAACTCAGCCCTAAATCTAGTCACAAAATCATCCTATGTCATGGACTCAATCGCCTCGCCTCCCAAGGCATGTCCTACCTCCTCCCATCAGTCCTGGGCTCTGTCTTTCAAAAGACAGGAAGATAGTCTGACCTTTTCCCCATCGGGACAACTGATGGTGCGGAAGGCGTTAGTGTCATCCACTAACTAATGTCTGCTCTCAATCGGGTCCTTCTCCCTGTGGTAGTCTGGAGCCCCACATGCCCGGAACTCCCTGAAGGTCAGTGAACACGTCCCAATCAAAGCTACCATCTCAGAATGGAAAGAGCCCAAACGCTCCCCCAACAACTCCACAATACCCTCCTTGATCATACCAAAGATCACAAGAGTCTGCTCAAGTATGCAACGCGTAATCTTAGAAGAAATGAACTCTCGTGTCTGATCATCGAACTGCCCGACTCCAGAACCTGAGCCCGAGCCCTCACCAGCACCTGAACTACCAACAGTTCTGCCTCGAAGAGTCACCATACTGAAAATAGACCATATAAACCATCAGAATACGCATCAAAATATATATCGAGGAATCACATATGCTACAAGCTTCTTGATTTCGTCTCAACTCTCATTGAATCGAGTACGAATCATCTACTTCCAGTAGTAAGGGTCCATACTACCTTCCACATCTATACGTACTTTCCTCAATGATTTCCTTGAATCCGCAAAGTCACTCATTATCCGAACAATTAACCCTCATCAAGATAAGGCTCCCAACACTTAATATATTCCTAGGTTTTCCTAGGGTAATCTCCATACCACTCTCCCCCATCAGCTGCAGAAGGGACTCATGCTACACCCCCCCTATAACTAGCTCACGATTACAATTACATATCACTAAGACCAAATAATTCTTCGAATGAGAGGTCTCACACTACAACGGTTGGACTCAAACAAGAGTTGTGTAATAGAGTTAAAACCTAACCTTCTGAAATTATTTAGTCTCAATAATATGTAAATTAGCATATTCGCTTACTAGCTAGGTGATGTTAGTGGGAACTCCTAAAAAGTACAAAGCAAGCAACATTCGAGCATTGAGTAATCAGAACCAAACATAACCTAATCAGGCCATCCTTTCACTCACTGATAAGTACTAGCATGCAAGTCTACAAGATCATACAGAAGGCACATAAAGGAATATCTCCTACCATTCTATCATGCAAATCCTGAGCAGATCCTCAGACCTAACTAGCATGCGATTCACAGATTCAAAAATCAAATCATATCAAAAATCATGTATGGGTATTTTGGGAAAACTTACTTGAGCTCGGTCGATTGCATGTACCACACCCTTTTCTTTTATCGGAAAATCTTTTTATAAAACATTTCTTTTTTGAAAAACTTTACCAAATCCTCAGTTTGAGTTCAGACATACCTGAGAGTACGTTCGAATCCCTCAAACCAAGGCTCTGGTACCAACTTGTAACATCCGAAAAATAAGACCCAAAAATTTTCATTTTTAAGTTGATAAAACGGTAATCCAACACATCATCATAAACCCAATATGGATCAAAGTTTATCAATACATCATAGAATATCAGTTGAAATCACAAAATGCAGAATAAGGTGATGTGTGCTCTGCAATCATCTCGGGCTCTTCCCTTTCGAACCAGAAGTACCTGAAACATAAACTGACAACCGTAAGCACAAATCTTAGTGAGTTCCCCAAAATACCACATACCATACATAATAAACACATAATGGGCCCCGCCCGTCAACGGTCATCAGGCCCCGTCTGGCATTGGGTCCCGCCCGGTATACATATAGATATATAAACGTATAAGCATACACACATGCGATAATCACAAAGATAATAACATACAGTACAGTCACCGGGCCCCGCCCGGCATCGGGCCTTTCCCGGTAAGTATACCAACACATAACACATTCAAGAGTCACATAGACATTTAGCATCCTAACATAATAAATCATGTGCCGACATTGGTTTCTTCGACCCGCTAAATCCAGTGAGGAAACTCACCTTTAACTGCTGAATCACTCAGATAAATCTCTGTCTATTGGTCCGGAAAATCCCCGCGCTGTCATCATAAAACACATCCAAATAATAATTGGATTCCAACCCATATCTAAGATTATAAGCTAGGGTAAAAGAGCAATTTAACATTTATCTAACCTGGCCCAAAACCAAGGCCCAACTCAACCGTACAAAGGCCGAATTCCTAAAACCCAATATATATGTGGCCCAATCTTCCAAATTAGGCTCGAACCCATCATGGGCCTAAAATCCAAGGAAGCCCAACATGCTAGTCCAAATCCTAAAACCCCTAATGGCCCAAGGCACAAAATTGACCCATTGGGCTTCTGCACAAAACGTCTGCCGTTCCTCCCTACAATGCCTGGCATCTGAACGCCGAGCGTTCACATGCAAACGTCTGGCGTTTGCTCGCTGCTTACCAACTTTCAATACAATGACTTAATCGCTTAAGATATCATGTGCAAACTTCAGATCCAAACATAATGGAATGTCTATAGCCATAAATTTGCAAACTTTATGTCCATGCATGACTACAATGAGCCCAACACCAAGATCCTAACTCAAACTCAACTACAAGGCTCCAAAACTCTTGCATGGATGATTATGAAGACCCAAGATTGCATTTTTATGATTCTAGACTCACTATTATGCTTGAAAGGACCTTCCAAACCTCTGGAGCATTCCAAACTCACAAAGATCAAGTCCTTAGGACCATAAATAACCTAAACTAGCCCTAAATCAAAATCTAATAAATGAGACATCAAGGTCTAAACTTTATACCTCAAAATGATGCTCCAAGATGTCAAGAGTCCATATCCACAAGCTAAAGAGCAACCACAATACTCCAAAGATCTTCCTTCTCTTGCCAAGAACACTAAAAGACACCAAAAAGATGAACCAAGGCTTCAAACTCTCATACACACTTAGGGTTTTTGAAATGAGGATGGAGGTTGTAGCGGTGAAGGGTTTAGAGGCCATAATGTTCTTTAAATAGGGTGAAAACCCTACATATTAGGGTTTAGTCTCTGCATGAAAACGCTCGACATCCATCATAGAACGCCTGGCGTTTGAACGCCTAGTGTTCCATGCCAAACGCCCGGCGTTTGGACCAAAATGTCAAAAATCAACACAACAAGGTTAAAAGTGAAAATACCTGGAAACCATGGTGTTACATTAGTATTGTGTTTCACTTTGCATCTTTTACTTCCTGGATATTAATTTATTCAAAATGCCACAGTCAGTCATACTTTTAGGAGTAGGTATTGATTTAATATTGTCATGGAATATTAGTAGATTGTTCATGGTGATTGGACATGGCATAGAGATTGTTGCAATTTTCATGAGTACTTGGAAAATAGGGATTTAAGTATTAGTTAAACCCGTGCTTAGAGATTACTTCATGGATTCAATCACGAGTAATTCTAAGACGATAATATCTTCTATTCTTGAAACAGAGATATATAAGTCATAGTTTGCAAGTCTCTTGTGCATTGGTTTTACATCATCACATTTGTAACTGGATGTTTTAGAATGTAATTCGATGTATGGCATGGTGAGTAAAGGGTATGATTATATAGTCAGTTTTAATCATTCCTTTTGCCTTAATAGGAAAAGAGATATCTTTGGGCCCCTCGGTGATTTGATGTTGAGATTCATGTGTAAGGCCTCATCCTGACTAAATTAATGTGTTTAATCAGTAGTCTGAATTCAGTCACGATAAATCGGAAATCTAGAAACATAATCTTGGACTACGAGATTGATTTGTATTCATTTCTCGTGTGTATACGGTATGTTGAAGAACAAAAGAATAACTTATCACTTATCTTAGGGCCAACGTCTGTTAATCAGAGTTCGGCAGTGGCTTTGGAAAGCACTCTTTACTGGTTTTTCAAAATATATACTTGCAAGTGTAGTTGGTGACTTATCCAAGTGGGAGACTGTTGGATTAAGGTGTCTAAGGCCTTAACTAAATTGGTATAATCTTTGTGAAAAAAAGTAAAATCCTTTTTAGATTGCTCTCATAACCAGAAATAGCTAGAATTGATATTAAGAGAGAGATAAAATGATTTGTTATTATATTATATGATTAATATATTAATTAGAAATAGTTAATAATTAATTTTGAATTAATTAGAAATTGATTAGAAATGGTTGGAATTAATTAATTAATTATTAATCAGAATTAATCTAAAATTAATTCGGGGTTAATTGGAATTAGTTAGATGTGCAGCGGCTGAATTGTAATTGTTCATAATTGAGCAAGGAAGACAATTCTAGAACCCTCCATGAGCATGGATGGTTTTGGAGGGACTTCTTGGGTTTCTGGAATCCTCTTATAGATGATAAGGATAATTGTCTTGAATAGATAAAATATGATTATTTTATTATTAAAATCAGGGTTTATCCAGGAGATCCCTTAGCTATAATAAGACCCTTTGGCCTCAAAATATATTCGTTATGCTTCAAAGAAGGATGAAATCTGAATTTCATCTTCTCTCCTTACTCATCTTCATGTTTTAGTGTTTTAGGATTTTGGGTGTGAACCATTAGAGACATCCACACTATTGGTGCTTTCTTTCCAAGGAGGTTTTCAAGAGAGTTGTTTGCATCAATGGATTTTGCAAAAGGTATGTGATCTAACTTTATATTCTTCGATTTACATAGTTTAGAAGTTTGTTTCATAAGTATGTTGCTATAACTTGAGAAAATGCCATAGACTTCTAGGTTGCATGTACCCATAATATGATTATGAATCCACTGCGTAAATATTCTTGTTAGTAACCTAGAAAATCCATCAATAACACCACAAATGCTCTCTTGTCTCGTCTTTATTTAAGCCATAATTTATCAAATCAAAACATATTATCATCTTTTATCCCACAACCCACCAATTCTCCCAACCACCCCATCCCCACCCGACACACACGCATAAGCCTATGGCTACACACCCACCCAACCTCGCCCTTCCACCCTAACACTCACACCCCTATACAAACCCTTACCTCATCTATCCGCCCATTCTACCCCACCCTACACCTACTCATATACCTAACCTATCCCACACCTACACCTATATCTACACCCACATCCACATCCATATACACACTCACACCTACAAGTACATGCGTACATTACTGACAAAAAGCATACATCAAGTTTGATGCTCTCCCTACCTCATCCATACACCTACACTCAAAATCATCCACCCACCTACCCATTTAGTTGCCTCATACCGACCCACATCACCCATACATCATATGTCGACACCTATAACCATCCCCAACCTATCCTACCTCATACCCATCCTACCCACGTCCATCCACATACCCGCCCACCCCCACCCCAATCTACACCTATAAACCTCATCTTGCTCCCACCCAGACACATAAACCTCATCCCCACCCATACATATAAACCCTAACCTACCTTCACATCACCCCACCCTATACCCACACCTCCACTCACACCCCATGCTATCCTCACCCACCTACACACCTCCACATTCACCTACTTAATCACATCTTTGCCAACAAGTCGTTGTCGATTCTGATTTTGACGTCCACCCTACCCCTATACCCACACCCACACACACTCGTCTACGCCCACACCAACAACCCCATATTGGTTTGAGTGGGTAAGAGTTTAACTAATTAACGTTTTATCATTTTTATTAAGAATAATATTACGTTATAAAAAATCAATAAAAGGGGATTTTGGTCGTATTATATAAATTTAGTTTCCAATTATTTTGACAAATCTACAAACGAAATGGAAAATGGATTCCATTTCATGTCAACCAAACACGTGATGAATTCTAATTCCTTCAAATTCCAATTCTTTTGACATGTTTCATTTTTTTTTCCAAAATTGCGAACCAAACGCTTCTGACAAAGATAAACTAAAATTGTAAAATTGTATAGTAGCTTAATACATTAGCTTAAAAAATGAAAAATTAAATATATTGCTAATATGATAAAATTGTATAGTAGCTTAATATTATGCACAATTTTCTTTTTAAATTTCAAATGTTATTATTTATTAAAATGGATTTTATTGACTACTAGAAAAACATCTAAAATTTTTTAGACGAACTAACTCACACATTCACTACTCTATTTTTAAATCTAGACATTTTCTTTTAAACGATATTTGAACCCTTAATATTTAGTTGATAGGTATTTTTCTACCAACGTTTGATACCATTAAGTTAGAGACCCAATTGTGATGGGAAGTAGCAGCTTATTCATGAACCATGTGCAAATCGAGATGGAGAATATAAGTGTTAATGTTAGGTTGATCATGTTTGGTTTGTGTAATGGTTTAATATATATTAAGATAAACATTTTTCATGTTTCCAGTACTTTATACCAACATATGGGACGGGACGAAGGAAATCAAAAAGTTTAGTTGTGATCTCTTTATGTCTTAAAACATTTATTTTGAATATTTGTTATAAAACCAATTATTTTACAATCATAAGTCTAAGGTCTATTGAGCTGCTTTCTGCATATTTTTGGCAAGAAGGAAAGGTCATGGTCCAACCTTGAACATCCTGTTAGAAGCAAATTTTACAAAAACAGTGTCGTTTCGATTCCTCGCTCAGCTAACATTTATAATTACATATATAATTGCTACCTTATACGACAACCATATAAATCTTATAATTTTATGCAATCATTCTTTATTGTTTTAAAGAAATACTGTGATTATGGCTAATGAGTGCATTTAGAAGTAGGGATGTGCTCGGTTTCAAAACCGGACTTGAACTGAAATAACCAAAAACTGATAGTGAAGTTTTATAGAACCAAAGACCGAACTGATGTAAGGGAACCGGTTCTGGTTCAGTTTTGGGTATGGAACTGGTGACCAAAAAGTTGTTGGACTTGTGTTTTGGAACCGCTTTCATGTTTAAAACCGGAAATAGCCAAATCCGAAGGGGATGTTTGGTATAAAAAATGGTTAAAAAGGCTGTTTGATTCTTTTTTTTTTTTAAATGCAAGGGCTGTTTGGTACTTGTGTTTAAGGGTATTGTATATAAAATGTTTAAAGGGCTGTTTGGTACTTTTTTTTATTAATTTTTTAAAGCAGGCCCTGTTTTGGTACTTGTATTTTAATGAAAGTGGTGTATCTATGCTATATTCAATTGATATGTTGAAAACATCAAGAACTGCTTCCAAGTTGTTCGTATTTGACTAATTTGACTCAACAATTTCGTTCGTACTCGATCAAGTGATCCCAGTTCTTTGGAACCAAAATACCCAAAACCCAATAGGCCTAAAACTGATATACCCTAAACCGAATTAAAAATTGCTATAACCAAAAATCAGACCGGATATATTATTTCGGTTTATGTACAGTTTTTCGGTTAAAAAGGTTATCCCTATTTAGAAATGTAATATTTTTTATTTTACATAACAATAATCAATGTAACTATTTGAAAACTCAATTGTTTATGATTGTTATTAGCTAAAGTTAAAATAAAAATACTTGAAAAAAAAAATAGTTGTAAAAGTTGATGTTTTAATTAAATAAATAAAAACAATTACAATAGTTACCAAAATTAAAACTTGGGTTTGTTTGGTTTGGTTTGTGAAAAATTGTTTTTAAAGTTTTTAAAAGCAATGGAATCATTTTCATTTTTAGTTTTCAAAAAAACAATTAAAAAATATATTTGGTTAAAACCGATTGAGATTAATTTTTCATTTTAGAAATTAGAAAACTGTCTTTGGACATATATTTCTTTCAATTTTTATTTTCTATTTTTTCAAAATTTTAAATAAGACAATATTTAACATATTTGAACATAAAATAAGTCACAAATTTAATATAAGAATCAACAAAAAATTCAATATGCAACTCAACATAAAAATAAACATAAAATGAAACATTTCTAACAAGACAATTTTAACTACATTAATAGTATTAAGATTGTAAATGTGTATGTCGATGTTGTATATACTTTTCCCATAACATACTAGCAATCAGTTATCTAACTTGAAGCATTTCATCTTGACTAATTGTCACGTGGTTCGGCCAATATGACTTACGTCTGCGAGCATGATGGCATATTCTTATTCACAAGCTTGAAAACAATGTTTGTTACAGTACAATTGAATCTCCAGCTATCAGATGTTATATATAGACAAAGCATACACAAAAAAACCCTAGCTACAAAAACAAACTAGACCTCAATTTCGTTAGTTGATCATCAGCCAAACTAGCTACTAGTCAGCCCGCTAGCTACTTGAACTTCTTCATGGGTAACGTATTTGACAACATATTAGCTGGATTCGCATCGGTATATATCTTTTGAATAGAAAGTCTTTCTTCTTCGAAAACTTCTCTAATGAAATCTATCTTTTGAAGTGAAGATGTATCTTCTTCCAAGACACAAAGCTCTCTAACTGTCAAAACACAAGATAAGCTTCTTCACCTTCAGACTTGTAACGATCCGTTTAAAATAAAATAAATAAATAAACTAACCCTAAAACCCCGAGGTGTATTTTTATTTTATTTTAGCCCTAAATCCGTAATAATTTATCAGAGTTAGCCATAAGGAGTTAAATGTTATAATTTCTAGAATTTGGGATCTATATTGTAACATTTGGGCTTGAAATGTAGAGAATTTCGTGAAGTAGGGGCTGTTTGGTAATTAGTGGACTTAATTTGAAAAAGAAGGGGGATGGAGGGACTGAAAGTGTTAAAAACGCATTAAGTTTGATAGGTGGAGGCGGGACAAAAACTCGTCACCTCCCATCCCTTTGTTCCTCGTTTAAAAGTGCAGCACCCCCAAACCCTACCCCTAAAAACCTTGCAGCCGCCACCCTTCTCACCCTTATCTCTCTAGTCGCCACCTCCTCCATAGTCGCCATCGTCAACCGCCGCAGCTTCTACGGTCGACGAAGACAATATCGCGAGGTGACGGTCGTGTCAGTCGGGGAGATCGGAAGACAAAGTTTGGAGCTGTCGCCGCTGCTATTCTCAGTTAAAGGTCACTCACCTTCCACTTCTCCGCCTCCTTTCTGTCGCGTGTTGCTGCCATTGCTCCGACTGCTACATGTCACCACAAGGGTGTCTGAGTTTGGTGCGTGTTTTGGTGTTGGATGCTCATGTTTCATGTGTGTGTGTGTGTGTTGCTGATGCATGTCGTGAAGTGGTAGGTGCGTCTTGGCTGGCCGGAAATCAAAAAGGACCACCATGGTAGCCAACCATAGTGGTTGCCGCCCTTAATGCTTTTTCTGCCACCACCAGCCAACGTGTGTGGGTGGCTGTGTGTGTAATATGGTGTGTGTGCGTGTTTTTTTAGATGAGATGCTGTATGAATATTCTTGGCCGGAAAAATCAAAGAAAACCTGCCACCACCACCGTGAGGTGGTGGCTGCCACCTCCTGTCGCCGTCTGCCACCATCTTGGTGGCTGTATTGGGCATTTTTCTTGTTCTTTTTGGTGATAGTGTGTGTGTGTGTGTGATGTAGGAACTTTGATGTGTTCTTGGATTTTTGGAATTATCACTTGAAACCGCTGTCGCCGCCGTGTGTAGGTGGCTGCAGCCTTGGACCGCCGCCGACCACCATTGCCCAAGGTGGCATCGGGTGGTGCCCGACCTATTAAACATTAAACTACGTAAACATCTAACTTTAGTCCGAGTGGCACGAGTTTGGGGTTGGAAACCCTAATTAGGGTTTAGAAAACCGTAATGTCAAGAAATAAACTCTAGTTTTGGAGTTAGTCGGGACCCGCGTTAAAACTGTTAATTAAACTTTAAATAATACTTAATAATCCCCCTACAATTAACTTAATGCATTATTGGACTTAATGGATTAAGTCCTTAAGGGGTTAAGTGTGGAACACTAACCCTAATCGTCATTTTATGTGAAACCGTAATCGTTATTTCATTTGAGGTAGTCACTGTTGCAAGTGACTATGACCTGTGATCGGGTATTGACTCGAGTATCTTCCTGTAGGTGAATGGAAGTGAGTTGAAGCTGGTAGAGTTCTTCGTTACTACGGTGGTTACCTACGCGCATATCGAGGTGAGTTTCGCCTTACTGTACCCATGGGTCGAAGGCACCAATGTCGGCCCACTAGTTTTGGTTATCTGTTAGTATAGGGATGCCTTGGGACTGTATATAGTCATGTAGGATAGACTGAGGACTCTTGATCTAAGCTCTCTTACCTCTTCCTTGTTTGGTTGTGGTTTTAGAGTAGGATCACCTGTCCGGGTGACTATCTCACCTCTGAGTATATACGGTCATGTATTCCTTGGATTGTTGATATTAAGCATGTTGATATGATGTAGTGATCTGTTAGATCTGTGTTCTGGTATCAAGTATGCAGCTATGTTGTAGTGATCTGTTAGATCTGTGTTCTGATATCGGGTATGTTATTATGTTGTAGTGACCTCTTAGATCTTTCTCCTGGTATTGAGTATGTTGCCTTGCTGTAATAATCTATAGAATTGTATGTTATATGTGCTTGCTGGTTATCATATATGGAGTGCCCTTAGGGATTGTCTGTGGTCATGTAGGATAGCCTGGGAACTCTTAGTCTAAGCTCTCTTGCATGTTCCTTGTTTGGTTGTGGTTCTAGAGTAGGATCATCTGTTCGGGTGGCTATCTCACCTTACTAAGCTTTATGCTTATCCAGTTGTTTATTGTTTCAGGTATCATTGGTGTCTATGGGAAGGCGAAGGTGGGACTGTACACACGCATCAGCAGCGTTGAGGATTCCGCGTTTTCTATAAATTGGAAAGTTTTACCTTAATAAAAATGAAAAATTTTGGTTGTGAAAATGAGACGTTACTAGTTGGTATCAGAGCCCTGGTTTGAGTGAATTGGAGGAACTCTTGTGTCAATCCAGTCTCAAACTAGGATCCGCGAGTTTTTGCAAAATGTTTTTGAAAAAGAAATTAATAAAAGAGTTGGGTTAAGGACATGGGCTCGGTCTCTTGTCATGTTCTTGTTTTATTGTTGGCTTAGGATCGGGAATGTGGACCTTGAATTAACTTTGATTGTTCAGGAAGATGCCGTATGTACAGTCAGCCATAGCCCGAATAGGAGAGTGGTTCCCAAAATACCCATACATGTTATATTTGCTGAGTTTTGATCTTGGTGATATATGATTTGTTAGAAAAGAATGTTAGTGATAGGATAGGGATCTTCAGGAATTGCATGATAGAATTGCCTGATTATATGATGCCTGATAGCCTAGGGTTCTTCTTGTATGAAATTGACATCATTACTGTAGTTGCTTAGTGTATGCATCATAGTTGTAAATAACTAAGATTCTATAGCCTGAGAATGTTTGCTTTATCCTTATTTCCAGTTATTGTTTGATGAAGGGCTTAGGGTAGAATCAGGTGTTTGACTGTCTATAGGTTCCAGCGTCATGTATGATTAGCATACACGAGTGTTGCAGGGTTGGTGGAAGTTTCATGGGCGAGTTGTGTGGGGTCTGCCGACCAGTTTTGTAATGTCTAACCTTCCTCTAGGATGAGAGGATAGAGTGTATGTGTATTCATGTGGGTTTTGTTAGGGTTGTTGTGATGATCTTCTGAGACAAATACGAGTAGATGTGGAAGGTAGTATAGGCCCGTACTACTAGAAGCAAAGGACCCGTACGCGTAGCAGGGAAGTCACAAACCCTAAGGTTTTGTTGGGATTTGGTCCCCCTAGTGTGATATTTGTTTTATCTGATATCTCCCTAGTTTATTTTCAATATGGCGATTACGAGACGATTTGAGGCTGGATCCGGATCAGGATCAGGATCAGGATCAGATGGACAGAATGGGCAAGCATTGACTGAAGACCGGGTCAGGGAGATCATTCATGAGGAGGTTGTTTCTGTTGTCTGGGGGAAGATACCGGAGTTGGTTGGGCTTTTCAAGGTCGCTATGATGGAGTTCTTCGATGACCGATATGCTACACTTTCTGAGGTTGCTATTGATACAGCCTCCGCAACTATATCTGTCATTAGGGCTCGAGGAAAGAGAGCTTTCTAGTACCAGGACTTCGATAATATGAAGCCCCCAGAGTTTGATATGGTCTCGGACCCAATTGTGGCGATGAGATGGCTGTATGACGTGGAGGGTTGTTTCTTCACGTGTTCTTGTCCGGATGACCAGAAGGTCAAGTGGGCCCTGAACCTTCTCAGATTGGGGGCAAGGGATTGGTGGAGACTGGTGACTAGTTCTTATACTCCTGAGTAGAGAGTCGCGATTACTTGGGAGCAGTTCTCGGAGATGTTTCGTGCAAGGTATGTTCCCCTGGTAGAGAGGGAGAGACTAGCCCAGTAGTACCTGGATCTGAGACACACGACCAAGTCGGTGACAGAGATCACCAAGATATTCACCGAGAGGGATTTGTTCAGTCATGAGTTTGCTGCTTTAGAGCAGGCTCAGATAACTCGGTATTTGAGCAAGCTCAAGACGGACGTTCGGCAGTTCTTGTCCACCCAGCGCTATGGTTCTCTCGCTGAGCTTCAGGATGCCGCGAGGAGGCAAGAGATTGAGATAGAGACCCTGGAGAGGGAGCAATGTCAGGCTCCGGATTAGTCCCAACCTACAGCGAATCGGTTCAAGTCTGATGGCCAGAGTTTAGGATCAGTTGGAGGGAGGCGCGGACCTTTTGTATGCCACAAGTGTAGCGAGGAGGGTCATTTTGGAAAAGACTGCAGGCGGAGTGCACGAGTTTGTTTTCATTGCAGTCAGGAAGGCCACATCAGAGCTAATTGCCCTTTTCTTAGTGAGGTTCTGGATCCTACACCCTTAGCGTGGTAGTTACCTGACGGTCCGCGATTTGAGTTGGCAATTCTTCTATTTAGAAATTATGGTAGTATTGGTATTCGTATGTAACTTCCGTCTATGTTTCAAGTTCAGTTGTAATCTTGGATGATCAGTTAAATGGAATTATCTTATTTAGATTATTTTAAATTGACCTCTTGTTATGTATGGATTAATTACCTTTGTCCTTGATTGTGTGCAAGTTAGAAGGTATGTATGTTGTGTGGATTCAGATCCTCATGTGTATGTGGATATCGATAGTTGGGGTCAAACGGTGGAGTTCAAGCTTGTCTGGGTATCTAAAGATTTGGAAGTTGTTAGACTCGAGCATATCGCAAGTGGGGGAGAGTGGAACCATGCCACATGAAGACTTTGTGTTAATGACCGATTTTCAGTCGGATTTCTCTAAGTTTCAGACTTCTGCATGACTGCTAAATCTTCTGGTTTCGCTACAAGATCATCGTCGGCTGTTGGATTTTCCCATCGATTCGTATTACTCTTAGTTGTGAAAGCATAGGTCGGGCGTGCTTGTGTTTAGACCCTAGAGTGTTAGGAGCTCAGGTTGAGGGTTTACATGTCTGTTATCGTCTGATCGGGGGTGAGCCCCAGTGTTGATAGTGGATAGCTTAGTTGGGCTGTCGGAGCAGAGTAAGAGTGTGGTTCGGTTCAATATGAGATCAGTTAGTTTCATTGTGGTGATGCCCTTCTGGTGCGGGAATAGAGTGTCGACGTTTGGTCGAGAAGCTCGGAGACCGATTAATTCTGCGGATATTCGTTCATCTTGGTTGTTGTGGGGGAGTGCATCTTGAAGTAGAAGCGAGAGCTGATTTCGAGGACAAAATCTAATTTAAATAGGAGGAATTGTAACATTTCGTTTAAAATAAATAAATAAATAAAATAAAATAAAATAAATGAATAAATAAATTAACCCTAAAACCTCGAGATGTATTTTTATTTTATTTTAGCCCTAAATCCGTAATAATTTATTAGGGTTATCCATAAGGAGTTAAATGTTATAATTACTGGAATTTGGGATCTATATTGTAACATTTGGGCTTGAAATGTAAAGAATTTCGTGAAGCAAGGGTTGTTTGGTAATTAGTGGACTTAATTTGAAAAAAAAGGGGATGAAGGGATTGAAAGTGTTAAAATTGCATTAAGTTTGATAGGTGGAGGTGGAACTAAAACCCATCACCTCCCATCCATTTGTTCCTCGTTTAAAAGTGCAGCACCCCCAAACCCTAACCCTAAAAACCTTGCAGCCGCCACCCTCATCACCCTTATCTCTCCAGCCACCGCCTCCTCCATAGTCTCCATCATGAACCGCCGCAGCTTCCACGACCGACAAAGACAATATCGCGAGCTAACGGTCATGTCAGTCGAGGAGATCGGAAGACGAAGTCCGGAGTTGTCGCCGCTGCTGTTCTCGGTTAAAGGTCATGCACCTTCCTCTTATCCTCCTCCTTTCTGTCGCGTGTTGCCGCCATTGCTCTGACTGCCACACGCCACCATGAGTTTCGGTGTTGGATGCTCGTGTTTCGTGTGTGTTTGTGTTGCTGTTGCATGTCGTGAAGTGGTGGGTGCGTCTTGGCTGGCCGGAAATCAAAGAGGACTACCATGGTAGCCAACCATGGTGGCTGCCGCCCTTAATGCTTTTTCTACCACCACCAGCCACCATGTGTGGGTGGTTGTGTGTGTGTAATATGCTATAGTGATCTGTTAGATCTGTGTTCTGGTATCGAGTATGTTGTTATGTTGTAGTGATTTGTTAGATCTGTCTCCTGGTATTGAGTATGTTGTCTTTGTTGGGGTGCAAAGTTCTTCATGTATGACTTTGTAATGGTTTGACTCTTGTAGACCCACTTGCATGTGGTGCATTAGCCTTTAGACCCATGTGTTAGTGAGAGTGAGAGAGAGACATGTAAACACCTCTATAAATAGTGGGTTCATACCACTTGTAGAGGTGTGCTTGAGAGATGTAAAAGTGAGTGTGTAAGTGTGTGTTATTTATTTATATGTAGATCTATGTCCCTTTTTGTAACACCATACATATTCAATACATCTCTTGAACACCCAAATCACCATGTTCATTGTGCAAACTTTAATTCTGCATGCCAAACCATGTTCTTATGTCACTACAATTGGTATCAGAGCGGGTCTTCAAGATCAAGGTGATTTTTGAAGAACGATTCTCGGTTTGGCAAATTTTGTCGCAATTTGAGCAATTTTGGTGAGTCTCTCTCTATGATCTCTCTTAATCACATTAAATCGTGCGTTGCGTTCTTGATTCATGATCATTTTACTCGTTGGATCGAATTTTCTTTGAAAAACCCACTTATTGTGATCCAATAATTTTTTGTGTTGATCAAGGTTCGTTCCAATCTAATATCTGCTGTTCGATTTGAATCTTGGTTGAAATTGTTTGCTTAAATCAAGATATTTTCCAAAATCATTTTAAATCCATTACTGTTCATCAGATTTAATTCAAAAACCAAATCAAAAGTTTTAATTCATTTAACCGATAATATCCATATGATCCGAGTACTTACTGTTCATGATTAAAATTCTTAAGCCCAATCGAATCCAACTTGAGCCCAACCTCTAAGTCTGTTACTGTTCATCCGATTTTGAGCCCATATTAAAAAGTGAAACTGATTTTGTTCAGTTCTTATCGTTGAATCATCGTTATTGTTCGATTTTTCTTCATTTGCATCATAAGCTAATAGTTAAAATCAAATTCTTGGGATTCGATGTTTTAATGGTTTGATAATCAATGTTTTCATGTTACTTCTCTTCTCATCAATATTGGAATTGAAGTGATTACTAAAAGTCAAAATCGATTGAATCAAAACTCAATCTGAGTTGTAATCGATTTGAGTTAGTAGATCATTGATCAAATACGAGTCATATTTGATTCAAAGTTGTTGTAGACGATTTTAACTTTTCACAAGCTTGTGATTTCGTTGATTTGAAGCCGATGTCAACAGCAGGGTATATCTTTTGTTCTTGAGTCTAGAACTCGTAACGATGATCTCAAAATTTGATTTCTTGATTGTTAAAAAGCGAAATCTTGGAGTCGTTTATAGATGTTGATCAATAATCGAAGTATTGAAGTTCGATTAATGATGATTCAGAATCGATGATTGATGATTTTGGAGTTGGGAATCGATAGTTTTGGAACGAACTGGGAAATTGATTTGATTTCGAAGGCGATGATTTGGTATCGATCTTATGAGTCAAGTCTTTTGGTTTTGATTTGGGATCTGTTGATTTGGAGTCGGGAACTCGACGTTGTTTAAGATGTCGATGTCGACTGGGATAATTTGGATTCAAAGAACGAAGAACTAGGTTAACGTACGAAGGGTGCTCTGATTGAACGAAGGGTTAAAAACGGGACTATGCTTCGTGTGAAGGTTTGGATTGGAGTCAAGTGTTGATGGTTATTAATTCATACGAAGACTGGGTTATTAATTCATACGAAGATTTTGGTTAAATGCTTTTGAAGACTGGGAAGATGATTTAGATTCAAAGGGGGTGTTTGTTTGGGAATTATATGATGGATATAATTGTGAATTACATACGAAGGGGGTATTTTGGTTTTGAATGAAGGGTATTTGGGAAAAAGAGAATTTCATAGGAAGAGTTACATTTTTCGTATGAATTGAAAACTAAGGCAAATGTTTCAATTTTGGTCCCTGCTCTTTTAACGAAGTGGTATAAATGGTTCAACCCTTCGTATGATTGATCAAGTCTTCGTATGATTTGAACAAATGGCAAATTTTCGAATTCAGTGCCTGAACCTTCGAATATTTGACACTTCGAAAATTAACCCAAGTTTCGTATGTTTGACACTTTTCACCCAAATTCGAAAATTTTTTGAGCTTCGAATGTTTGGGACAACTCTTCGTATGTTTGGTGCACAAAGACAGAATTTTCGAAAATAGTCCCTGAGGCTTCGAATATTTGGCTGTTCGTACCCAAATTCGAAAAAGGACTGTTTTTGCTGAAAATTGAAGAAAATACATTTCAGGCCCCTGCAGTTTGTGCAAATTGACGCTTTCTACCCAGCTTTGGAAAAGGGGGAGAGTTTTGCATATTTTGCTGTTTTGGGCGCACCGGGTCACTGCAGAATTTTGAAATTGACAATTTCTACCCATTTTTGAGAAATTTTGTCAAAGGCGATCCGTGAACGAAGCTAAAAATTCAATATTTTTTGGATTTTCCGGATTGAAGCACAAAGTTTATGCCACATGTTAAGGGGGAGTTTTGACACGAAAAATTCCGAATAGAGCACGTTCTTTTTCCTTGGGAGTTTTATAATCAAATTTCGATTATAAAAAGGGGGAGAAGTTTTATATGGAAATTCGAACTTGAATTTTTCATATTACGCGGATTTGAAGACCGAAGTGATCTTGAAGCTTTGAAGCTTACGGAATGATGCAATTGGAAGTTCGGAAATGATTTATTTTCGAAATGGGTTTGGTTTTATTGAAGATTTTTGGGATGTGTTTTTATGCGCAACTTTTGGGTGATTTTTTGGAGTTAATCATTCGTTGCTGCTCGGATTGTATGGTCTCACATCCTAGAGCCCAAATTGAAGAATCATGGAAGAATTGAAGATTGAAGTTCGTTTCGACATGTGTCACCTTTGAGGCTCGGTTCGCGTAGTTGCTCGATTTTGGAAGATTTGAAGTGGGTCATTCATTCCTAACTTTGAGGGGGAGAATGTTGGGATGCAAAGTTCTTCATGTATGACTTTGTAATGGTTTGACTCTTGTAGACCCACTTGCATGTGGTGCATTAGCCTTTAGACCCATGTGTTAGTGAGAGTGAGAGAGAGACATGTAAACACCTCTATAAAAAATGGGTTCATACCACTTGTAGAGGTGTGCTTGAGAGATGTAAAAGTGAATGTGTAAGTGTGTGTTATTTATTTAGATGTAGATCTATGTCCATTTTTGTAACACCATACATATTCAATACATCTCTTGAACACCCAAATCACCATGTTCATTGTGCAAACTTTAATTCCGCATGCCAAACCATGTTCTTATGTCACTACAGTCTTGCTATAATAATTTATATAATTGTATGTTATCTGTGCTTGCTGATTATCATCTACGGAGTGCCCTTAGGGACTATCTGTGGTCATGTAGGATAGCCTGAGAACTCTTGGTCTAGGCTCTCTTGCCTGTTCCTTTTTTGGTTGTGGCTCTAGGGTATGATCATCTGTTCGGGTGGCTATCTCACCTCTGGTTACTTATGATTACGCATTCTATGGAGGTTAGCTGGTAGCTGGAATGTATGTTGTGAGAGGACTAGTAGGCGGTAGTGAGTTGTATGATTTTTGTTTTCATGTATTATGTGCCTACTTTATCCTGGTTGTTTATATGTCGACATGTTGTGTGTGGTTTGGATTGAGGCGATCATGTTTTATGTTGTAGGCCAAGATACCCGGTGCGGGCCGGCTGTAAGCCATAGACACAGAAGCTAGGGAAGAGCGATAGGGTTGAGGTGGCAGGCCAACAAACCCTGGGTATTCCAGTCCGATGGCTAATTGGACCCTTTGTATATTGGCATTCCAACATGGGGTATTCCATCCTGAGGATGACTGGACCCGGAGGTTGACTGGGTTTGGGGTATTCCAACCCGATGGTTGATTGGACCCGACATGTTTGACTGTATATGTTATCCGTTTGTGTGGTGGTATTTAGGGGAAACTCACTAAGATTTATTCTTATCCAGTTGTTTATTGTTTCAGGTATCATTGGTGTCTATGGGAAGGCGAAGGCGGGATTATACACACGCATCAGCAGCATTGAGGATTCCGTGTTTTCTATAAAGCTTTGATTTTAAATAAAATGTAATTTGGAATAAACGGTTTTCTTAATAATGGATTTATAAATTGGAAAGTTTTACCTTAATAGAAAAAAAATTGGTTGTGAAAATGGGACGTTACAAGTTGGTATCAGAGCCCTGGTTTGAGTGAATTGGAGGAAGACTTGTATGAATCCAATCTATGCTTGTTTTCATTGCGGTCAGGAAGGCCATATCAAGGCTCATTGCCCTTTTCTTAGTGAGGTGATGGATCCTACACCCTTAGCTTGGCAGTTACCTGACGGTCTTCATGGGACCGCCGAGGTCCCGAGGACCGAGATTTGAGTTGACAATTCTTCTACTTAGCAATTATGGTGGTATTGGTATTCGTCTGTAACTTCCGTCTATGTTTCAAGTTCAGTTGTAATCTTGGATGATCAGTTAAATGGAATTATCTTATTTAGCTTTGTTTAAATTGACCTCTTGTTATGTATGGATTAATTACCTTTGTCCTTGATTGTGTGCGAGTTGGAAGGTATGTATGTTTTGTGGATTCAGATCCTCATGTGTATGTGGATATCGGTAGTTTGGGTCAAGTGGTGGAGTTCAAGTTGGTCTGGGTATCTAAAGATTTGGAAGTTGTTAGAATCGAGCATATCAAAAGTGGGGGAGAGTAGAACCATGCCACATGAAGACTTTGTGTTAAGGTTCGGTTTTCAATCGGATTTCTCTAAGTTCCAGACTTTTGCACGACCGCTAAATCTTCTAGTTTCGCTAGAGTTTTAGGAGCTCAGGTTGAGGGTTTACTTGTCTGTTATTGTCTGATCGGGGGTGAGCCCCAGTGTTGATAGTGGATAACTCTGTTGGGCTGTCGGAGCAGATTAAGAGTGTGGTTCGGTTCAATATGAGATCAGTTAGTTTCATTGCGGTGATGCCCTTTTGGTGCGGGATTAGAGTGTCGGCGTTTGGTCGAGAAGGTCGGAGACCAATTAATTATACGGATTCTCTTTAAGCTCGGAGAATCTCCAAAAGAAGAAACCCAAACTCTATTCTTGAATGTTTTCAGACCTCGTCCATTCTCTTTAAACTCTATATTTTTCTGCAACTTTTCCTCCTTGACATCGGGCTTCAATTCCTCCACTTTATCGACTCTAACCTACTCCAAAAGAATGGACACTAACTTAATTCTCATATATCTTCCTCTAACACATACTTCTGATGCTTTCCAGCTCAACGCATCCGCTACCACATTTGCCTTTCATGTGTGATAAATTATTTCACAATCATAATCACTAATCAATTATATCCACCTTCTTTGCCTCATATCCAAATCCTTCTGAGTGAACACATGTTGCATACTTCTATGATCAGTGTACAACTTTCATTGTGTACTTGTTGGATTAAGGTGTCTAAGATCACAACTAAATTGGTGTATTATTGTAATTAAAAGCAAAGTCCTTTTTGGATAGCCCTCATAACTAGAAATAGTATAGAATGACAGTTGGAGAAAGAGGAAATAATTTGTTAATGCTAATTTATTATGATTAATAAATTAATCATACGTTAAATAGAAATTGATTAGAATTAAGTTAGAATTGATCAAAATTTATTTGGAATTAATTTGGGTCAATTAGAATTAATCAGAAGTACAAGCGCTTATTTATAATTGCTTAATAGTTGAACAATGGAGAGATTTCAGAACCTTCCATGCTTGGAGGATATTTGGGATTCCTTTTATGGGATTCTGGAATCCTCCACTTAGTATAATGAAACTAGATGAATACTAATTTGAAATAATATTATTTTATGTCCAACTCTAGGGTTTCCATCTGGCTATATAAAAGGGTCGTAACCCTTATATTTTCCACCATCCATTATCTTATGTGAAACATCCCAAAAATACAACCCAAAAATTTTCATTTGAAAACTCTACTAAACCATAATATCAAATATTAAAAGATAAATCCATGGATCATGCCTCTCAAAATCTCATAATAAATTTATCAAATCAACTGATGTCAAAACATATCACAATAAACTCCTAGGATAACTGAAGCTGTGGTGTGTGCCATGCCATCATCCCGAGCTCTTCCCCTTACTAGCGGAAGTACCTGAAACCAAAAACTGAAACTGTAAGCATAAAGCTTAGTGAGCTCCCCCAAACTACCACATACCATACAATAATATATAAAGCAACTACTGGGTCTTGCCCACTGCATCGGACTGAAGTCCGGAAACTGCATCGGACCGAAGTCCGGAACTAACCAGGGCCTTGCCCTCTACATCGGACCGAAGTCCGGAAACTGCATCGGACTGAAGTCCGGAACTAATCAGGGCCTTGCCCCTGCATCGGACCGAACTCCGGAAACTGCATCGGACCGAAGTCTGTAACTAACCAGGGCCATGCCCTCTGCATCAGACCGAAGTCCGGAACTGACTGAATAACTACTAGCATAAACACATATACTGCATAGTGCATCGGACCGAAGTCCGGAACACATAACACAAAGACATACTTGAATCACAAAGACATCAAGCACACTGAACTACTGCATTAGACCGAAGTCTGGAACTACTGCTAACTAAACGGGCCGGCATTGTGGCCATAGACCCGTTCCTACTGGAAGAAAACTCACCTCGTAACGCTGGCTGCTGAGGTGCTAAATCTGAGACTGTCTGATTGCTGCTCCGGAACTCCCCGGCTACAAATCCAATAAACACTAAATCAAATACTGATAACTAATTTCAGGGTAAAATGACTATTTTACCCCTGGTCAAAGTCAACTTCCTGGTTGACTCTACTCGCCGAGTCCTACTATGAACTCGCCGAGTTCCCGGACTCACATTTCTCTAACTCGTGACTCGTCTCGCCGAGTTGGGACGTGGACTCGCCGAGTCCCTCTACTTCCAGATCCTTGTTCTACCTCACTGAGTCCTCTTCCACTCGCTGATTCAACTCACAATTCCAAAATCGGAGAAATCGGGAGGATTTACCCTCCGACTCGCCGAGTCCAAGAACAACTCGTCGAGTCCTATGCATGTCCTTACTAAACAGTTGATTCTAATCTATTTCAATGCATCCAATTCATAGATCTGAGCTTCTAGGGCCGATATAACACGTAAAGTTGCCAACTTTACGTGCATGCATAGAGGTATGAAGCTAAAACACCACAATAAGCTAGAAATGGGAACCTAGGGTTTGGAACAAGACCTTGCTTTGCATAAAGGTAGCTACTTTGAGCTCCTGGGGCTCAGTGATGTCCAGATCTATAGCTCACTACCCTAAGGGAGCTCCAATCTCGAGTTTGGACCTTGAAATGTCCCAAAAGTGGCAAAACAAGCATACATGAAGATCTACTAGGAAAATGAACAAGGTAGAGGCTTTATTACCAGATGAAGTAGCAAATGGAAGCTAGCTTCTGGATCTCCTTCTTCTCCTTTGGACCTTCTCTCTTTCCTTCACTTCTACTCTTCCAAGAATACACCAAAACACTCAAAATCAAGAAGGAATCACTCAAACTCACCAATAGAGGCTAGGGTTTTGAGGGGGAACCGCTCTAAGGGTGCTGGAGGCTGGGATAGGGGCTATAAGGACTTTTAAATAGGGTACAAACCCTAAGGATTAGGGTTTCCTCCAGACTGGCCTACTCGTCGAGTCCAAGCGCGGACTCACCGAGTAGATCACTTAAAACTCGCGTCCAACCTGGCATCTACTCGATGAGTTAGGGCTACTACTCGCCGAGTAGCTCTTTATAAAAGACATTTAATAAATTAAATACGTACCAGGAACGGGGGGTTACAATTTTCCCCCACTTATCTTAGACTTCGTCCTCGAAGTCTGCTGTCTCTGGAAACAACTTTGGGTAGTGCTCCCTCATCTCTTCCTCGGGCTCCCACGTCCACTCCGAACCCTTTCGGTGCTGCCACTGCACCTTAACTAACTCTACTGACTTGTTCCTCAGCTTTTTCACCTTGCGATCTAGAATCGCCACCGGTCTCTCGATATAGTTCAGGCTATCGTCCACCTGAATGTCCTCCAGGGGTACTACTTCTGAATCATCCACTAAGCACTTTCACAACTGAGAAACATGGAACGTGTTGTGGATCTGGCTGAGCTCTGCTGGAAGATCTAACCGATAAGTAACCCGACCCACCCGGGCCAAAACCCTAAACGGACTAATGAATCTGGGGCCCAGCTTGCCCCTCTTCCGAAATCTAGTAACAGCCTTCCAGTGTGACCCTTTCAAGAGGACCATATCGCCCACCTGAAACTCCAAGTCCGAACGCTTCCTGTCGGCGTAACTCTTCTGCCGACTCTGCGCAGTCTGCAGTCTGCTACGGACCTGCTGGATCAACTCTGTGGTCTTGAGCACCACCTCAGTGCTCCCAATGACCCTCTGACCGACCTCGCCCCAACAAATCGAGATCCTACACTTCCTCCCGTAAAGCATCTCGAAAGGAGGGCGGTCAATACTGGCGTGGTAACTGTTGTTATACGAAAATTCCGCTAATGGAAGATACGTATCCCAACTGCCACCAAAATCTAGAACACATGCCCGCAGCATGTCCTCGAGAGTCTGAATCGTCCTCTCGCTCTGCCCGTCCGTCTGAGGGTGGAAAGCGGTGCTGAAGTGAAGACGAGTCCCCATCTCGTCATGAAACCGCTTCCAAAACCTAGAAGTGAACCGGACGTCTCGATCTGATACTACTGATACAGGCACTCCATGTCGTGCCACTACCTCGCGCACATAAATATCGGCTAGCTTCTCGGCCGATATGCTCTCCTGCATCGGTATGAAATGCGCGCTCTTGGTCAGCCGATCCACTATGACCCAAATCGAATCAACTCCACGTGCGGTCCTGGGAAGCTTAGTGATGAAATCCATAGTGATATCCTCCTATTTCCACACGGGAATGTCTAACGGCTGCATCTTGCCGTGGGGTCTCTGATGCTCCGCCTTGACCTTCCTGCAGGTCAGGCATCTCTCCACGTACCAAGCTACGTCCCGCTTCATGCAGGGCCACCAATAGTCGGGTCGAAGATCTCTGTACATCTTCGTCGCCCCTGGGTGAATGGAGAACCGAGACTTGTGGGCCTCATCCATCAGTACCTGCCGTACTCCTCCCCACTACAGTACCCAAACTCTCCCATGAAGGGTCAACAATCCTCGACTGTCATAGTCAAAGGAAGCTACTCGGCCCACAATCCTCTCACACTTCTGCCTCTCCTCCTTCAGGCCCTCAACCTGTGTCTCTCTGATCTGCTCCAACAATGGAGTAATCACTGTCATCCTCAGACATACATCCCTGATCGGGGCTGCTACCGCCTTGCGGCTCAGGGCGTCGGCCACTACGTTGGCCTTGCCCGGATGATAAAGGATCTCACAGTCATAATCCTTTACCACGTCCAACCTGTTGGATATAGTGTCTATGTCTATAACTATATTTGGTATGTACTTGACCCGACCCGGCATGGTCCATTTGGGTTGCACTTCACCCGAACAATTTATGGATAATCGTTTGAGAATAGTATAAGTTATGATTTATTAATATATTATAAGTCCTAATATATTAATATAAAATCATATTATTTAATTAGTATTGATCTATAATTAATCTAGAATTAATTTAGAGATCAAAAGTATGACTAATTAAATATGGGCTCTTGTATGTATATAGTGTGGGCTAATGCTTATTTGGAATGGGCTAGGCTTGCATGGAAAGTCCATGGATACTCCATGGAGCTTTAACCCATGGATCTCATGGAAATGAAAAGAGATGGGTATTAGGGTTTACATGAATGTAACCCTAATCCACCACACTATATAAAGGAGGCTTTGGTTCTTGAAATCACACGAGTTGTGGTGAGTAAAGTAAGAGGGCCGATTTCAAGAAGGTGATTACTATTCTCTCAAAGTTCCAAGTTTGTGGTGATTTGTGATTTCCATTTGAGGCATCCACATTATTGGTGCTAGGCTCTAAAACTCCAAGCAATCAACTACAACTACAAGGTAAGTAATTCTACTAGCTTTATTTGATTCAAGTTCCCCATGCCATGCTAGATAGGATAAGAAACTTGGAAAAATAATTATTTGCATGTATCATAGTCAAACATAGATGCAAGGTTTCTAGGGTTGCATGTACACCATAGGAGTGTTAGAATGCTCTGAAAACCCATCACAACCATCGGCGCTGCCTCATGTTCAGATTCGGCTGATCCATGAGGTACCTCAAACTCTTGTGATCCGTGTAAATGATACAGCGGACCCCATAGAGGTAATGTCTCCAAATCTTAAGGGCGAACACCACCGCCCCCAGCTCTAAATCGTGCGTCGGATAGTTAGTCTTGTGAGGCTTCAACTGTCTAGAGGCATAAGCTATCACATGCCCTCGCTGCATCAACACTGCTCCCATACCTGTGATCGAAGCATCACAGTAAACTACAAAATCCTCTACTCCCTCTGGCAGGGTGAGAATCGGCGCCTCGCACAATCTCTGTCTGAGGGTATCAAATGCTGCCTGCTGCTCAGGCCCCCAGCGAAACACCACCGACTTCTTGGTCAGTCGGGTGAGCGGAACTGCTATCTTGGAGAAATCCTGGATGAATCTCCTGTAGTACCTTGCCATTCCTAGGAAACTCCGAATCTCAGTTGGAGACCTCGGGACCTCCCCCTGCATCACGGCCTCTATCTTGGCCGGATCTACTAGTATACCCTTTTGGTTGACGAGGTGTCCAAGGAACTGCACCTCGCGCAACCAGAACTCGCACTTGGAGAGCTTTACGAACAGTCTCTCCCTCCTCAGCGTCTCTAGCACCTCTCTCAGGTGCTCCTCATGCTGCTCCTGAGTCTTGGAATAAACCAAGATGTCATCAATGAACACTATCACAGAACGATCCAGCATCGGTCTGCATACGTGGTTCATGAGATCCATGAACGCGGCTGGAGCATCGGTGAGTCCGAACGACATCACCACAAACTCATAATGACCATAGCGGGTCCTAAAAGCGGTCTTTTGCACATCCTCATCCCTGACCCGCATCTGGTGATATCCTGACCGTAGATCAATCTTGGAGAACCAAGATGCTCCCTGAAGCTGGTCAAACAAATTGTCTATCCTCGGGAGTGGGTAACAGTTCTTCACTGTCACCTTGTTTAGCTCCCGGTAATCTATGCACATACGGTGCGACCTATCCTTCTTCCTCACGAACAGGATCGGGGCTCCCCATGGTGAACTACTCGGCCTGATGAAACCCTTGTCTAGCAGCTCCTGCAGCTGCGTAGACAACTCATGCATCTCTGGAGGAGCCAACCGATACAGTGCTTTGGCTATCGGAGCCGCACCCGGGACCAGGTCAATCCGAAACTCAACCTGTCTCTCCGGAGGTATTCCAGGCAAATCCTCTGGCAATACGTCTGGGTACTCTCGTACTACTGGCACATCATCAACTGTCGCCTTACCCTTCTCCCGGGCATCTATGACATAGGCGACGTACCCTGCGCAACCCTGTTGAACGTAGCGCCTCGCTCTCGCTGCTGAACACAGAATCGGTTCGCGCTGTGGCCTCTCGCCCTAAATCACTAACTCTCCCCCACTAGGAGTGTGAACCCTTACTAACTGCAGTTCACAATCAATCACTACCCCATTGGGGCTCAGCCAATCCATACCCACTATAACCTTATTCCATTGTAGGGGAATGGGAATCAAGTCCACTGAAAACTGGTCATCAAATAACTGCAGCGAACACGCCCTATGTACTCTCGCGACCCTGACGGTCCTGTCATTAGTTATCTCAACCTCAAGTGGGCAATCTAGCTCCCCCGGAGCTCTGCTAAACCTATTGATAAGCGCAAGTGAAATAAATGATCGGGTAGCCCCCGAGTCAAACAATACTGTAGCTAAAATGTCGTTCACTAAGAACGACCCCGTCACCACATCAGGAGTCGTTCGCGCCTCCTCTGCTGTCATCTGAAAAGCTCTACTCTTCGCCACTGGCGCCTCACCCCGGCCCTAACGGCCGTCTGTAATCCTCAAAGTAGCAGGGGCAGGTGCTGCCACCTTCCCTGCTGCTGCTAAACTCGGGCACTGGGACTTTTTATGTCCCCTCTGATTGCAATGGAAGCAAATCAGATTAGCTGATGTGGTGGTGGTGGTAGTAGCTGTACAATCTCTACTCATATGCCCGGTCCGGCCGCACTTATAGCAACCGGCACTACCTGCCTTGCACGCCCCATCGTGCAATCTCCCACACTTGCCACACCGACTGTGGCTCTGCTGTCCTCTAGATCTGTGATCTGATACCTTGGGCTTTTTGCCCGAACTCCCTGTGCCAGATGTCGCATCTGGCTTCCTTTTCTTCTCCATCTCCAAATCTATCTCCCTCTCACGAGCCCTCGCAATCATATCATCCAACGTTTTACACCTGGACCGGCTCACAAACTGGCGGATATCACTCCGCAACATCTCATGATAACGGGCCTTCTTCATTTCCTCATCAGCTGCGTACTGAGGAACAAGAAGAGCCCTCTCCCTGAACTTGGTGGTAATCTCCGCCACTGTCTCTGTAGTCTGGGTGAGATCCTGAAACTCCCTGGCTAACTGCTGCACCTCAATAACCGGTGTAAACTCGGCTCTGAACCTGGTAGTAAAATCAGCCCAAGTCATCGCATCAAGCGTTGCGTCATCCCCGATGACATGCCCTATCTCCTCCCACCAATCTCGTGCCCTGTCCTTCAGAAGATAGGATGCTAGTCTGACCTTGTCCCCCTCGGGACATTTGCTGGTACGGAACGCATTGGCGACATCCGCCAACCACCTGGTACTCGCAATGGGATCCCACGCCCCATGGTAGTCTGGAGCTCCACAAGCCCGGAACTCCCTGAAGGTGAGTGTGCGCGAGCCCATCATGGCCGCCACCTCAGCACGGAAGGTGCTCAACCTCTCGTCCATCAACTCTAAAATACCCTCTTTGCTCGAACTGAAGATCACAAGAGTTTGCTCAAGTATGGTGCGAGTAACCTCTGAAGAGAGGAACTCCCTGGTCTGCTCATCTAGTTGCTCGGACCCCGAGCCTGATCCTGATCCCTCGCCGGCACCTGAACTGCCGACTGCTGGCCTAGGGCATAAAACCACCATTCTGAAAACACATCATGACAAACGTCAGAAACACTGATATAACTCGATGGATCGCTACTACTACAAGTTTCCTGGTCTCGTCTCAGCCTTCCTCGATTCAAGTACGGATCCTCTGCTTTCAGTAGTACGGGCCCATACTACCTTCCACATCTATCCGTACTTTCCTCAAGTACTGCCTTGTGACAACCCGAAATTTCTATTCTGTGCAACCATTGACTTCAATAGGAGTCAAAACTGTTTCTGCTTATTTTCAAGCTTTTTGGAATAAGTTTGAGTATTTTAAGATTAGTACTTTAGGAGATAACAGGAGAGAGGATGCCCTAGGGTTTATTGTGCAACAATATAATTCCAAAACCCCAAGAGTTTGGAGTTTACGGCCTAAACAAAGGTGTTTACGGCCGTAAACCCTAAAAGAGGGTATAAATATGACACTTAGTCATTATTTATCACTTTTCACAATTTCAAGATCAAAAACTCAATTCTCTCTCAAGTATCATCGACTTTTCTTCTTGATCTTCAACATTGTAAGTGTTTCTAGCCCTAAAAAGTTGATATCTTACTTAATCTAGTGATCTAACATGATTCCATCCGTGAAATCATTCCAAAAGTGTAGATCTTCAAGTTTCACCAAGAACACACACTAGTGTTCTTGGACTTTTAGCACCTTTTCAAACTTCTACCTAGTAAGTACTTCTATCCTAGAGTATTATAGAGCTTGTTACACTTCTAAACATCAAGAAAACACCCAAGAAACCAAGGATCAAAGGTGTTTAGGGTCCAAGATGTTCTTGGACCGTAAACCCTAAAAAGGGTGCCAAAGTGTGCCCTAGTCCCTTCTAAGCCTTGGAAACTAGCCTAGATCCATTCCTTGATGTGCTTAGTACTTGAAACCATCAAAAGACTATAAACCATTTGGGTTTACGGCCGTAAACCCAAAGGGAAATGGTCCAAGGACCGTAAACTCCTAAAAGGAGTGAAATGGTGCCCTAATCTCTTCCTAAGGCTTAAACATGAAGTAGGAATGCTTCTAGTGATCTTTAAGGCTTCAAAACACAAGATGGTCAAAGAAACATGAGTTTACGGCCATAAACTCATGGGTTTACGACCGTAAACTCAATGAGTTATGGTCACAAAACCGTAAACTCCAATAAAGGGTTCCCTTGAACCCTAAACTCAATAGCAATGTCCTACAACACTTAGATGCAATCCTAGGGACTTATAGCACTTAAATAAGGTGTTTTACATGTCCTAGGATGTCTTAACTTTGTTAGTTAGTTGTTTAAAGACTAATTGGATACATATATGTGATATTATATGTTAACTAGGATCATCGTGTGTGTACAAGTCTTCACTTGACACCTAGCATCCTATACATTCCGTTCATCCAAACCACCCACTACAAGTGAGTTCATACCCCTTAATTAACCTTTTAAATGTTTTTAAATGCTTTTATGGGGGGAATACAAGTTGAACTATTATAGTTATTATATCAATCACATGTGATTAATAACTACCAAACAAGTGGATTTCTTACTTTTCAAACTGTGTTATCAAACTGTTTTACTTCAAACTGTTTTACAAACTCTTTTACATATCAAATACTTTTATTAAACTCTTTTAACTTATATTCTGTGTATCTATATGGATATAATTATATAAGTAGGATTGAAAGGACTTAGGACTGATAACTCACCTTACTTCCTGTTCCTTGTTTGGTTGTGGACTTAGGGTATTCGGGTTATTTGTTCGAAGGTCGTTTGAATCCTAGTTATATATCATGTATATGTGTATAGATATAAAAGGTTACTTCTTTCATTCAGTTTAATGCCTTTGGGTAGCAAAGGTGTACAAACATGTTCATATACACAAACAACATTACTAGTAAACTATAATAGGTATAGTTTAGGAAGATACGATTACTAGAACAATGAAACATACAATGAGTCCGTTCATTCATGAGTAATACATAGTGATGAGAAACAAACATAATACATAGTGATGAGAAACAAACATAATACATAGTGATGAGAAACAAACATAATACACAGTGATGAGAAACAAAACATACAGGCTAGACAGAGAAAGAACACACAACACAGCTAGCACATACATATACATATACATATACATTACTTACAGTTTTGTGAGCCACTTAACGGGGGCATGGCACTACCTGTCATGACCCGTTTTGTATCCAGAATCTCCTTAAATGGAGAGCGTATGAGTTTGTGTATAGATCTATACTGGATTGACTATCCTACACCTTGCTGCTCGCTACAGTGGGACTTGCAAGTCTACGGGTGCCAAACGTCATTTCTTACGACGTCTTACATCGTCGTTTTTCTATAGAGTCGGTAGCAGGATACAGGCCGATCACATGGTACTTTAAATAACAATTAGTTTAAAGTAATTAGTACAACAGTAGTTACTTAATACAACACTACAATACTATTTCATTTTCCCTTTACATTTACTTTGTGATATTCACACAATAAACAATAATGTAAAAACTATATTTTTGGTTAATGATAGTCAGATTTGGGAAAATACACACTCTTACAAGAGACACACACACAGATACTAGATGCCTTGGTAGAAGGCTACTTTTAGTAGGAAACATAGGGTTTTCTAGGAGAGTTCAAACATTTACAAACTTTTACAAAACTTATACATAACAAGACTTACAAACACTTTCATAATAAATATAGTCACTAATATACTTATGAACTCACCAGCTTTAAAGCTGATAAACTCTTTCAAAATAACTTGTATTCTCAGGTCGCCAGTAGACAGGTACCAGAGCCAGGTTTTTGAGAAGATGGAGCTCGTTCAAGACTCATCTTTTATTTTGATGTATATTTTTGGTGTCTATATAACTTGACAGAACACACATGTTTTAAATTATATTATTAATGCAATGGATGATGTTGTTGCTTGTTTACTACTTTGCATTGTTGTGATAATGTACATGACGTCCTCCACCCCCGAACGTTTCCGCCGTTCCGGTTTTGGGGTGTGACAGATTGGTATCACAGCATTGTTTATAATGAATCGAGTGTATCAACCCATAAAAGATATACAAACTATAAACACAGCGGGATTAAAATACTCTGATAAAGAGTTTATACTTTTAAATAATAAAATATTTAACTAAGTATACATTCCTGCATTCATACTAAAATCAGTGTCACTAGGACAGAACAAAAGTATTACGATTGTTGGACAGCACAAGTAGACTTAGAGATATATGGTCAACCCTGGGAAGATGTAGTCTGATCAACTACATTATCCGAGGAGTGATTAGCATGTGCCTAAGTATGGTTGTGAGGTTGCAACAAGTCTAAAAACTTACCAACACTACTACAACAAGAACAGTAGAACAGAACATAAACTTAAAATACTATAGGAGTATTTTGTGTTACTTTAATTACTTATCTGAGAACTAAAGGCCTTTATTAGTACATCAATAGTTGCTGAGTGGATACGCTAAGGTTATATGTATCTAGGATATCATAGACTTAGAATCTGTGATCTTTGCTCTACTTCTTGTTCCTTGTTTGGTTGTGGGCTTAGAGTTAGGGTCGCTTATTCGAAGGTCTATCCTGTCTTGGTTACATATGACTGGTATGCACTACGCAAATGTTGAAGTAACTGATAAAGATCATCTTATAATTATCTAATTATTTCGTCTATTTAGTTATTTCTTTATCCCATTTCTCGCGTAGATTTCAAGGCTGGATTCCATATCCCCGTAGACCCGTACTACCCCAACAACGGCAATGCAGGATGGCTGGGAGAAGAGCCGAAAGATGATCACCCAATCCCTTTGGATGATCACGAAGCTGAAGGCTTTTCTGATGGTTCTGACTCAGAGCCAGAAGTCAACAACCTACCCCCAGTTGCTCAAGACCCAAACCTGAACCTTCGTCCAGCATTTCAAGGACCCGCACCTCTGTGGGCCACAAACTTGAATAGATGGAGTCAGGAACAGGGTCAACCCATTCCCTACAATGGAGACAGAAGCTTCTACAACCTCACTGAGGGAGGTTCAGCTGACAGGGTCCTACCCATCATGGTTCGAAGGATTTCTCGGAACACTGAGCAAGGTCGAGCAGCTATCGACCGAGTCGTGGAGATTGACGCCAACTCTGGCGTTAACACAGTCCGCATTCGCCAGCTAGAGTCTGCTCATAAGAGGACTCAGGTCCGCAATGCAGTTCTGCAGAGGGAACTTGCTGAAACCCAAGCTGAAGTCAGGGAACTTCGAGCTCAGCAAGCAAGATCTGATAGGCGCGTGAGAGACATAGAACGCCTTCTGTCGGAGTCAAGAACTCACTCTAGTAGTTCTCGTCGCCGTTAGAGTCTTATCGACTTCTCTTTTGGATATAACCTAGTTAGTGTAAAAACTCTAGTCTAATTTCCTATCTTTGTAAATCTTAGACCCGTCAGGTCTTGATTAGGTAGTAGTCTGTCAAAATTTTCCATCTTGGTTGATGTAAGACCTACTTCTAGGTCATCTTTCCCGAACTCATTACATCTGTAATCCCATTATTATTGACAGATATCTAATCTCATGGAAATTAATATCCAAATGCTATCATCTGTTAATACTAGATCATCCTTCAATCGTGCTATTCAATTGTGCTGTTGGACTATGGAGAGTTAGTCCATGAGTCATTCTTATCTATTTCCTATTAAATTCTTATCAATATCTTCATCTTTCTAAACTTATAGTTGAAAGATGCCTCCACGCCGATCAACAAGACGCGATCCCCCGATAACTGCAACACCACCTACTCCTCAATTCGACACGGCAGCCCTGAATGTTGCTGTAGCTGCGGCTGTGGCTACAGCCATGGCTCAATATCATTCTTCGGGTTCCACTGGGGAAGGAACTCCTGTCCTATCTACTCATGGTGAAATCCCTGTGCGCTTGAGAGAGTGCTCCTACAAGGAGTTCACAAACTGCAAGCCCAAGTCCTTTAGAGGGACTGGCGGAGTCATTGCCCTTTCGCAATGGTTCGAGAAAACCGAATCGGTTTTCGAAATCTGCTCCTGTCCAGAGGGGAGCAAGGTCAAATTCGCTGCTTGCACCTTTGAAGACAAAGCCCTGACATGGTGGAATAGCCATGTCAAGTCACTATCCCTAATAGTGGCAAATTCTATGGGCTGGGAAGCCCTGAGAGAACTAATGGTTGAAGAGTACTGCCCGAGGGGCGAAATCTAAAAACTGGAGGAAGAACTATGGAGCCTAACCATGAAGGGCTCCAACATAGTCTCCTACACCGCCAGGTTCTGCGAACTGGTGGCCCTCTGTCCCAACATGGTTCACACAGAGGGAAAGAAGATCGAAAGGTACATATGGGGGCTGGTGCCTCCGTACCAGGGCAATGTTTTGGCTTCAAACCCCACTACATTCGATAGTGCCAAACGATTAGCACAGCGGCTTATAGACCATGGGATTCGTACCCCGTCCGCAACAACAACCCTGGACATCTCAGAACCCGCCAGAACCGCTGATTCCAAGCGGAAGTTTTGGGATGACAAGAGAAAGACAAAGGCTGCCAAAAAGCAGCGGGTCGTGGCAGTTCATGCTGCGATAGCACCTGCCGCTGCTGCTCCGGTAAAGCAATACGCTGGAAGTTTGCCTAAGTGCAACAAATGCAACTTCCACCATGTAGGAGCCTGCCGGGAAATGCAGTGTTTGAACTGCAACAGGAAGGGGCACACTGCCTGTTTCTGCAAAGCTCCGGCGAGGCCAATCACCCAAGTCCCCGGCACAGGAGTGGGCCAAGCTTGCTACGGTTGTGGCGAGGTAGGCCACTACAAAAGGAACTGCCCGAAGGCAGGGAATGTCGGTGGAGTGGCAAGAGTTCTGGCCATAAGCCACGAGGAAGCAGTTGCCGACCCCACAGTGGTCACTGGTACGTTTCTCCTCGATAACTCTTATGCATGCATACTGTTTGATAGTGGAGCGGAGAGGAGTTTCGTGAACCAAAAATTTGCTCATTTACTTAAGCAAAAATCACGAACACTCAAAGAACCGTTCACTGTAGAAATGGCTAATGGAAAGACGGAGAGCACTAGCAGTATATTCATAGGGTGTACCTTAACATTAGATAGCCATTCTTTTTCAATCGATCTCATGTCGGTCTCAATTAAAAGTTTCGACGTCATTACCGGCATGGATTGGTTGAGTCTTCATCGTGCCGACATCATGTGTTACGAGAAGGCTGTACGCCTTAATCTGCCGTCTGGCGAAACTCTAGTAGTTTATGGCGACAAACCCGGCACGAACCTTAGTATCATCTCGAGCATTCAAGCTCAGAAATTCTTGTGAAAGGAATGTCGTGCATTCCTTGCTCATGTGGTCGATGTGAGCCAAGAAACGAAAGACATTCAGAACATTCCAGTAGTGCGCGACTTTCCCGACATCTTTCCAGAAGAACTCCCAGGATTACCTCCGCAACGTCAAGTCAAGTTCAGAATCGACTTAGTTCCAGGGGCTACCCCCGTAGCCAAATCGCCCTATCGTCTAGCACCTGCAGAGATGAAAGAACTGTCCTGTCAACTTAACGAACTGCTCAGCAAGGGCTTTATAAGACCCAGCTTCTCACCCTGGGAGCTCCAGTCTTGTTCGTCAATAAGAAAGACGGATCGTTTCGTATGTGCATCGACTACAGGGAGCTCAACAAACTGACCGTCAAAAATCGTTATCCTTTGCCTCGTATTAACGATTTATTTGACCAACTTCAAGGGGCGAACTTCTTTTCAAAAATCGACTTAAGATTCGGATATCACCAACTACTAGTGCTAGGGGAGGATGTTCCGAAGACAGCCTTCCGAACTCGTTATGGGCACTACGAATTCGTAGTGATGCCGTTCGGATTAACAAACGCGCCCGCAGTATTCATGGACTTAATGAATAGGGTGTGTCGTCCTTACTTGGATCAGTTCGTCATCGTTTTCATCGATGACATACTTATCTACTCTCGTAGTAAGGAGGAACATAGTCAACATCTTCATCAGGTCTTAGAAACACTTCGTTCGGAGAAGCTCTATGCGAAGTTCTCGAAATGCGAATTTTGGATCCGACGAGTCAAATTCTTAGGGCACGTGGTTAGCGAAGAGGGAATACACGTGGACCCTTCCAAAATTAAAGATATTGAGAGCTGGTCAGCACCGAAGATGCCTACAAAAATTCGTCTATTTCTAGGCCTCGCTGGCTACTATCGCAGGTTCATTCAGAACTTTTCCCGCATTGCGAAGCCTCTTACAACACTGACCCAGAAGGGCGTGGCCTTTGACTGGGAAGAGAAGCAGGAGAGAGCGTTCCAAACGCTCAAGCGAGCCCTGTGCACCGCACCAATACTATCCCTCCCCGAAGGGATAGAAGACTTCGTTGTCTATTGCGATGCGTCGAATCAAGGATTCGGATGTGTTCTGATGCAGTGAGGTAAGGTCATCGCCTATGCCTCGAGACAGCTGAAGACACATGAGGTCAACTACACCACACACGATCTTGAACTAGGAGCAGTTGTGTTTGCTCTGAAGATCTGGAGACACTACCTGTACGGTACAAAGAGCACAATCTTTACAGACCACAAAAGCCTACAACATATATTCGACCAGAAAGAGCTCAACATGAGACAACGACGGTGGGTCGAGCTACTCAGTGATTACGAATGCGAAATTCGTTATCATCCGGGTAAAGCCAACGTAGTAGCTGACGCCCTAAGTCGGAAAGAATATTCTGGTCGTAGAGTCAAATCATTGGCTATGACTATCCATTCACACTTGTCCACGCAAATTAAGGAGGCTCAGCTCGACGCTTTGAAACCTGAAAATGGGGCGGGTGAATCCCTGAGAGGGATGGATAAGAACTGGGAGGTTAAGGGTGGCGGAGCTTATTTTCTCATGGATCGGATCTGGACCCCGAAACGCGGTGGTTTCAGAGACTTGGTCATGAACGAGGCGCACAACACTCGTTACTCCATCCACCCAGGTTCAGATAAGATGTATCTGGATCTTAAAAAGCTATACTGGTGGCCTAACATGAAAGCAGAGATTGCTACCTTCGTGAGTAAATGCCTTACTTGCGCCAAGGCCAAGGTCGAATACCAGAAACCCTCCGGTCTACTACAACAGCCAGAGATACCGGAATGGAAGTGGGAGCGGATCACTATGGATTTCATAACCAAGTTTCCCAAGACAACGGGTGGACTTGATACCATATGGGTCATCGTCGACAGATTGACCAAGTCCGCACACTTCCTGCCTATCAAGGAAACAAACAAGATGGAGAAGCTTACAAGAACTTACATTAGGGAGATTGTACGACTGCACGGTGTTCCCATATCCATTATCTCAGACAGAGATAGTAGATTCACTTCGAGGTTCTGGCAGTCGTTACAAAGTTCCCTATGAACTAGGTTGGACATGAGTACGGCCTACCATCCACAGACAGACGGGCAAAGTGAGAGGACTATCCAAACCTTGGAAGATATGTTGCGAGCCTATGTGATCGACTTTGGGAAAGCATGGGATACTCATTTACCCCTTGTAGAATTTTCCTACAACAACAGTTATCACACGAGCATAAAGGCTGCTCCATTCGAGGCCCTCTATGGCCGAAAATGCAGATCCCCTCTGTGTTGGGCTGAGGTGGGTGATACCCAGTTAGCTAAAGGACGAGTTCCTGAAAGCACTCTCACAGGTCCGGAGATCATTCGGGAAACGACAGAGAAGATCGTTCAGATTCGTGAACGATTGAAAGCCTCTAGAGACCGACAGAAAAGCTACGCTGATAAACGAAGGAAACCGTTGGAATTCCAGGTGGGCAATCGTGTTCTATTGAAGGCCTCACCATGGAAGGGCTTAATACGCTTTGGAAAGCGTGGAAAGCTAAATCCAAGGTACATAGGGCCTTTCGAGATTCTCACAAGAATCGGCCTTGTAGCTTACAAACTTAACTTACCGCGCGAACTCAGTAACGTACATTCTACTTTCCACGTCTCGAACTTGAAAAAGTGTCTGTCCGACGAGACTCTTGTAATCCCACTCGACGATATCGAGATCAACGAGAGCCTAAACTTCGTGGAAGAACCTGTAGAGATCATGGACCGGGAGGTCAAGCAAACGAAATAAAGCCGTATCCCGATAGTGAAGGTTCGCTGGAACGCCAAGCGAGGACCTGAATTCACTTGGGAACGAGAGGATCAGATGAAACTAAAATATCCTCGTCTTTTTACTTAGTTATATTGTAACTACTTATTTGCTTAAATTCTAATTTCGGGACGAAATTCCTTCTAACGAGGGGATGATGTGACAACCCGAAATTTCTATTCTGTGCAACCATTCACTTCAATAGGAGTCAAAACTGTTTCTGCTAATTTTCAAGCTTTTTGGAATAAGTTTGAGTATTTTAAAATTAGTACTTCAGGAGATAACAGGAGAGAGGATGCCCTAGGGTTTATTGTGCAACAATATAATTCCAAAACCCCAAGAGTTTGGAGTTTACGGCCTAAACAAATGTGTTTACGGCCGTAAACCCTAAAAGAGGGTATAAATATGACACTTAGTCATTATTTATCACTTTTCACAATTTCAAGATCAAAAACTCAATTCTCTCTCAAGTATCATCGACTTTTCTTCTTGATCTTCAACATTGTAAGTGTTTCTAGCCCTAAAAAGTTGATATCTTACTTAATCTAGTGATCTAACATGATTCCATCCGTGAAATCATTCCAAAAGTGTAGATCTTCAAGTTCCACCAAGAACACACACTAGTGTTCTTGGACTTTTAGCACCTTTTCAAACTTCTACCTAGTAAGTACTTCTATCCTAGAGTATTATAGAGCTTGTTACACTTCTAAACATCAAGAAAACACCCAAGAAACCAAGGATCAAAGGTGTTTAGGGTCCAAGATGTTCTTGGACCGTAAACCCTAAAAAGGGTGCCAAAGTGTGCCCTAGTCCCTTCTAAGCCTTGGAAACTAGCCTAGATCCCTTCCTTGATGTGCTTAGTACTTGAAACCATCAAAAGACTATAAACCATTTGGGTTTACGGCCGTAAACCCAAAGGGAAATGGTCCAAGGACCGTAAACTCCTAAAAGGAGTGAAATGGTGCCCTAATCTCTTCCTAAGGCTTAAACATGAAGTAGGAATGCTTCTAGTGATCTTTAAGGCTTCAAAACACAAGATGGTCAAAGAAACATGAGTTTACGGCCGTAAACTCATGGGTTTACGACCGTAAACTCAATGAGTTATGGTCACAAAACCGTAAACTACAATAAAGGGTTCCCTTGAACCCTAAACTCAATAGCAATGTCCTACAACACTTAGATGCAATCCTAGGGACTTATAGCACTTAAATAAGGTGTTTTACATGTCATAAGATGTCTTAACTTTGTTAGTTAGTTGTTTAAAGACTAATTGGATACATATATGTGATATTATATGTTAACTAGGATCATCGTGTGTGTACAAGTCTTCACTTGACACCTAGCATCCTATACATTCCGTTCATCCAAACCACCCACTACAAGTGAGTTCATACCCCTTAATTAACCTTTTAAATGTTTTTAAATGCTTTTATGGGGGGGGAATACAAGTTGAACTATTATAATTATTATATGAATCACATGTGATTAATAACTACCAAACAAGTGGATTTCTTACTTTTCAAACTGTGTTATCAAACTGTTTTACTTCAAACTGTTTTACAAACTCTTTTACATATCAAATACTTTTATTAAACTCTTTTAACTTATATTCTGTGTATCTATATGGATATAATTATATAAGTAGGATTGAAAGGACTTAGGACTGATAACTCACCTTACTTCCTGTTCCTTGTTTGGTTGTGGACTTAGGGTATTCGGGTTATTTGTTCGAAGGTCGTTTGAATCCTAGTTATATATCATGTATATGTGTATAGATATAAAAGGTTACTTCTTTCATTCAGTTCAATGCCTTTGGGTAGCAAAGGTATACAAACATGTTCATATACACAAACAACATTACTAGTAAAGTATAATAGGTATAGTTTAGGAAGATACTATTACTAGAACAATGAAACATACAATGAGTCAGTTCATTCATGAGTAATACATAGTGATGAGAAACAAACATAATACATAGTGATGAGAAACAAACATAATACATAGTGATGAGAAACAAACATAATACATAGTGATGAGAAACAAACATAATACACAGTGATGAGAAACAAAACATACAGGCTAGACAGAGAAAGAACACACAATACAACTAGCACATACATATACATATACATATACATATACATATACATTACTTACAGTTTTGTGAGCCACTTAACGGGGGCATGGCACTACCTGTCATGACCCGTTTTGTATCCAGAATCTCCTTAAATGGGGAGCGTATGAGTTTGTGTATAGATCTATACTGGATTGATTATCCTACACCTTGCTGCTCGCTACAGTGGGACTTGCAAGTCTACGGGTGCCAAACGTCATTTCTTACGACGTCTTACATCGTCGTTTTTCTATAGAGTCGGTAGCAGGATACAGGCCGATCACATGGTACTTTAAATAATAATTAGTTTAAAGTAATTAGTACGGCAGTAGTTACTTAATACAACACTACAGTACTATTTCATTTTCCCTTTACATTTACTTTGTGATATTCACACAATAAACAATAATGTAAAAACTATATTTTTGGTTAATGATAGTCAGATTTGGGAAAATACACACTCTTACAAGAGACACACACACAGATACTAGATGCCTTGGTAGAAGGCTACTTTTAGTAGGAAACATAGGGTTTTCTAGGAGAGTTCAAACAATTACAAACTTTTACTAAACTTATACATAACAAGACTTACAAACACTTTCATAATAAATACAGTCACTAATATACTTATGAACTCACCAGCTTTAAAGCTGATAAACTCTTTCAAAATAACTTGTATTCTCAGGTCGCCAGTAGACAGGTACCGGAGCCAGGTTTTTGAGAAGATGGAGCTCGTTCAAGACTCATCTTTTATTTTGATGTATATTTTTGGTGTCTATATAACTTGACAAAACACACCTGTATTAAATTATATTATTAATGCAATGGATGATGTTGTTGCTTGTTTACTACTTTGCATTGTTGTGATACTGTACATGACGTCCTCCACCCCCGAACGTTTCCGCCGTTCCGGTTTTGGGGTGTGACATGCCTCGACTCCACCAAGTCACTTATACTATTACTGATCTCTGCTACTCTCATCCTAGGCTTACCTTAGGGAAACCTCTGACTCCACCCAATCCAGTCCTCAGCTGCTGAAGGCCTCCTTGTAATACCAATTAGCCATTACCTGAATACCATCACATGTGACGAGGCTCAGATAATCCTTCGAGTAAAAGACTCGTCCCTACAACGGTTAGACTCAAACAAGAGCTGCGCAATAGGGCCAAATCCAGCACTCTGAGATTATTCAACCCTGATCACATGTGACGTGACGTATTCACCTAATGGCTAACTCCCATCACTCCGACTCCTACAAAGCACGAAGCAAGCAACATTCGGACACAGGAAAGTACTCAAGCAAATCTATCCTCATAACGAGAAACTGTACTAGCATACAATGCTAAGCTCATACTATCAGGTATAACCTAAACAGGGTATCCTACTGCTGTCTACTCAATACTAGCATGCAATTCTCAATAAGCTGAAACACATATAACAGGCACATAAGGCATCCTCCTAGATCCTTAGTCCTATTCTAGCATGTTGTTCTACTGAAACTGGAACTGATAATTATAACATAAACTTGTATGGGTAATTTGGGAGTACTTACTTGAGCTCGGCTGATCGCATGCACCACACCCTTTTCCTTTTCTCACAACCGTTTTCTTTTTAAGTTTCTTTTTCAAAAATTCTTTCGAAAACATTTTTCTTTTGAAAATCTTTTACCATTTCCTTAGTTTGAGTCCAGTCACACCCGAAAGTGTGCCTGAATCCCTCAAACCAAGGCTCTGATACCAACTTGAAACATCCCAAAAATACAATCCAAAAATTTTCGTTTGAAAACTCTACTAAACCATAATATCAAATATTAAAAAGATAAATCCATGGATCATGCGTCTCAAAATGTCATAATAAATTTATCAAATCAATTGATGTCAAAACATATCACAATAAACTCCCAGGATAACTGAAGCTGTGGTGTGTGCCATGCCATCATCCCGAGCTCTTCCTCTTACAAGCGGAAGTACCTGAAACCAAAAACTGAAACTATAAGCACAAAGCTTAGTGAGCTCCCCCAAACTACCACATACCATACAATAACATATAAAGCAACTACTGGGTCTTGCCCACTGCATCGGACCGAAGTTCGGAAACTGCATCGGACCGAAGTACGGAACTAACCAGGGCCTTGCCCTCTGCATCGGACCGAAGTCCAGAAACTGCATTGGACTGAAGTTCGGAACTAACCAGGGCCTTGCCCTCTGCATCGGACCGAAGTCCGGAAACTGCATCGGACCGAAGTCCGGAACTAACCAGGGCCTTTCCCTCTGCATCGGACCGAAGTCCGGAACTGACTGAACATAGCATAGCATAATCATAACTACTAGCATAAACACATATACTGCATACTGTATCGGACCGAAGTCCGGAACACATAACACAAAGACATACTTGAATCACAAAGACATCAAGCACATTGAACTACTGCACCAGACCGAAGTCCGGAACTACTGCTAACTAAGCGGGTCGGCATTGTGGCCGTAGACCCGTTCCTACTGGAAGAAAACTCACCTCGTAACGTTGGCTGCTGAGGTGCTAAATCTGAGACTGTCTGACTGCTGCCCCGGAATTCCCCGGCTACAAATCCCATAAACACTAAATCAAATACTGATAACTAATTTCAGGGTAAAATGACTATTTTACCCCTGGTCAAAGTCAACTTTATGGTCAAAGTCAACTTCCTGGTCAAAGTCAACTCCCTGGTTGACTCTACTCGCCGAGTCCTACTATGAACTCGCCGAGTTCCCGGACTCACATTTCTCTAACTCGCGACTCGACTCGCCGAGTTGGGACGTGGACTTGCCGAGTCCCTCTACTTCCAGATCCTTGTTCTACCTCACTGAGTCCTCTTCCACTCGCTGATTCAACTCACAATTCCAAAATCGGAGAAATCGGGAGGATTTGCGCTCCGACTCGCCGAGTCCAAGAACAACTCGTCGAGTCCTATGCATGTCCTTACTAAACAGTTGATTCTAATCGATTTCAGTGCATCCAATTCATAGATCTGAGCTTCTAGGGCCGATATAACACGTAAAGTTGCCAACTTTACGTGCATGCATAGAGGTATGAAGCTAAAACACCACAATAAGCTAGAAATAGGAACCTAGGGTTTGGAACAAGACCTTGCTTTGCATAAAGGTAGCTACTTTGAGTTCCTGGGGCTCAATGATGTCCAGATCTATAGCTCACTACCCTAAGGGAGCTCCAATCTCGAGTTTGGACCTTGAAATGTCCCAAAAGTGGCAAAACAAGCATACATGAAGATCTACTAGGAAAATGAACAAGGTAGAGGATTTATTACCAGATGAAGTAGCAAATGGAAGCTAGCTTCTGGATCTCCTTCTTCTCCTTTGCACCTTTTCTCTTTCCTTCACTTCTACTCTTCCAAGAATACACAAAAACACTCAAAATCAAGAAGGAATCACTCAAACTCACCAATGGAGGCTAGGGTTTTGAGGGGTAAACGCTCTAAGGGTGCTGGAGGCTGGGATGGGGGCTATAAGGACGCTTAAATAGGGTACAAACCCTAAGGATTAGGGTTTCCTCCAGACTGGCCTACTCGTCGAGTCCAGGCACGGACTCGCCGAGTAGATCACTTAAAACCCGCGCCCAACCTGGCATCTAATCGACGAGTTAGGGCTACTACTCGCCGAGTAGCTCTTTATAAAAGACATTTAATAAATTAAATACGTACCAGGAACGGGGCGTTACATTATGAAGCTATGGATGACAATCTCCTCTCTCCTCCTCTCTCCTCAAAAGCCTTCTAGTTTCAAGGGTTTGGGTGTGAGCCATTAGAGGCATCATACTTTTGGTGCTAAGCTTTCTGAAGTTCTACTAGGGAATGAAGGATATTGTTTGCTATAATAATATCAAAGGTATGTAACCCTAACTTGTAATTTTTTATTATATCATAGGGTTCTTCTAGTTTAATAGTTTGTTGTTATTAATGTGTAAAGACATAGATCCTTTAGGTTGCATGTACACTTAAGTGTTTCAAGTGATTTATTCGCATGTACATAGAACTTGTAACCTATGAATTCCAGCACTGGTATCAGAGGCATGTCTTACAATTAAAAGTGCATAATAGATGAAACCTCGAAAACACAAAAAAAATCTGCAGGGCGCGCCACGCTTTTTTGAAATTTTGTTTTTTGGTGTTTGGCTTACCTAATTCGAGTGTAGGGTTTATTTTGGCCATTATATGATATTTTAACTATAAAAATCTGATTTTTATGATGCTTTGTGAAATTAAAACCCTAATCCTAAATTTAAGGCATTAAATAAGGAAACCTAATCCTAATTATAAAATAATTGATTACTATTATCCTTTATGGATTTTAATATTAAATTAATTAAAAGTTAATCAAAATATAAATATAAAATTCATAATTGGATTATATGATTTAATAAATTTAATTAATTAAATAAAGGAGAACGATAAATCATATATGGGTTTAAAAGATTAATTAATTAATAGTTAATTTAAATAATTAATATTTAAACCTTGAAATTTTAAAAAGTTTAAAATACACCCTAAACATATAAAACCTTAATATTATATGTATAACTAAAAGTCAGGCAATTCAATAGTAGGTCTCATTCATGAAGCCATACTATAAGAGATGTATAAGGAAAGGACCTATATAATGATCGTTGAATGGGTGTCCTTTTCAAGGGTCGTTAGTCGAACTGTTTTGAAGGGACATAAAGAAGATTAAAAGTATAATACAAAGTAATAGAACCTTTTACAAAATCTCACTCTAGTTACTTTAGTAAAAATTGAAATGTATGCTAATCCATGAAAAAAAAACACATCGTTTCTTTATGAGTCGTTAATGAAGCGTGTGTGGTTAACCAACATACTAATTTGAGACTATAAATATGAAATGGTGGCACAAATCGAAAATTATAATTGTTGAGCATGTATGGTGAACCAATACATCAATGTGAGATCATAAATGACCTCGAGGATGTCATGCGGGTTTGCATGGTTATTCACATCTTGTTTGTGATCCTCGACATCTTAGTCACAAATAGGAGAGCATAAATTGATATTAAACATGTCATTGATAAGATTCAATGAAGCTCAAAAGATCAAGGAATTTCATACTAGAATGAAACTAGTAATGCACCTTACATACCTAAATAAATTTGCAATTATATTATGCCATCCCTCTTCTCATTTTGAAATTTATTTTGGATCCTAGACTTGAATATTAATTGGGTTAAAATATTAAGGAATCATATCAACTGGTGGAAACTTCTCTCTTACTGAAGATTTTTGGATTCAACAATGTTTCTGCCGCTTCACATCTTCTTCCTGCCTTATCACCCCATATTCTTGTTGAACAACCATCCCTTCTATTTATCCTTATGTGGCTTGGAATACACGACATCACCAAATCCTTGATTAATGGCAATCACAAAGAAGGAACGTTGCTGTGTACCTATGTGGGCAAAGTAACGAACTATATTGATAGTCTTGTCAAAATGGGTGGAAAGTGTCTTGAAGAATTTGCTATAGATATGATTCTAATCTCACTCCCAGATAGTTACAAGAGTTTTGTAGCAAACTTTAACCTAAAGAACCACAAGGTCACACTCATGGAACTTTAGAGCTTATTGCTGGCTAAAGAGGAAAAAGTTATCGAAATGGAATCCATGACCCGTTCCAAAGCTATTGAAAATGGTAGTGACCTTGAGAAAAAGGTAATTTCTCTCCTCAAAGAAAATAAGAGGCTAGCGAGTGAAATAACTAATCAGAGACCCAACAGAAAGGTTGACCAAGAAATTGATTAGAACCATGATTCAATGGAAGCATATTGTCCTTGCTATGAAACTGGAAGACTATAAGAAAAGGAGTTATCCCGAATACCTAAAGAATGTTGAGGATGAGTCGGTTCAGGCAACCGAATCCAGTTCAGGTAATTGCTAAACTTCTCATACTACTAAATTCACTAAACTTTGATAATAGACATGGTTCATTTCTCACATATTATTGGTATTGCATGAACTGAAGAGTAAGATATTAAGCGTCAAAGAGATCAATCCACTTATGGAACTAGAGACATGTCTTTTGTTGCATTGATTGGAGAGATCAAGTTGAAGTTTATGAGTAGAGTTATGATTAGTTTAGTTTTAGATAAATTGTTGTTATTCTTCTGATATGACTAGAAATATAATTTCATGCTTTGATTAGATAAGGATATCTCTACTCCTTTGATAATGACAATGATTCTATTTTGGTTTATAAGAATGGTGTTTTTATATTCAAAGATTTTCCTTGTAATGGCTTGTATGAAACTGTTATATGTGTTGATAACTTAGGCAATGGTGTATTTAATATTTATTCATCTAATGGTATAGATACAACATGCTTATGGCATTGTTGTCTTGGACACATAAACAAGAAATGCATCACCCAACTCCAAAAGGATGGAGTGTTGGAATCCTTTGACCTAAGGTCAGATGATGAATGTGAGTCATGTTTATTAGGCAAGACGACTAAGTCACCATTCACCGAAACATGTGAAATAGGTGAAGTATTGTTAGACCTGATTCGTATAGATGTATGTGGGCCTTTTAAATATGCCACAAGGGATGTTGATCTCTACTACGTGACATTTACTGATGATTACAGCAAATATGTGTATATCTATTTAATCAAGCATAAATCAGAAACCTTTGAAAGGTTCAAAGAGTTTAAATACAAAGTAGAGAATCAATTGGGAAAGATGATAAAGATGCTCCGGTCTGATAGAGGTGAAGAATATCTTATTATCGAGTTCAATGACTACCTAAAGGAATGTGGAATCGTTTCACAACTGACACCTCCTAGAACATCACAACTTAATGGTGTGGCTAAGAGGTGCAATCGAACCTTGCTTGACATGATTTGTTCCATGATGAGTCGAGCCAATCTTCATATATCATTGTGGGGGTATGCCTTAGACACATCCACCCATATCCTAAATCTTGTTCCTAGTAAAAAGGTTGCCAAAACACCTCATGAGATGTGGACAGCGAAACATTCCTCACTTGCACATATCAAGGTATGGGTTTGTAAGGTTCCTGTGAGATGATAAACTCATGACAAACTTGAACCTGTAGCTGAGAAGTGTATTTTCGTTGGTTATCCACAAGTGTATTTTCGTTGGTTATCCAAAAAAATCCTTTGGATACTTGTTCTACAGACCTAGTGAAAACATGGTCTTTATAGATCGAAGATGAGTCTTTCGTGAGAGAGAGCTCATCTTCAAATAGGATAGTGGAAGTGCAATTGATCTTGAAGAAATTCAATAGTCATCCAATGAAGGAACCTTAAGTGAAAGTACAACTCAACCTGAGGATGAAACTCCAGTTAAGCCTATTGACAATTTGTTACCTCTCTGTCGATATAGTAGAGTTAGCATGCCACCTGAGTTTTATGGTCTCTGTATAACTTCAAATGCGGACACGTTTATCAGTGATAAAACACTGGTAAATCTGGAAGAACCATCTAACTACAAGGAAGTGATGGCAGGACCTGAGGCTACTAAATGGAAGGAGTTAATGGATATTGAGATTTAATCCATGTATGATAATCAAGTGTGGAACTTCGTTGATCATGTACCTGGTCGAAAGATAGCAGGGTGAAAATGGATCTTCAAGAAGTAGACCTACATGGATGGTAAGGTGTATACGTTCAAATCTAGACCGGTTTCAAAGGGCTTTACTTAAACCCAAGGTGTTAACTATGATGAGAACTTAACATCGATAGCTAAGATCAAGTCTATTAGTATAATTCTTGCCATTGATTCCTTTTATGATTATGAGGTCTGGAAAATGGATGTTAAAACCATTTTTCTAGAAGATTACTGAGGATGTCTACATAAATCATCTATAAGGTTTGAACATGTGACAACCGTCAATTTTTGGCCAAGTCAAAGTCAGCTAAAGTCAGCAAGTCGAACCGGCCAACTCATCTAACCCTTGTATATTAAGGTTTCCATTACGTTTCTTATTGTACAACTCGCAATCCTAATACAAAGTATCACTTAGAGTTTTCACGTGTTCGGAAATTCTAAACCCTAATTAGGGCAAGTGATGAAACTATTCGATAAAACGTTATTCCTTAACCCTCGGGGGCATATAACAACCATAACGAGACTTAACGGGATGTACAAACCTTGCGTTACGAAGCCAAGCACTCAAAAAGGTCACAAAAGAAGTCTCTCCCAATCTCTTTCACTCTATCTCTCTCTACCTCAAATCTCTCCAATTATGTGAAATCTCTCCCAAATTTCTCTCTGTATGAGAAATCTCTCCAAGTGTGTGAAATCTCTCCCAAATCTCTCTCTAAATGAGAAATCTCTCCTAGTGTGTGAAATCTCTCCCAAATCTCTCTCTGAATGAGAAATCTCTCCAAGTGTGTGAAATCTCTCCCAAATCTCTCTCTGAATGAGAAATCTCTCCAAGTGTGTGAAATCTCTCCTAAATCTCTCTCTGAATGAGAAATCTCTCCAAGTGTGTGAAATCTCTCCTAAATCTCTCTCTGTATGAGAAATCTCTCCAGTGTGTGAAATCTCTCCCAAATCTCTCTCAAAATCTCTCTCAACTTTTTATAATCACTCGGGGCATCCCGACCCTCGAATTAGACGAAAACAGCTCGAAAATGGAAGTCTACGCGAAAAACAGCCTTAAGGAGTCGAACCCTCTTAAGGAGCCGAACCCTCTTAAGGAACCGAACCTCCCTTAAGGAACCGAAACCTCCTGAGAACCGAAACCACCTCCTGAACCGAACCTGCTAAGGAACCGAACTTAACCTTCGGTCCGAGAGGCTACCTTCGGTCCGAGAAGACTACCTTCGGTCCCTTCTGATGAGTCGCCTGCGAGACCTCTCGGTTCTCATATACAACCGAACCCCACCTTCGGTTCTATGCTCCTAAGGAGCCAAACCTTCGCACCTTCGGCCCTGAATTTCGGATTTTAGCAATTTCTACCCGGTTGTCAATATTTTTAGCGTTTTGAGCTCGTTTTCGTGATTTTAACGCGGGATTTTCACCCAAACTCGTATTTTAACATAATAAACCCTAAATATTCATATTTTAATTATATTTTGGGGAAAATCCTTGCCTAAGAATAAAATCTAGTAGGTAAGATTTATGGGTGGAGTGTTGACTTTACTTTAGTGTATGACACAAGCAACCACCCATACCCACTCAATGACCAGCCTTTGTCCTTCCACCATACCTAGTCCTTTCATTGTACTCTTTCCATCATTTTTCCAGCCACGTCCTTGATCAAAGGCTGGAAAACTCCCCTCTCTCCTCACATTTCTCTCATATTCCACCAAAGAACAAACTTCATTCTCTCTCAGTTTCTCTCTCTAAATTTCGAGATTCAAGGTTATTCTCCAAGCTTTTCTTCTACTTTTGGTAAGTATTATCATCCTCCATATGATTATTTCACTCCTTTCTACTCAAATCATAGGTTTCTTACACAAACTTCATCATATTTGTGTTAGAACTTCGAATCTTCAAGCAATCTTCTAAGTGTTCTTGAGTTGAACACTTCCTTTCCTCAACATCCATCCACTGAAATCACTCAAGGTGAGCTCATACCCCTATATTTTCATGTTTTCTTCAAGTTTTATGGGGGAATACAAGTTAAAACGCCAAAAACTTAACTAAACTCAAACAACAGCTTTCATCAGAAAAGTTGAGTCTTATTCACGGACTGTTTTGACTATCTTAAACTTAATATCCTTCAAAACTATTTAAGATGAACATAGTTCAGGTTTATACCTTTAAAATGACTACTTGCACATCTCCATACGATTTTTCTACGAATTATGGTGATTTTTACAAAACTGCCTATCATTTCAGAAACGCATTCGGACCAGTCTGTGAATATGAACATTTTAACACATGTTAAAGACTTCTAAAAATCATAATAAAAATTATGAATAAACTAGACACATTTTGTGAACTCTCAGAATTTACGGATTCAGTTTTTGACTCTATATGATTTTTCTAAAACAGTGTAAAAAGGTCAAAAACTAGATAACAACTTATAACTTCCATCACACTTTGTAACATGTTGAGCAAAGTGTTAATCTTTGAGAATTTCATATTTTGCATGTGTTTCTTGTTGTGGTATAATTATATAACAGAAAATACTCACTGAATTTTAAGAATCCTCCATCATTACCATTAGTACAAAACAAAGCATGATAAACATAGTTATATTTTTGCTATACATTCGACTTACATAGAAAAGGGTTCTTATACACCACAAACAAACACGCTAAACTATAATAGGTATAGTTAGGTTGCATACATTACAAACATTTTGATAAACTATAATAGGTATAGTTTATGTTGCATTTACATTTCAAACTCATTACAAAGGATTTTCATTAACGGGGTACAAGTACAAAGTACCTGGTTCACACAAAAAGGGGTACAAATACAACGTACCGGGTTCACACAAAAAGGGGTACAAATACAAAGTACCGGGTTTACACACAAAAAGGGGTACAAATACAAAGTACCGGGTTTTCATACAAAAAGGGGTACAAATACAAAGTATCAGGTTCACACAAAAAGGGGTACAAGTACAAAGTATCGGGTTCACACCAAAAGGGATACAAATACAAAGTATCGGGTTTATACAAAAAGGGGTATAAATACAAAGTATCGGGTTTACACAAAAATGGTTTTTAAGATAATAAAACTACATATCGTTAGAATTGTTAGTTTTCAGCTATAATTGCTAAGTGTACATGTTAGAGTTATATGAAATTGAATTGAAATCGACTTAGAATTGGTGGGCCCGCCTCATCTCCTGTTCCTTGTTTGGTTGTGGACCTAGGGCAGACCCATTATATTCAACGGTTTATTTAACTAAATTTTATATAACTTATATACATTGGGTGATTATAGAAGAAATCTACGGGTCTTTCTAGGGTTCATTATCGCATAACATAGGAGCATCCATTTCACACTTAACTAAGAAAATATTGGATTTTCTGGAAATCATACTCTATCGCTTTTACAAGGAAAACGGTTTCTTCCTCAAACAAAACTCTTATGAACTAACCAACTTAATTGTTGACATTTTTTAAAACTACTTGTATTCTCTGGGAATCAGTGAAACGGGAAAACAACAGCATTTTGAGGATGGGACGTTAATTCGTCAAACAGTTCATTTTGTCATCATAATGTAATTGATTTTGAAACATGTAAACATATACTATGGTGTAACCTTTTCAATTATATTTATGATGGTTGTATTTACTTTGAGCACTATTATACTCGTTGTTGTGATACTTTACATGAAGTCCTCCACCCCGGACGTTTCCGCCATCCTTGGTTTGGGGGTGTGACAGAACATGCCAAATTTCATGATAAGGTGTATAAGCTCGATAAATCCATTTATGGATTAAAACAAGCATCTCATAGTTGGAATCTTTGTTTCCATGAGAAAGTCAAAGAGTCTGGATTCTCTAGGAGTGAAGATAAGTCCTACGTATATGTCAAAGCTAGTGGGAGTGTAGTGACGTTCCTAGTATTGTATGTTGAAGACATACTGCTCATAGGAAAACATATTCCAACCTTGCAAGAAGTAAAATCTTGTCATGGGAAATGTTTCGCTATGAAAGATTTAGGAAAAGCGACATACATTCTTGGAATAAGGATTTACAAGGATAGAAAAAAAAACATCTTATTGGACTTAGCCAGAGTGCATACTTGGATAAAGTATTGAAATGTTCAATATGGAAAATTACAAGAAAGGGGAATTTCCCATTCATTATATTGTTAAATTGAGTAAGACTTAATGTCCCATTACTGATGAAGAAATAGAAGACATGAGTCGAGTTCCATATGCATCTGTTATAGGATCGATCATGTATGCTATGAGATGTACTCGTCCTGATGTGTCTTATGCTTTAAGCATGGTTAGTCAGTTTCAGGATAATCCAGGCAGAGCCTATTGGACAACAGTCAATAATATTCTTAAGTATTTGCGAAGAACCAAGGATATGTTCTTAGTTCGTGGTTGCAAGGATACGTTAAGAGTGAGTGGTTATAGTGATGCCATCTTTCAAACAGAAATTGACAACTTTCATTCTCAATTTGGTTGGGTATTCTTATTGAATGATGGAGAAGTAACGTGGAAGAGTTTCAAGCATAAAATGGTGGTTGATTCTACTTGTGAATCAGAGTACATCGCAGTGAGCGAAGCGTCAAAGGAAACAGCTTCATTGAAGAATTTCATCGAGGATCTTGGAGTCATTATGACTATTGAGGACCTATGGAACTCTTTTGTGACAATGAAGACACAGTTTGTTTAATCAAAGAACCAAAAGATCACGGAAGGTCCAAGCATATCGAAAGGAAATACCATTATATCCGACATAGGGTTGAAGATAGGCATCTATTGGTGAAACGAATATCATCAGAGGATAATCATCTTGATCCTTTCACTAAGGCATTGATCAAGGTCAATCATGTCATACATGCTAGGAGCATTGTCTTAAGAGATGACATTAGTTTTAGTGATTAGTTGATAGTTTGAAACTTTGTAACAAAATAAAATGTTTTATTGATTAAGTAATAGAAAGTTATTTATGAGTATTGGTTCTGCCTCTTCAATTACTTATTATTGCATTTCATTTTGCATGTTTACTTCGTGGATAATTTTATTATTCAAATTCCACAATCGTTCATACCTTGGAACTAGTAGTGATTTAAGACTGTCATGAAGTATTGGTAGATTGTTCAAAAGGTTGAGCATGGCATAATGGTTGCTACTATATTCATTAGTACTTGAAATAGGGATTTAAGTATTGGATAAACTCACACTTAGAGATTACTTCATGGATTCTATCACGAGTAATTTTAAGACGATCTACTATTCTTAAAGTAGACATATATAGTTCATTGTTTACATATCATTTATGCATTGGTTTGCTCAAATGCATCTCATAACTGGGTGTTATAAAGACTAACTCTATGTATGATTTGGTAAGTAAAATGTATGATTATATAGTCAAATTAATTCATTCCTTTTTCCCTAAACAAGAAAAAGCGATATATATTAGGGACCTCGGTGATTTAATGTTGACATTATAATGTTGCGCCCAGCCAGGACTAAATTGATGTGTTCAATCAGTAGTATAATGACGTCATCATAAATCGGGAAACCGGGAAACAGAATTTTGGACAATGAGATTGATTATAATACATGTCTCATGTCCATACGATATCATGAAGAACGAAGGAGTAGTTGATCACGTATCATAGGTCCAATGTCTGATTTTAATTAGAGTTCGACAATGATTTTGGAAAACACTCTTTGGTGTTTGGTTCGGAGTTATACTGGCAGTTTAGTTATAGACTGATCCAAGTGGGAGACTGTTGGATTAAGGTGTATAAGCTCATAACTAAATTGGTGTATTCTTGTAATTAAAATCAAAGTCTTTTTTGGGTTGCCCTCGTAACTAGAAATATTATAGAATGACACTTGGAGAAAGAGGAAATAATTTGTTAATTGTTACTTTATTATATTAATAAATTATTTATAAATTAATTAGAAATTGATTAGAATTGATTTAATATTGATCAAAATTAAATTGGGGGAAATTAGAATTAATTAGAAGTACAAGGGCTTATTTATAATTGCTTAATAGTTAAGCAATTGAGAGATTCTAGAACCTTCCATGCTTGGATGTTTTTGGGGATCCCTTTATGGATTTTGGAAGCCTCAAATTACTTTATGTTCAAATCTAGGGTTTCTAGGGTTTCCATGCATCTGTGTAAAGGGTCCTAACCCTTATATTTCAGGGCCATCTATTCTCTTATGAAGTTATAGCCGAAAATCTCATATATCCTCATCTCTCCTCAAAAGTCTTCTAGTTTCTAGGGTTTGGGTGTGAGCCATTATACTTTTGGGGCTAAGCTTTCTGAAGTTCTACAAAGGAATCACGGATATTGTTTGCGATAACATTATCAAAGGTATGTAACCCTAACTTGTAATTTTCGATTATGGCATACGGTTCTTATATTTCCATAGTATGTTGCTATTAATGTGTAAAGACATAGATCCTGTAGGTTGCATATACCCTTAAGTTTTTTAATTGAATTATCTACATGTACGTAGAACTTGTAACCTACGAGTTCCATCAGTAACATACATGTACTGCCTCAAAATCTTTAGAGAAAAGATTATCATTTCCAACTCCAAATCATGTGTCGTGTATCTCCTCTCGGCCTCTTTCAATTGTCGGGAAGCATATGCAATCACCTTACGACGCTACATCAAAACACACCCGAGACCTTTTGCTGAAGCACCACTATAAACAAAAAAAATATTTCGTCCCATCAGGTAATGCTAACACTGGGGCTTCACATAATTTCATGTTCAAAATCGCAAACTCTTCTTCTTGCACTTGTCCCCAAATGAACTTCACCGCTTTTCTTGTCAACTTAGTAAGGGAACTAGCAATACGGAAGAAATCTTGGATAAAACGACGGTAATATCCTGTTAGACCAAGAAAACTATGCACTTCAGTATGCATATCCGGAGGTTCCCATTTCATAACTGCTTCGATCTTCATGGGATCTACCATAATTCTGACACGAGCCATGATGTGCCCAAGGAATTGAACTTCTCGAAGCTAACATTCACATTTTGAAAACTTAGCATACAACTTCTCATTGCTTAAAACTTGATATACTTCACGTAGATGTTTCTCGTGCTCTTCTTCAATATTCAAATAAATAAGAATGTCATCAATAAAAATGACAACTGGCTTATCAACGAACGACCTACAAACTCTATTCATGAGATGCATGAACCTTGCAGGAGCATTTGTAAGACTGAACGACATCACAAGGAATTCATAAGGACCATATCGGGTTCTAAACTTCATCTTCTCAACATCACTTCCTTTCACCTGAACTTGATGATATCCGGAATGGAGATCGATCTTTGAAAAATAATCTGCTCCTTGCAATTGATCAAACATATCCACTATTCTTGGCAACGGGTACCTATTCTTGATAGTATCTATACACATCCACATTGAATCGTCTTTCTTCTTCACGAATAACACCGGAGCACCCCACCATGATAAACTCAGGCGGATGAAACCTTTATCTATCAACTGTTGAAGTTGAGACATCAACTCTTGCATTATGAAGGAGCTAATCGATAGGGAGATTCGACAATCAGGCTAGCATCGGGAACTAAATCAATGGTAAACTCCACTTGTCTTTCTGGCGGAAAACCGGGCAGCTCTTCGGGAAAACCTCCATAAAATCTCTAACTACTTCAACATCTTCTAACTTATTCTTCTCCTTTATCGAATCAAGCACATACGCTAAAAACAACTCACAATGTTTTCTTACACACTTATAAGCCTTAGTTGTTGTGATCACACTTTGCATTCGTAGATTTCTTTTTCCGTATATGATTATCTTTCTTCTATTTGGAGCTTTAATCAACACTAACTTACTATTGTATGAAATTTTTGTGTGATTCTTCTCAAGTCAATCCATCCCAAGAATTACATCGAACCCTCTCACTCCAATCAATAATAGGATGGCTTCAAACTTTTCTCCATCTATTTTTACACAACAATCTCGATAGTCGTGGCCTATACTAACATGCTCTCCAGATACTACTTCTATCGCATAAGTTTCTTCTAATGACACTAAGGCTTACTAAATTTATTTCGAAATTCAAGAGATGCAAAATGAATAATCGAAACATGAAGCAAATAAAACACTTGCAGACAAGGAGTTTACAAGTATTATACCTGACGCCACTCCATGCGCTTCCTTCGCCTCCATGGATGTCAGCTGGAAAGCATGAGCTCTAACCTTTATTGATTCCTCCTTCTTACTTTCACTCGGTACCACAACCTCATTCTTCCTCAACAAGCAAGTTGTGATGATGTGTCCTTTTCATGGAAAGAGTAGCACTCCATATCTTTGACCTCCTTCTTACACTCATAAGACTTATGGTTAAGATCTCCATACTTATAGCACATTTTTCTACAAAACTTGCACTCACCCCAATGTAGCTTTTCACACTTTTTGTAGGTAGGAATCTCCTCCTTCTTTGAACTTCCCACCAGACACTTAACTTTTGTTCTTGGAACCACCTTGCTTGTAACATCTCAATCTTCAAGACCAGGTTCTTAAAATAATAAAGTAACTAAGTGAAGGATTATTTTTACAATTAAATCATTATGAGTTAATCATATCTTTAATTGATATGAAGTTTAGAAAGTTAAAAGTGGGAAGGCCAAAAGTGTCAAGTTCGAAAAGTAAGTTGACCAAAGTGTTGACTCGATTAATGGAAGGGACTACAATTATATAATGAATGTAGAAGGACTTATTATGTTAAAACTTAAGTTAAAAACACAAAATATGAGCTTACGGTGGAAATTGACAAAATGAGCAAATATGGGGGACCAAATGGTAAACATTTGGAAAATAAGATGCACTATCCTCCCCCTCACTCATTTTCAATGATGATTTATAAAACCAAAAGGAATAATGGCGATTTTTTCACTCTTTAGCATCTACGGTTTAATTCAAGTGGAGTTTTGTGCATCCAAGCAAAAGGAAGAGGAATCAAAGGCTTACTAGGTATAATTTCTCATCTTCTAATTCTATTTTTGAGTTCATGTTTGGGTTTGAACACCAATTCTGAATTTAGCTTCAATCAATGATTAGGGTTTGGTTTTCTAACCTCCCTTAAGTGATTTCCATGGTTCTAATCTATACAATCACCCTATTGATGGATTTGATGATTTGGGTAAAAAGATCCATGAACCCTAGAAATCTAATTTGGGGATACTGCAATTGATGATGAAATTGTATTGCATTCTATGACCTAGATGATGTATGATGACAATAAATCCAATTGGAATGCTTAAACACATCTATAATGGTAGAATGTTGCATAAACATGGATTTGGGTAAAATATGATGACACAAATGTATTTTATGTATTATGATACATTTGTTGAGCAAATGAAGTTCATAACCATGAATGGATGTTATTAGAATTATTTGGATGCAAATACTAAGTGTTGATTGATTATTGGATGAATCCGTGGAGTTTGTACACATAAGGTCATTTTGGGAAATATATATTGATAACTACATGATGACTGGCATATTAGAAGTGAATGACATTCATGAGCATGAATTGACACTGTAGAGATAAAATTTAAACATAACCATGAATGGATGCTGGTAGAGTTCTAGCTATAGTGATTGTTTTGGCGCAAAGGGAAATTTAGGAAACATGGAATGGAACTGAGGATTCCATAGTTAGTTTATGTGTGTACCATAATGGTGGTGTTATATACTTGACAACTTTCATATGAGTATTTAATGAGTTAGGAAGAAACTATGTGTGTTTTAGAATGTGCAATTGAAAAATAGACTAGTTAACCCTCCATTTAAAGCTTGAGTATCTTTATGTTCTTAAAAGGTTTCAATGAGCACTTAATGGATTAAGTGGAGTGTTTTAATATGATAAAACACCTCCTAATTATGAGTGAGAACCTATACAAATGGTACAAAGTGATTTGGAAAAGGGTCTTTAAGAACTATGCAAAGTAGAGTGTTACTTTGAGAAAAATCGTGTTATGTGTGTGTGTGTGCAGACATGAAAACATGGTCGCAGATATTTCATGCCTTAATATCCATGACCGTGGAAGTCTCTGTTAGAGGTTCACTTGTTTTCTTCATAACTTTTACACATGAAGTTGGATTTACGCACATATTTGCCTACATTCATAGTTTTTCATAAGGAATGATTTAAATCAATAAAACTTAGTAATAGAACACATGAGGGGTATTTTATTCATTTTATTGACTTTCACCTACATGCATATAGGTAATATTTTATAGTGTTACTCTAAGGGAAGGAACTAGAAGAGGACTAGCTAACCAACATGTGATTGAGGTGAGTACATGTTTCCATTTTATCACTTTGGGGTACATGGTTAAATTATTTTTAAGATGCTGAAATACCAATGCTTTGATATATGAAACATTTTGAAATGAAAGTTAAAAACTCTTGAAAGGAATGTTTTGAAAGAATGTCTTGAAAGTAAGAACGTTTTGAAATCAAAGAATGTTTTGAAAAAAAGGATGTTGTGATAACGTGTTTGAAATGTTTTGAAATATAAATGCTTTACTTTTGAAATGAATATTTGTATACTAACCTATGAAATATGTAAATCATGGAAAGAAATGATAATAATGTATGAAATGTGTAAATCGTGAAAAGAAATGATAATCACGTATGGAATGTGTAAAGTATGGAAAGTAATGAAAATAGTATATTGCTCGAGCCATGATATCCCTGTAACGAGATATAGAGGAATCTATCGGAGTGGCGCTACCCTTTTGCGAGATAGATTGCCTAATGGAAATGATGCTAGGGTGAACTGATTTTGTTCTTTTTACCTTGGTATAGACTTGGGGGTATTGATAGACCCTAAATATAAAAATGGCAATAGTTTAATACTGGAATTATCCCTTAATGAAAGAAAAGAATGGAATGTGAAAAGAAATGTCTTTTGATATGGAATGGAATGGGGAAAATGTCTATTTGAAATATTTTTTGCATAATGAAATGTTGTTGATAAAATTATGATAAATGTTTTGGGTCACAAACCCACGTATCTCACGAGACATTATTATACTACATATCTCTTTTTAGTTCCATGTATCCCGGGTTATACTTAAGGAGTAAAGATGATAGATGGAAGTTTGAAGTAAGAAATAGATAAGAAAGTGGAGCTTGTCAAGTTCTTTATTAATGGTAATGATGTAATTCATATTTGTTTTCTATGGTTTCTATGATGCTTAATGGTAACACCCAAAGTATTAATTGTAAATGTTTTGGTGGGACCATTATTTATTAAATGTAGGTTAATATCCGAATGTTTTCATAACCATGTATTTATTAAAAATTTGGAAAATTTTGGGGTGTTACATTGCTCCACTTGAGACCTTTTCTCTCCCACCATCTGCTTTTCTATAGTCTTTCTAACAGTCATATCATTTACATTCTGAGCAGCCGTGATGGCATCATCCATAGCATCAACCTTATTCACTTCCACCTCATAGTAAATAGATAAACCCTTCACAAACCGACTAATACGACCTGTTTTAGTTGGGAGAATGTTCCCAGTGAAAAATATCATGTCTGAAAACTCCTTTGCAAATTTCTCTATAGTCAGCTCTCATTTCTTCAAATGAAAGAACTCATCTACTAACTTCTCATTGTCGCGAGGAGCACAATACTTTGCTTTTATCCGCTTAATAAACTCATCCCAATACATATTTGCTTCGACATAATTTCCTAAGATTTGGAATACTCTTTCCTGCCAAATAGGGGTTTGACCCATAAGCACTTGTGAAGCATAGATAATTTTTTGATCATCCCGATACCCACTATCTTTGAGAACTCAATCTGTTTCAGTTGTAACATCCTAAAAATATTGAGTAAAAAGTTCTTTATTAAATAAATCAAAACTATTCGTTCATTTGTTCCAATAGACAATCATAGTAACAATATTATGCAAAACATCAGAATAAAATCAAAATCAGGCAATGTGGAATAAAACTCCATGGGATACAGTGCGATCAAGGCGAGCCCTTCCCTTTCGAACCAGAAGTATCTGAAAACAATAGAAACATAAATTATAATCACAAAGCTTAGTGAGTTACCCAAAATACCATATACCATACATAAGATAGTAAATGATATTGGCCGAATCATAGTCTTACAGTCACTTCCTGTCATGGGCCAAATCATGGCATTTCCTTGCTATGTCGAGGGTCAAATCTCGGTCTTACGTACAAGTGTGATGGGCTACATCCTGGTCTTCCATGCAAGTATCACGAAGACAAATAGCATCCTATATACAAATGCTAGGGGCTAAATCCTGATCTTACATACAATTGCCACATGCCGAATCCTGGTCTTTCATACAATTGTTAGGGGCCACGTCCTGGTCTTTCATACAATTTCCATGGGCCACATCCTGTTCTTCCATACAATTTCCATGGGCCACATCCTGGTCTTCCAAACAATTTCTAGGGGCCAGATCCTTGTATTTCATACATATTACAGGGGCCACATCTTGTTCTTCCATGCAAGTATCACAAAGACAACTAACATCCTACATAATATAGTGAGAAAACTCACCTCACTAATGTAATCCACAACTATCATCTCAACTAACTTCCTAATAAACCTTACATGGTAAACTTTTAATATACCCTCTAAAACTAAAAATTTGACCAAAATTCTACCGATGTCAAAAAGTCAACAGTCAAGGTCAAAGTCAACAATCAAATCATCATCAACTAACTTCCATGTCGTGGCCTGTCCATGGCTATGTCATGGCTAATGAACTTAGTCCCGATCCAAAACTCTAGTTACAAACAAATCAGTCATGAATAAATTGATCTCTATGCCGTGACAGACATGACACCACGTCGTGGCTAACTCTAGACAAAACAATCGCAAAACCTTGATCCACCACGTCGTGGCACCCAAATGGTGTAACACCCTGTTTCGATTCGTTTCACAATTCGGGGCCGTGACCCGAAGATCAAGTATCATAAGGCTTCGGGCTTTGGGGGAAGAAAGGTTTAGACCCATTTGGATATGGGTAATGTAGATATGTGATCCAATAGTTCGGTTTGTGCTTTGGATTCAAAGGGTAAAATGGGAAAGTAGTGTTTCAGACTTATTTTATGAACTATGGATTTTAGTTCAATATGTTTTAAGTCAAAAGTAATTAGATAGGTTTGTAGAGCTCCTTAATACCTTTCCGTGGATATAAAGATCGTCGAAATCAGAGTTGAAACGAAGAAGTTATGACCATTTGAAGTTTGGACGGTTTTGGGTTAAACTGAGTACGTCGGGCGTATAGGGAGGTGTACGTTGGGCGTACTGGGACAATCTGAGTATGATGGGCATACCAGGAGTACATTGGGCGTACGCAATCAGTGTCCAAACCCTATTTTCTTGGTTTGAGCCCCATTTAAGCTCCATAACTCCCCCAAAACCTCTCCATTCTCATCCTCCACCTCCGACACCCTCCCATGAAACCCTAACCCTATTTTGGGCCTTGTGAGCTAAAAGAAGGTGTTTTTGAGTGCTTTGGAGTATGCATGGTGCACCTTGGAGAAGAAGGAACTCTTTGGAGAAGTGCTGGTCGCATTGGAGCTTATAGATCCGGACTTTGTTCACCTTGATCTCTCTTCTAAAGGTATAAAGTTTGAATCTTGATGATGCATTTGTTAGATCTAGCTAGTTTTGGATGTTATGAGCTTTTGGTTATTTTAGTTCATAAATTTTATATCTTGAAAGTTGGTGACCTTTTTATGGATAAAGTTGGAAACTTTATCCATCTAAACATCATTGTGATTCAGATTTGAAGGTTGGAGACTTGGACTTAATGGATTAAGTTGAAAAAGATGCACTTTTGGTCCCTTTGATACTTAAAGGCTAGATCTTGGTGGTTTGAACCATTCTAATGGATAAAGTTGGAAACTTTATCCATTATGGAGCTTTTAGGATCATAAAAATGTGATCTTGATCCTTCTATTCCTTCCATGAAAGTGTCATGATGTCTTAATGGATTAATAAGTTAAGGTTTTGGCTTTTGGACCTTTTCTAGACATGGAAAGTCATAAAGGCGGAAACTTTATGACTTAGAATGATGTTGTGGGACTAGATCTGAGTGTTGGATGAAAGGGCTTAAGAGATTAAGCACTTAATGGAAAAGTGCTTTTTGGCCGAGTACGTTGGGTGTACCCAAAGCGTACTCGTGAGGAGTCTCGTCCCTAGATGGTGATTACACCATGCGTACGAGTTGAGTACGTTGGGCGTACTCAGCCTGAAGTTTGACTTGTTGACTTTGACTTCTGTTGACCGTTGACTTTTTTTACCAAGTTTGACCTTGGGTCAAACTTGAGGGTTTTGGGCTATTAATTAAGATTTTATCTGGTTCTAGTATTAGTGGATTTGTGGGTGCAAGCAGTGCAGAAAATGGATCGTGTCGTAGTGTTTCATGGTTCTTCGATTCAGGTGAGTCTCCTCCCTATGCTGGTGAGTCGAAGACACCAATGCCAGCTCACTAAATTATGTATGTAGGATGCTAGCTGTCTTTCTGACTCTTGCATGTTTGTATGAGCCTGTGTGGTAGAATAGTTGTATCTGTGATGACCAACTGGGTCTAGCTTTGTGCTTACGATTTATGGCTTAATTGTTTCAGGTTTCTTATAATAAAGGAGGGGCACGACTCGATTGCATCGCATCGATAGGGACTTGTGTACATGATAACCTTTAAATGATACTCTGATAAATGTTTAAGATATTGTAGTTGTGATTTGAATAAAAAATTAAAGTTTTAATTGAAAATTTTGGGTTGAAATTTGGGGTGTAACCAATGGCCACGTCGTGGGTACTAGCTGAAGACAAATTATTTGCATAAGATCTTAATCTATTAATCCCTTAGATTAAACTTTCTAGGAGGATTCTAGGGACCCTAGTGGTTCATAAAAATATCAACTTTATGGACATGCATAACCCATGCATTTCCTCCACTCAATTATGTCATAATAAAGAGAAATGACCTAAATTCCAAGCAAGATCCACAAATCTCATCCAAAACCTAGACCTTTAAGAAATAAGGATCAAGGGACCTAGATAAACCCTAAAGTTGCAAACTTTATTTCATTGGACCATTCAAAACTCATCAAAGGACCTAAATAATCAAAACAACCTGAGATATACTAACAAAGAATAAAAAAGGTTGGATCTTGAATCCTTACGCATGGTCCAAAAGATGGCCTCAATGATGGGGAGGAGTTGCTTGCTTGGTTCTTGCATTGAAACTTCTTCTCTTTCTCTCCAAGTCCACCAAGAACACCAAAATGAGCCAAAACTTCCAAGGGGGACTAGGGTTTCGAGTTTAAAGGGTTGGAGGCTAAAGAGGATGCTCTAATCCTAGGGAGATGGTGCTTAAATATGGGAGAACGCCTAAAATTATGGCCTTAGGCTAAAACAGTCGCCAAGTCATGTCACTTCTCTTGCCACGTCATGGGGCATATCAAGAGAACACGCTCATTTAAGCCATGCCACGACTTGGGCATCTATGCGCCACGTTGTGGCGTAGAGCTTTTCCCAAAAACTCCATCTTTGATCCCGTTAAGTGTTTAGTTAAACCATTCTGAAAAACGGGTGTTATAACTCTCCCCAACTTAAACTAGATTTCGTCCTTGAAATCTGTCCTTACAACTTACTCTTACAACACGATTTGACGTCGCATGATCTACCAAAATCCAATACAGCATTGAAAAAATCACCACAAATAGACGACCACCTTCCGACACCGCTACGGAACCAAAACTTATCAAAAATCACGCGACCCAACGAAGAAATGAACACCAACACACCACAATTAACCTACAAAGAGAAAGACTAACTACTTCATCCAAAATATGAAAACTCTATACTATGCCCGACTTCTAGATAGACAGAACCACTCGAACCGCAACCATGTTGACCAAATTCCACAATCCGAGCCGACCAAAACCTCTTTAATCCGACATCGTCTTACTAATAACTAAAAACAGACTCCATGACCAACCGTTGATGCCATGAACCTTACACTCGAATACAAAGGCAAATCCAAACATGAGCCCTAACAATTGAAGCTACATTAACCTATACATCAATCCTATTGACCGAAAAAAATCCCAAATTCGAGCTGTCCGAGATCTTCCCCGTCCCATGTCGTCCTAATAATAAACCAGAATATAGAATCCTCGTCTGACTGCTAAAGTTGACAACCTCTCACACGCTCGTACAACGAGACTCCAACCAAGAGTTTGACCGACAAAGGCTATCCTAACCTATACATCAACATGGCTCTAATAACCCTCAAGTCCAAACAAAGAACGACTAACCAATCAACACACGAACGAAAACAGCTCCGTGTCACCCCAAGTGAAAGCTACGGTCCAAATCGTAGTCTTACATCACGCCCGGCCCAAATCAGCCCACGACCTATTTCAATCATATGAATGTTGTGGACCTCCGAAAATCTTACAAACACTCCTGCAATAGCCTATCTTAGCCAAGTTAATACTATGGGACAGATCGTAGTCTTACAACACTTAGCAACGACCTATCTCGACCAAGTGAATGCTACGGGACAGATCGTAGTCTTACAACACCCCTGTGATTGTCATGGGCTCTCCCCATGGTCTTGCCAATATCTACAAGACTACCAAGTAAAACCAACACGAGTCAGACCCCTAGCCTGCTAGACCCTATCAGGCGTTCGGGTCGTGCCATGAACTTCAAAGCCTTAATCAGACAAGAACATGTAGAGAGTGAAAGTGCAAGACTTATTATGCAGACAAGGTTTGAAAACTCAAACCTTGAATTAAATTAAGATCAATGTCTACTGCTAATATTTTGGTCCAGTCAAGTTTGGTAAACCAGTCTTGTCTTGAATTGAAAATCAATAAAGTATTCAACAAAATATTTAAGTAAAATAAAGTGAGTATGAGCAAAGTAAAGATAACTTAAGAACAAGAAGAATGATGGAGAAAGAGATTTGACTTGCAAGATATTGAGTATTTGATGTGAAGAGAATATTGTTTCTTAAGGGTTACAATGCATGGATAAATCATCTCCTTGAATAGGAAAGGAGAGACAATAAGAAAAAGTACAAGACTTGCATGGAGAATGTAAATCTGATAAGTAAGAAAAGCTGACACACATAATTTACTCGATTTTGTCCCATGAACTGTACAATCAATAAAAATGACAATGGGCATTAAATGCTTGTACAGACTCTATCACATCAAAAACTAGGAATGTCTCAAATAAGTCTTGATCTTAGAAGAAGCTTAACTTCGGAACTCTTCACATCTCCGAATGTATTGTACTTCGGTTCTAGTTTGACTTCGGATTGCTAGAGGTTCACTTTTATGTATCAACAATCTCCCCCTAAGTGAACTTAGCAATAAATCAACTCCTCATTTGGATTCATCAAACACAAAGAGATAGGCACTGTGTAGCCAGCTTCGGACTTCCAAATACTATTTGAGATGTTCGATGAACTTCTTTTTGACATGCTCAGGAGAATCACTTTTTACAGCATTGGAAATGAACTTCTGAAGGATCTTTTTTGGAACAAGATGTTTGTCAAGAACTCTAAAGAATTATTTTCGGTTAGTCTTCTTTTTGAGATAGACATAGCCGAGTTTCGGTTCTTCAATGGGGCCTTTTGCCAAAATTTGTGCTTCAGGCAGTTCAAAAGTGATTTTTGTCAAAGCGTTCTCGGTTCTGAACAGGTGAGCAAATTCAATGTCAGACCTGCAGGACTCCGCAACGTAGTTCTTCAAGAAATTGATTGCAGCACTGTAAGCTCTGATGCTCGAATGACTTGATTGGTGATCTCGGTAGTGAGCAACAATGGTGAGAATGTCATTTGGGTTAATTGAAGGGAAGTCGGCATCCGTGAGAGTGATGGTTGATTCTTTGTTTCGAGAGACATAATATTTGTACAACATACAGTTAAGATCGAACTTGCTTTGAACATTGTTAATGTATCCGACGATCTTACTAATCCGCTTCCGAGACCACACTTCCTTTTGGGGTCATGTGTTGATGGAGTAGAAGGTTCTCAACCTCTCACGTTCTGTCCTGATGATTTATTTGAGGATCATCATTCAAATGAAGTGGAGCGTACTTGATGTAGAGTTGACCGTGTGGAGAGATTGGCAGATCAACTTCATCGGCATCCAGTGTTGGAAGATCATAATACATGAAGGGCACAAAGTGTATATCGTGAATAACTCCTTCTCGAAAAAGAGGAGATATGCCCAACATCGGATTCGGATTGTATTTCAGTGCTTGAATCCTTATGCTTTCTTCCAAAGCTTGATCTATTTGTTCTTGAGACCACCCTCAGACTTTTAAAACGTCTTCACTGGGCTTTCTGATTCAGTAGCAACCTTATTTCCTTTGTCTTGTGGAGGCACATTCAAGTCAGAGATGATTAGTTGACAAGATTCGGTGATGATGAATTTTGGTCGAGGAGGAAATAGAGGCTCTTCAAGGAGATCATCAGGTTTCTGGGTGGGAGAACCTTCATCGATTTGAACGATCCTCAGAAAAGGGATTGGTGGAAGAATAGATTGAGTAGCTCGGAATGCGTCGATGGTTAGCTTTGTCTTGATTTTTTCCATACCTCGGCTTCGTCTGAACGTTTATGCTAACGATGATGGCCACGTAACAGAGGACCATTTGAGCTTATCTGCATCCGAAGGACCTTTACAGGTTGTTCCCTGATAGCTTGAAGTCCTAAAATAACATTTTCAGCCAGATATTCATCTTCTCCATCACCAGACTCAAGAGGTTCACTAGTTTCAACCTTGAGTATTTATTCGTCGGTCGACTCATTTCGGAGCACAAATTCCGAGACAGGTTTCCATTGAATCAGTCTTTCTCTTTCAGTAGCTCCTTCACCCCCCCCCCCCTCTTGCATTGGAAGGCCCAACATCCAATGCAAGTCTGGCACTACTTTGAAGTTCAATCAATCGTCTGAACACCCATTGAAAGATCATATTGATCTGTTTGGAGAGAGAGTCATAAGCGTCGGCTATGGGAGCTTGAGCTTCAAGATGGGAAAAAGTTTCATCAATAATGATGAGCATCTCACCGAATTTATAATTCGGAACATCAACAATATTCCAGGTGGCTCGGATCGGCTTGATGAGAACCTGCTGCATAATTATATTCATTTCATCCTTTTTTCGAATCTCCTTTTCCAGTCTTTGGATTTGTTTCTTATGATGAACATGAGTCTGCTTGTTGAGTTCGTTAGTAGCACTAATCATGTCGTCATGAATCTTAAGCATAGTGGTGGTGGTGGTGGAGATGTGATGATCGAGGTTTTCATTGTACTTTTGTTCGGCTTCTTCTAGAGTGTGCTTGAACCGGAGGGAAATGAGTTGGTTGAGTTGATTTGCTCGATCGAGTTCGGAGGGGGCAGCGTCTTTGATCTCGGAGAGAGATTTGAGAACGAGTTCAAGGTTGGAGTCGAGACTTGTAACCTCCTGATCAATCTTGGAATCAAGTTGTGCAACGATCTTGTCGAGAGAGTCAAATTTGGAAACAGCATATGCAACATTGTCTCAGAGTTATAACAAGGCAAAATGATCTGCAATGTTTTCATCCAAAGATCTTGTGTCCAAGGTAGAACTCTCAGACTTCTTATCATCGTCATCATTATTAGCATCATCTTGAGGGTCGGAAGGCTTGGGATAATTAGCTAGATTGCCTTCATCTTCTTTGCCTTGATTGCCTTGCATGTTGGCATCAACATCTACTTCTTCTTCTTCTTTGGATTCTTCCGAGGAGGAGAAAAAACCGAAATCATAGGATGGTTTGGAGGAGGAAGGCTTATGTAACATTTTGAAAGATGTGAGGATCGGAATTGCACCAACAGATGTGTTGTCATCATCAAACATTACATCATCTGAATGTTCTTCATCGGAGGGAGGCTTGGGAGATTCTTCGCTTGAGAACGTCGGAGGAGGATCATTCGAAACAATTGTGGGATCGGGAACATTTCTTGTAGTGGTTTGCTGAGCTTATTCGGAAGGATGGAATACTTGATCAATCTCTTCATCAGATGGAAAAGTGAATGCAAGACGACTTTGAAGAGCTCTTTCACACATTGAAATAAGCGTATACTCCACTTGTGCTCTTCTTAGCTCTGAATGTCTAGAGTGAGCCTTGTCAACAAAATCAGACCAGTTTGTCAAAAATACCCGATCGTACTTTACTTGAACCAGGTATCAGACTGGTTGGGGCTTTCGAAGTAGGAGGGACTGCTCCAACTTTGGAAAGCTTAGAATCAGATGTTGGATAAGGTGTCTAAGTCCATAACTTATTTGGTATATACTTGACCCGACCTGGCATGGTCCATTTGGGTTGCACTTCACCCGAACTATTTATATGGATAACATTATGAGAAGAGTATATTTGCGGCCTACTAATATATTATAAGTTATAATATATTAATATGAAATTGTATTATTTAATTAGTATTGATCTTAAATTAATTATGAATTAATTTAGTGATCATAAGGTGACTAATTAAATAATGGGCTATTGTACTTATATAGTGTGGGCTAACACTCATAAGGAAATGGGCTAAGCTTGAATGGGAGTCCATGGATGATCCATGGAGCTTTTAACCCATGGATCCTTGGAATAGGAAAAGACATGGGTTATTAGGGTTTGCATGGTTCATAACCCTAATCATCTACACTATATAAAGAGGCTTATGGTGCTTGAGAAGACACTATGTGTGTGTGCATAAGGTGTGGCCGATTTCTAGAGTATTAGAGTGCTCTCTCATAAGTTTTCCAAGTTTGTGGTGATTTGTGATTTCCATTTGAGGCATTCACATTATTGGTGCTTGGCTCTCAAACTCCCAAGGAATCAACTCACTAACAAAGGTATGTAATTCTTCTAGTATCTTTTATGTTTAAAAGTACCCCATGTATGCTAGATAGGTTATGAACCTTGGAAAATTATTTTGCATGTATTTTAGACAAACATAGATCCAAGGTTTCTAGGGTTGCATGAACACCTTAGGAGTGTTAGTTTGCTCAAAACCCAACAGTGGTATCAGAGCCTAGGCTTGTTTGTTTGATACTTGTTGCAAACTTGTTGAAAAACTCAAGTTTTCTGCATTCTGCAGCATGAACTCGCCGAGTCAATGGGGGGACTCGCCGAGTCCATGAGTAAATTCATCCTACTCGTCGAGTAGGTTCGTGCACTCGACGAGTAGAAGCCTCAAAATGCAGATTTTTGAGTTTTGCTGCTGGAAATGGACTAGAAACATTACCCTAAACTGTTTTGGTGTTATAAAACATGTTCTAGATGGTGTAATGTTTATGCTAATCCATTTACAATGGCTTATATCAAAATTGCATGATGATATGTGTTCATATGTTCTTGGAATTTTTGATATGATGTTCATGTTCTTATGAATTATTGTTAGATCATAGGAATTATTTGCTAAATTGTTTATTGATAATTCTTGATCATTTATGTGTTTTAATGGAGTCCATAATTTGTCCTCAAGTTATGGAATTCCAAAGGTCACTTTCATTTATGCACACTGAAAACACATAAGTTACATGAAAATGAAGAGTCTTCATTTTATGAACCTTTAATTCATAAGTTATGAAATGAAAAGTTTTGAATAGTTTCAAAATTTGTCCTCAAGTTTTGGAATTTGTAAAGTTACACACACTTTAATATACTTTAATTCCAAACCCTTAGAGTTTTAAAAGTTAAAATTCAACCCTTACACTATTTATAACATTAATGGTTAATTATTATATATATGTATAAGATTAAGTCGTTTTACCGTTAGTAGGCCTCATTCACGAAGCCGGTCTATAAGGGGGGTATAAGGTTGTTGCCTATAAAATGGCAACTTAATGGGTGTCCATTCTCACCCACCGCTTCCTTGATCGGTGGAGGGTCATTAGCCGAACGGGTAGGACAATGACTTTAAATTCTCATTAAAAGTATAATGAATATTATAAAGTAACTAAACCCTTAATAAATTCCCAATCTTAGTTACTTTAGGAAAATGTGAATATGGTGCTAACCCATGAAATTCACACTTTGTACCTTACCAAGTCGTTGGTGGAGCGTGTGAGGTTAACCGGCACACTAACTTGGACTAGTAAGGATCACGAAGGGTGACTTAATGTTTATCATAGATCGGTGGAGCGTGTGTGGTTAACCGACACATTGATTAGGTGATAATATTAAGGGTACCAAGTGAATTTACATGGTTATTCACACCTTGTTTTGTGATCCTCGGCATCCCAGTCACAAAACTTGAAGGGCACAATCGAGATTGAAACATGCCATTGAAAAGTTCAATGAATCTCAAAAGAATCTAGGAATTTCAAAACCAATTAAACCTAATAATTCATTTCGTTTTCATGGTGGAAATTGGTGAATCGTCATTCACCTACCTTCAAATATGTTATAGCTTAGATTATGGCATCCCTCTTCTAAGTTATAATATATTGTGTTGGATCCTAGCCTTAATATTACATTTGGGTGTATTATTAAGGATTCGATATATCTAATCTAAACTTGTTTTCTTCTTTTCAGATGTCTTCCAACAACAATGCTTCGGGCTCTAACCCTACTGGCTCCTTTTCCCTCATGAACCTTTGTGGGAGGGTCATCTTTGATGGTTCCAACTTCATGGATTGGCCGGAACATCAGGATGGTCACTCGTTACGAGGACAAGGAATATGTCCTCGATAAGGAGCTAAAGGAGCTTGATGAGTCCACTGGTACTCCTGAGGAGGTCGCTGAGTATCAGGCACATGAAAGAGATGCCACCAAGGTGGCATGCATCATGATGGCCACCATGACAGCTGAACTCCAAAAGTCCTATGAGGACTATTACCCTTTTGAGATGCATCAAGATCTGATGGAAAGGTACCATCAGAGTGCTCGTCAAGAGCGGTATGAAATAATCTCCTCCATGATCACTACCCGTATGAAGGATAGCGAACCAATCACGAGCCACATGCAGAAAATGCAAAGGTATGTGGACCGTCTAATGAAACTGAATGTGAACTTCCATGAGGAGTTGGCAATTGATATCATTTTGCACTCCTTGCCCTCGTGTTATGATCAATTTCGTATGACATACCACATGAACAAGGAGGAAGTCACACTCAATAAACTTCAAGGACTTCTGAAGACTGCCGAAAGTGGTCTTAAGAGTAAGTCGGTTACTACTCCTACTCCTACTACTACCCCTGTTTTGGCTATCGGGCAAGGCAAAGGGAAGAAGAGGAAGCACCCTTCGAAGGGTACCAAGGGAAAGTCCCTTGAAGGCTCCTCATCTGGAACCAAAGGTGGTTCTATCACTCCTTCTGCCATCCCTAAGGATGCTGAATGCTTCTACTGTCAAAATAAGGGGCACTGGAAGCGAAACTGCCCAAAGTACTTGCAGGATGTCAAGGATGGGAAAGTGAAACCATCCCATGCAGGTATTTACACTATATTGTCTAATAACTCACCATATTCTAATTCTTGGGTTCTTGATACAGGTTGTGGTATTCACATCTGTTGTGACTTGCAGGGCCTAAGAAGAAGTGAGGATGTGGAGCACGGAAAGATAAACTTAATCATGGGGAACAAGAAGGTTGCACCAGTTGCCAAGATTGGAGTTTATACTTTGTTGCTAGATAGTGGATTAAAGTTAGATTTGAATAATTGTGTGTACTCGTCTGAAATGACGAGGAATATTATTTCCTTTCATGCTTTGTACAAACAAGGTTTTACCTTTTTCTTTTGATAATGAAGTTGGTAGTATTAATGCTTTCTTTAATAATGTTCTTTATTTTAAAGCATTACCTTGTGATGGTGTGTATGAAGCTGTATCGGTTGTAGATAATTTAGGAAATAATGTATTATGTATTGATTCTTCTACTAGCTTGGATAAAGCATCTTTGTGGCATTGTCGTCTTGGACATGTAAGCAAGAAACGCATAGGCCAGCTCCAAAAGGATGGAGTCTTGGAGTCGTTCGACCTCAATTCGGATGATAGTTGTGATTCTTGTCTACTTGGAAAAATGACAAAATCACCCTTCACTGGTACTTGTGCAAGGGGTGAGGGTTTGTTGGACCTTATACATACTGATGTATGTGGACCATTCAAAACCGCCACAAGGGATGCTAATCGCTATTATGAGACTTTTATTGATGATTTCAGTAGATATGGTTATGTCTACTTAATCAAACATAAGTCAGAAACTTTTGAAAGGTTTAAAGATTTTAAACAGGAAGTAGAAAATCAATTGGGCAGGAACATTAAGATGCTTCGATCCGATCGAGGTGGTGAGTATCTTAGTATTGAGTTCCTCGACTATCTTAAGGAGTGTGGGATTGTCTCATAATTGACACCTCCCAGGACACCACAGCTGAATGGTGTAGCTGAGAGGCGTAATCGAACTTTGTTGGACATGGTTCGCTCTATGATGAGTCGAGCTTCGCTACCAATCTCTTTTTGGGGGTATGCCTTAGAGACTGCCGCCCACATCCTTAATCTAGTCCCTACAAAGAAGGTTGCCAAAACACCTCATGAAATGTGGACCGGGAAAGTTCCCAATTTGGACCATATCAAGATTTGGGGTTGCGAGGCTTTCGTGAGGCGCGAGACTCATGACAAGCTCGAACCTCGAAGTGAAAGGTGTATTTTCATCGGCTACCCACAAAAATCCTTTGGTTACCTCTTCTACAGACCCAGTGAGAATGTGGTCTTTGTGGCTAGGAGAGGGGTCTTTCGAGAGAGAGAATTTATAAACCAAGGAGACAGTGGGAGGCAAATTGACCTTGAAGAAATTCAAGACTCAATTGGTGAAGGAACCTCAGACACTAGCAATCAACTTGAGGAGGAAATTCCTATTGATCCAGCTGACGAGTCTATACTTCCGAGGCGTTCCACAAGGGTTAGGAACACACCTGAGTTTTATTATGGATTTCATATTACTACGGAAGGTGATACATTTATCAGTGACAGTACACTGGTAAATCTGGATGAACCTAACAGTGTTAAGGAAGCCATGGCGGGCCCAGAGTCTGCTAAATGGAAGGAGGCTATGGACAGCGAGATACAGTCCATGTATGACAATCAAGTTTGGAACTTGGTTGACAATGTACCAGGCCATAAGACAGTCGGGTGCAAATGGATCTTCAAGAAGAAGACCGACATGGATGGGAAGGTGCACACTTATAAGGCTCGACTGGTTGCGAAGGGTTTTACTCAGACTCAGGGTATTGATTATGACGAAACCTTTTCACCAGTAGCAAAGATTAAGTCTATTAGGGTTATGCTAGCCATTGCTGCATTTCATGATTATGAAATATGGCAAATAGATGTCAAAACCGCTTTCCTTAACGGAAAGTTGGCTGAGGATGTTTACATGAATCAGCCAAAGGGTTTTGTCAGTGCAGAGTACCCCAATAGAGTGTGCAAGCTTGAGAAATCCATTTATGGATTGAAACAAGCATCTCGAAGTTGGAATCTTTGTTTCGATGAGAAGGTCAAAGAGTTTGGTTTCTCAAGAAGTGAAGATGAGTCATGCGTGTATGTCAGAGCTAGTGGGAGTATAGTTAGCTTTTTGGTACTGTATGTGGATGACATATTACTCATAGGAAATGACATCCCAACCTTGCAGGAGGTTAAGTCCTGGCTTGGGAAGTGCTTTGCTATGAAGGACCTTGGAGAAGCTGCCTATATCCTAGGGATAAGGATATTATAAGAAAGGAGTAAAAGACTAATTGGACTTAGTCAGAGTATCTACTTGGATAAGGTGTTGAAAAGGTTCAACATGCAGAATTCCAAGAAAGGAGAATTACCGATCCAAAGCAATGCCAAACTGATCAAGGCTCAGAGCCCGAGTACAGAAGATGAGATAGCTGAGATGAGTCGATTACCTTATGCTTCCGCTGTTGGTTCGATCATGTATGGTATGACTTATACCCGTCCTGACATGGCCTTCGCTTTGAGCATGGTCAGCAGATATCAGGGGAACCCTGGCAAGGCTCATTGGACTGCGGTAAAGAATATTCTCAAGTACCTGCGGAGGACTAAGGATTGGATCCTTACCCTTGGTGGGAGTGATGACTTGAGAGTAGTAGGGTATAGTGATGCTAGCTTTCAGACTGATAGGGATAACTTCCGCTCTCAGTCGGGCTGGGTCTTTACCTTAAATGGAGGGGTAATCACTTGGAAGAGTTCCAAACAGGAGACTGTAGCTTATTCGACTTGTGAATCAGAGTACATAGCAGCGAGTGAAGCGGCAAAGGAGGCGATATGGCTGAGGAACTTCACCGGAGACCTTGGAGTTGTACCAGCTATTAAGGAGCCTATGGAGATTTTCTGTGACAGCAATAGTGCGGTTGCCTTAGCCAAGGAACCAAGAGATCATGGCAGATCCTGACACATTGACAGAAAATATCACTTCATAAGACACAAGATAGAAGAGGGACTCCTCGTGGCAAAGAGGGTATCGTCAGATGAGAACCCTGCGGATCCCCTTACGAAGGGACTGATGAGGGTGAAGCATTTGCAGCATGCGAGACGCATCGGGCTGAGGGACGATATTAGTTTTACAGATTAGATAGTTATTACTGAAACTTGTAAAATGTAATCGACGTTTGATGATGAATAAAAGTTGTGATTTATTTATGAGTAAGGTGTTGCTATCATTGTCAATTATTTACTATTGTTTCAGCTTTGCATGTTTTGACTTCCAGAATAATAAGTTTATTCAAACTCTCCACAGTCGGTCATATGTCGGAAGTAGGTATGAATCAAGACTGTCATGAATTGGGATTGTAGATGACTAAAGGTGTTTAGCCATAGCAATGGTTGCTACAACATTCATGAGTACTCATAAGTTATGATTATTGGAATAAACCCACGCTCACTTGTATCACGTCATGGAATTTATCTCGAGTGATCGTGAGACGGTAATATCATATAAGTCTTCAAACCTAGAGATATGAGTTGTTACCTATGAGTTGGTTGTGCATTGATTGCACGTAAACGCATCAGTAACTTGATGTTATAAAACGTGCCTTTGTGTGCAATTCAATAAGTAGTAGAACAAGCATATGAGTCGAAGTTTATCTGTTCCTTCTAGAAATAGAAGCGATATCTGGGCCCCTCGATGATTTTGTTTTGACCTATATACCGGGCCCGGTCAGAACTAAATTGATGTGTTCGATTAAGTTCTTTGTCAAACAAATCGGAAATCGGGAAACAAACTGCTGGACAACAAGTAAGACATTGTTCCATGTATTTGTCCGGCTGATATCATGAGAGCAGAGGATTATGTGATCACTTATCTAAAATGGTGCTTCATAGTTCAACAGGGTTTTCGAGAGCTACGATTGTCGGTTGGTTCCTGAAGCTATATAGGCAAATACAGTTATCAGACTTATCCAAGTGGGATACTATTGGATAAGGTGTCTAAGTCCATAACTTATTTGGTATATACTTGACTCGACCCGGCATGGTCCATTTGGGTTGCACTTCACCCGAACTATTTATATGGATAACATTATGAGAAGAGTATATTTGCGGCCTACTAATATATTATAAGTTATAATATATTAATATGAAATTGTATTATTTAATTAGTATTGATCTTAAATTAATTATGAATTAATTTAGTGATCATAAGGTGACTAATTAAATAATGGGCTATTGTACTTATATAGTGTGGGCCAACACTCATAAGGAAATGGGCTAAGCTTGAATGGGAGTCCATGGATGATCCATGGAGCTTTTAACCCATGGATCCTTGGAATAGGAAAAGACATGGGTTATTAGGGTTTGCATGGTTCATAACCCTAATCATCTACACTATATAAAGAGGCTTATGGTGCTTGAGAAGACACTATGTGTGTGTGCATAAGGTGTGGACGATTTCTAGAGTATTAGAGTGCTCTCTCATAAGTTTTCCAAGTTTGTGGTGATTTGTGATTTCCATTTGAGGCATTCACATTATTGGTGCTTGGCTCTCAAACTCCCAAGGAATCAACTCACTAACAAAGGTATGTAATTCTTCTTGTATCTTTTATGTTTAAAAGTACCCCATGTATGCTAGATAGGTTATGAACCTTGAAAAATTATTTTGCATGTATTTTAGACAAACATAGATCCAAGGTTTCTAGGGTTGCATGAACACCTTAGGAGTGTTAGTTTGCTCAAAACCCAACATCAGAGGCAGGGGGCCCTGATTATGCAAGTGTAGAATCAAATGGGATTTTTCGAAAAGACTCATGGGTGTGTCCTAGGGGGGTTCAATGGACTATTTTCAATACGAAAACCATCTTTTTGGGAGAGATGGGGGTAGATTATGTGCCGACTCCCCGTGAGCGTGTGCATGTGATATTGAAACTCCGAAGGGTACTTTGGAAGAGTAGACAGGAAGGGTAGGCAGTGATCCAGAGTCAGATCAAATGCCAATATGTGAATCCTTTTTAGAGGATCCACTGGCTTTGGTTCTCTTTTTGGTTCTAACTTTTGATTGAGAGGCCTTTCGTTTGGCCATTTCCTTCTTACGTCCACCAGTAGAATCTAGTTTGTTCACATCCGAAGGCTGATTATCCGAGACTGGGGTAGATTGTGTGGGGTCATACACAACCGAAGTCTCAAGATGGTGTTTGAGATATAATGAATCGGATGGAAGTGCAACCAACATATGTTATGAAAAACGACAGATAGGTCCGAAAGATAAATTGGTTCGGTAACCTATAAGTTTTTATAGCCTTAAAGGAACAGTATACCTCGTTGAGATCAGAATTGAGAGGAATGGCTTCTAATCTTTCATCGTACAGCTGTTAAAGCGTCAGAGCCCATAATCTCGGATTTGAGATCTCGTTAGGCTTCCTTTTGATGGAAAACTTCTAAAAGTCTTGCCAGAGCACCTTGGTCAGATTAACAATGTTGTCTCATCCAGAATAGATATTGTACATAATGTACAACTAGTCTTTGCTCATGGTGTCAGTACCACCATGCTTGTCGGATAATCCTCAAAGGATTAGGTGCATTAGAATAGTCCTTTTCCTTGGATTCCTCATTATACCCGATTTGATTAAGAAACGTTTGAAACTCTTCAGTCGTAGGTTCTTGAACACAAAAACCCTTGGGGTTTTCTGGAATGTCGATTGCCTTGAGGAAGGTGTTCTTGTGGAGAGCAACAATTTTGTCATCGGTGATTTTCTTCAAGTACGTCGTTTTCGATCTTGATCCGTTCAAAGGCTTTGTGAAGAATTCGAAGAGGAAGTTTATGGTTTGGGATTTTGGTGATAGGAACTGCTATAAGATGATGAGAGATGAACTCGATCATGATGTAGATGGATTCATCATAACCCATAGGATCTAGTGAGAACATTTGAGTAGTATCCCTAAGTATGAACTCAGTGGATGATGATGAGGTGGAACCCTTTGAAGATTTCTTCTATGATGTAGGATTGGAAACTGGCGGATCAGTTTGGGAAGATGCCATTGATGAATGTTTGAGAGCTCGAAGAACAGAGTACAGATAGAAAGGCTCTAGGAAGACGATAGCAAAAGTGAAAAGTGGGAACAATTAGGATTCAAAATCCTTTTATAGGTTGGATATTTAGGGTCGGGTCGAAGAAAGTAATGATGATACCCGAACACGAAATGGTTTGCATTTAATGTATTGCCGAAAACGACATCCTTAACAACTATAGCACACAAAAGATGGTACGTCCGTTTATTCCAAAAGAGAAAATTGTCGTCTCAATTATGATTTGTAATGCACTTTATTGGAACGTGTGCCAAAGCACGTTTATTAAGAATTAAAGGATAATCATCAAGAAAAATTATCGTTAATATATAAATGAGAAAACATTTCGGATTAAAAACTTTAATGAAACCCTAAAAATTCTTTTACGACTGAGGATCTCTAAACAATTAGATTCCAAAATGAGATGTCATAAGATACTTCGGAAGGAATATGAACACATCATTAGTACATAGTATAGAGTTCAAGATGGAACAGTCTCAAACTGAATATTAGAGGTAAAAATGCATGAAGATCTTAGAGGACTAGTTTAAAAAGATTGAGATTCCGAGAATTGAAGGAACAGAGCTCGGAAGAAGATAAGAGATGAACTCAAATTACTGTTTCAGATTTGAATTCCGAGATGAACTTTATAACACACTTGATTTGACAAAAACTCTGAGATGAGATGATTGCAGGTACACCGATGTAACTAAATCATTCAGAAGCTTCAAGGGATGAGGAAAGTTGAACAACTTAAAAACTAGAAGAAGAGGTTAGACAAAAAGACACATATGATGATCCTATAGTTTCCGTGAGGAAACGATTCCGAGGAGAAATAAATTTGACTTTGGAATTATTTTACTTTCTAATGTTTCCATCAGAGAGTACAAACCTCTTGGAAGAATTGTGGATCAGGCATCATCAGTCCCATTTTGTTGAGAAACCCATTAAATTTGGTTTTGTCTAATGCCTTAGTAAAGACATCAACAATTTCATCATCAGATGGAACAAAAACGAGTTCGATGTTTCCTTTTAAAACGTGATCTTTAATAAAATGGTACCGAATATCGATGTGCTTGGTCATGAAGTGCTGAATTGGATTGTGAGAAATCGCAATTACACTTTGAGAGTAACAATAGATTGGAATTTGTTGAAATCGATAACCATATTCCAGAAGCTAAGATGTCACACCCCGGCCGGCGGCGGAAACACCGGGCAGTGTAACGTCATTTCTTGTATCATAGGTATCAACTTCCTGAAAACACATGCATTTTAAAATACGTCAACATAAAGTTTGTGAGTTCACAGGTTTTGACTCCATATAAAATAACACTTTTTTCTCAAGTTCAAAAGTATAGTTTTGAAAGTATAATTTTGACTCTCCAACATTTAGTATATATATTAGGTATAATGGTTTACTTATTAAATAAGTGATATACCTATAAGTTTCACATATTATGAATAAATGATTGTAATCCCATACAAACTAAGGTTGCTACGTATAAATCTTATTTCAATTCTATACGAGTAAAACCGCTACGTATAAATCTATTTCAATTGTATACGAGTAAAACCGCTACGTATAAATCTATTTCAATTGTATACGAGTAAAACCGCTACGTATAAATCTATTTCAATTCTATACGAGTAAGTGTGTTAGGTATAATTGTCTACTTAATGAGCAAGTAGTATACCTACAAGTTCCTTGTACTTAGAGTATAAGTCTTTGAGAAACTTATACTTAACATTCATACTTGTATATCGACAAAGTATACTGCTTCTAAAGTTGTTCTACCATGAGTCTGTAACCGCTGCTAGACATACAAACCTCTGATTAAAAGATATCCCACCAATGGTTCCTCCATCGGTGCCACAATAAAACCGCCATTGGTGCCATAAAGGATTCCACCAAGGTAAATACTTCCCCCGTACGCTTCATCGACGATGGGTCCATATCAATCAATAGGACAGTTCGTCACCCACAGACCGTTGGGTTGTAGCTAGCAACCACGGGTGGGATCGTACACCCGCATAAATCTATAGTCCACCGTAAAACCGATTGGGTTGTAGCCAACAACCACGGATGGGGTGTTAACCTACATAGATCCATACACAACTTACTCGCTCACACGGGATTAACGATTACAAGTCAGAGGATTTCCACTAAGATTCTCAATCTTAGTTGATGAATGAGGTAGCTCATGTAGACTTTGTCGACTTCATATAACTCTAACAACAAAGCATATTCGTGTCTAAAACCCTAAGTTACTAGACTATGCTTTTAAACATTACTCCTAAGTTCATAATACTTTAGGCAGTACAACAGCTATAACTTGAGGTAAAACCCGGTTTTATCTTAACATAAAACCAACAATAACAATATATAACATACCAAGTTTTATCTTGACATAAAACTAACAATAACAACATATAACATACCAGGTTTTATCTTAACATAAAACCAACAATACCAACATACTTATCAATTAACATATAGAACTTCCGAGTATAACTATGGAACTATATCGCACATAACATATATATAGAACTCCCAAGTATAACTCAGGGTCTACACTAGTATAATATTATGCTAACAAGTTTACGATAGTTGTATGTTTTCAAAATATCAGATTCAAAACAACTATATCCCGGTTAATATAACTATCTATGTTGATACAAATATATTATCATATAGACATAATATTAACTTAAATACAATATTTAGCATGCGTTTTCCCCCGAAAACATTTAAAATTGGGGCCGTGAAACTCACTTTAGCAGCGTGCTTTGACAGTATCTATCTGAAAACGTTCAACGGTTCGCGATCACTGGGCTCGGGATGCAAGAGGGCTTCAGCAAAGGAGAGAAAGAGAGGAGATTCAGGGGTAAGAAGAGAAGAGGCCGGACTTGCTATTTATAGGCTGTCCAAGACAAGTTCACGTCGTGAATCTGAGCTGCATCATCTCGTAGACTTGCCATTTGCGTCCTAGCTTCGGAAGGTGTCACGATTCTAGTTTCACGTCGTGTCTTTTATGTTCACGTTGTGAGGATTCAACGCCTCACTCCCGTAGACTTCGCACGTGGTTTCTAGCTCTGAAATGTGTCCTGGACTACTTTCACGTCGTGAATTTAATGTTCACGTCGTGAATCCAGACAGCTAGGGTTTCCTGCCACGTGTCATGCTCTAAGACAACTGTAACTTCGGAAGGTCGTAACTTTTGCATACGAACTCCGTTTTTGATGTTTTTTATATCCATGCGTAGGTAATTCTGAGTACTACAACTATCTTTTAGATTCCAATAGCTAATTATAAGCCTATTTTAAATTCCTCTTGTTATAGAGATTTTATAGTGTTTGGTTTATCATAACTTCTTCACGCGAAGTCAGATTTAGATGTTCTCTATATTTTTGGAATCGTATGGACGTATACTTTGATTTATACTATAAAGTATGTATGAAAGTTCATATTTATATTAGAATTATCATGAAATACATAGTGAGTTTACTACATTACCGGTTTTGACAAAATCACATTACATGATTGGTATAATCACATGTGATTGTTATTGACCTAATTTTGACGGGTGTTACATGAGATTTCATCCAGAGAACTTACGAAGTATAGCTTGCAGCAACGATGTATTCTGCTTCACCTGTTGAGAGCGCAATACATTTATGTTTCTTGGATGAACAGCTAACCAATCTTCCATCAAAAAATTGACAACCTCCGGAAGTGATTTTTTTATCCGGTTGAAGATCTCCATAGTTTGAGTCAGAATATGCCTGAAAAAGGAAACTTCCATTTGCGAATACCAAATTTCGAGGTTCTTTGTTCCTTTGAGATATCGAAATATTTGGTTGATAGCTAGAAGATGAGACATCTTTGTATTAACCTGAAATCTAGCACACAGGCATGTAGAGAACATGATGTTCGAACGACTTGCAGTAAGGTAGAGTAGCGATCCAATCATTCCCCTACACTTCTTCTGATCAACAGCAACACCTGATGGGTCCAAGAAGATCTTGTGTCTGAAACCCATTGGAACCTTTGCAGAGGCACAAGTGTCCATTAAATATTTTTTCAAAAGTTCGGAAATGTATTTTTTTTAATGAATACAGATTCCTCTGTTCGTTTTCTTGACTTGGAGTCCGATGAAAAAACTTAATTCATGATTCATGCTCATTTGGAATCGACTAACCATTAACTTTGTGAAATCAACAACCATCATTGAATATGTGGATCCAAAGATGATGCCGTCAACATATATTTGGACTAACATGAGATGGTTTCAATTCGATCTTCGGAATAATGTAGGATCAAGAATTCCTCTTTGAAAACCAAAACACTTCAGAAAATCAGTGAGAGTGTCATACCAGGCGCGTGAAGCTTGCTTGAGGCCATAAACAGATTTTTGAAGTTTGTAACAATAGCTTGGATATGAAAGATTTACAAAAACAGGGGATGTTGAAGATACACTTTGGTATCCATTTCACTGTTGAGAAAGGCTCTTTTAACGTCCATTTGGTAAACTTTAAAGCCTTTGTGTGACATCCCCTAATTTCTCGGCCAGAAAAGACCGATTTAATTTATGCTTTTTAAAATAAAATCAGAGAAATCCTTTTAAAAGATGTTGTAAAATTGGTCCCCAAAACAAAACATGATAAAAGTTTATCAAAACCTTTCTTTAAGAAATATATAATTTACTTTTATATCAAAACCTCGGGATGTCATGTTCCGATACAGATCAAAAGCATAAACAAGACATTATAAGCCTTACAACAGTTATTTACAACTACTGGCCTATAATCCAAAAATCTCTCATCATCATCCGACTATGCTCGGAGTCCACTACCTGTAATAATAAAAAGCTGAGTGGGTCAGGCTTGGGAGCCTGGTGAGCATATAGGGTTTTCAACCTACAATAAATAAATTTATTATGCTTAAACATCAATCAATCAACCAAATTACCCCAACCCCATTATATTATTTATTTCTTAAGGATATACCCTAAGAATCAACTATCACTCATTCCTAAGGATTCATCCTAAGGAATAGGCACGAAGTCACATCGTCGCCAGGGTTTATACAACAGGCACTAAGTCCATAGCTGCCAAGGTTTATACAACATGTGCTAAGTCCATAGCTCTTATTTATCGACAATATTATTCACGGGAATCCCCCCCTGCAATACATGCCAATGGGTTTTTAGAGTACAGCTGATGAACATATAGTTCACACACTTACAGGTTGTGAGCCTGCTAGTGTTCCACAGATCATCTAGAATAGTCCATGGTTGTCATTCATACTCTGCTGAATGACGGGGGCCAACGTTTAGGTAAGTGATTCTCTCATAATTCACCACTCACCCTCAACTCATGATCTATATCACTGATCATCTCATTTATCCAACTCATCTTTCTTCACACACCCACTATTTCATCTACCCATGTTTTACCCAACATTTTTGTAGATAAAAATACATATACAGTTTAAATTATTTAAAAACCTGTATAAATCATTCCTTCAACATCCATCTCAAATAAACAAACAATATATATTCACACAACAGGTATTTTATATAAAATACTTCATATCTATGTGTAAGGTGAAAGTAACTACACACTCACATGATTTATTGATAATCGGGCAACACTTCGTTTCCTAAAACGATCGTTTCTAATAAAACCGAGAGTTTTATTGAGAAACCGGGCTCTGCGAGGGTCGGGCTTTGAAACCGAAAATATAAAGTTTTTCGGGTCTTCGGGTACTTCGGGGCGTGTTCCGGGTGTTTGGTATAATACCGGGGCTTTGGGGGAAGTGAAAATAGCTAAAATATGAAATTAAGGGTGAAAGGTGGCAAATTTCCAAAGTTACCTGGGAAGGCTCGTAGCCTTCTATTTATAGGCGAGGTCCGAAGGTCGGCTAAGAAAGGTGAGTCAGCAGCGAAGGCGCGTGGCAGCAGGAGGCGAAGGCACGCAGATGGATCGCACATGCGAGGGATGAGCTGTTGGCCTCTGATTGGACCGAGGTCTAGGTCTGAGGGTTGGGTTCGTGGCGCACCATGCGAAGCTCGGATACGTCAGGAGAGGCACGCGTCGGACTCCAACTAGACCGCACTTCAGATGCGAGGGAAGCCGACACGCCTCGCCAGCTGGCCTCGGTGACTCAGCATTTTCGGACACGTGGCGCGTTATGAGTGAGGGTGACGTGGCCGAAGTCAAACCTTGCGAAATTTCTCGGATTTGGCATTTTTTCTCGATTTTTGTGCCAAAACTTCTAAAATCCATAACTTTCGCATACGGGCTCCGTTTTTGACGTTCTTTATATGCACGCGTAGGTAAAATTACGCTCTACAACTTCCGTTTAGACTTCGTTGGCTAATTTTGAATTTAATTTTTATATTATTATTTTTAACAGACCGGGACAGGAAATCCGTTAAAAATTCATAACTTCTTCATCCGACGTCCGTTTTCGTCAGTCTTTTTACCGTTGTACTACTATTGATGAGACCTTCGATTCTCGTTTAGGTTGTGTAGGCTAAAAATCACTCGATCTAAAATTCGAGTTTTTAGCTGTCTACTGCTAAGCTGAAACTTAGAAAAATCATAACTTCCTCATACGAAGTCAGATTTGGACGTTCTTTTTATACATACTATCGGTTTAACGAACACTACGACTTTCGTTTAGATCACTAAGGCTAAAAAGTATTTTATCAAAAACTCACTTTTTACGTCATTCGACACCGTGCCGGTTTTGTCGCGAAACTTCGACAGGTCATAACTTCTTCGTTATAACTCGGATTTCGGTATTCTTTATATATTCGTAATCCTTGTCACGACCACTACAACTTTCTTAATAGATATCGGCTTTATCTAATATTTATTTTCGACGCTTATTTTTATTCTTAATTAATTAAACCCTAATAATTAAGCATAAAACACATAATTTTCACATAATATTCACATAATTCCTTTTCATTTCTTCAAAATGAGTTACAAAGGTTAACCTAGACTATCACGTCAATATTAATGCCTAGCCTAGAAACACGGGCGTTACACTTTGTGAGCTACATAAGCGAGAAAGATTCGGATGGCTTCAAGACGAGCAACATGAGCAAAAGTCTCGTCGTAATCGAGTCCTTTGATCTGAGTAAATCCTTTGGCCACCAATATTGCTTTGTTTCTGATTATAACTTCGGCGTCGTCGAGCTTGTTTTAGAAGACCCATCTTGTGCCAACAATAGGGTGATCCTGAGGAGGAGGGACAAGAGTCCACACTTGATTTCCGTCAAATTCTGCTAATTCTTCTTGCATGGCCATAATCCAATCAGCATGTTCTAAAGCTTCCTTGATTGATTTTGGTTCAACCATTGATATGAATGCCGAGAAGTGACATTCATTTTGTATGTTGGTAGCAGAACGAGTTTGAACACTAGCGTTGAGATTTCCAATGACTTGATTTGGAGGATGATCCTTTGTCCAGATGTGTAATCTCGGAAGTTCTTATGCAACGGATGATTCGATATCAATAATGGGGTTGTGTTGCTCCCCATGAACAATTTGAATTTGAGGATGATACTCCCCCTGAACTTCTGAACCGGATATGTCGACACCGTCATCGCTCGGAAAGTCAAAGAAGTTAGCATCGTCTTCATTTTTGTTCAAAATGGGATCAAATTCATCGAATTGATCTGTTGCATCTTGAAATCCATCAACATTTGATTCGAGGGTTGGATGACTATTCTCCCCCTCAACATAAGAAGGTTGAAATGGATCGGAATCAAATGGAGGAAAGGTGGGTGTCGGACCAGATACATTTTGAGAAATTGGAGCTTCAGCTGATGAGGAAGGTCTTGATTAGGATTTCGAGTCAATAGTAGTTTCTAATGATCTGAACAGGCTTTCGAAGTCGACTTCATGGATAATTTGGGAACTCGGTGACCCATGAGGTGGAGCATCAGACTCCATGATGTAAGTTGTGACATGGGTTGGACCAGAGTTCTGAACAAAAATATCATCACAAGTGACATCAAAGCTTTCTTCAAGTATATGAGTTCGACGATTCAGAACTCTGTAGGCTTTGGATTTTGATAAGTATCCCAGAAAGATTGCTTCATCGGCTTTGGGTTGAAACTTGGTGAGTTGATTACAGTTGTTTTTGATAAAGCATTTGAAACCAAAAACATGCAAGAATGAGATACTTGGCTTGTGACCATTCATGGCTTCATACGGTGTCGTGTTAAGACGGTGATTAATGATGTTCTGGTTTTCACTGAAGCAGGCAGTGGACGCAGCTTCAGCCCAATGATAGAGAGGAAGGTTTGCAAAGTTCAACATCGATTGATCGGATTCAACGAGAGTTCGGTTTCTTCTTTCAACCACACCGTTTTGTTGAGAAGTGTATGGAGCATAGAAATTATGGTCGATGACTTTATCGAAGAGGAATTTCTCAATGGTGACATTGGTGAATTCAGAGCCATTGTCACTTCAGATTCTTCTAACAGGTAGTTTGACAAGAACTTCAATTCTTTTAATAAAGTTAATAAGTCCAGAAGTTGTTTTTGATTTTAGCCTAAGGAAGAAGACCCAGGTGAACCTTGTGTAGTCATCCACAATCACAAGAATATACTTTTTATGATTCCGACTTTCTACGGTGGATGGTCCACAAAGATCAATATGAAGAAGTTCTAATGGTTCAAAAATTGACTTTTCAATGATTACAAGATGACCTTTCTTGGATTGCTTCCCACATTCACACGCATCACAGAGCTGATCATTTGAATTTGAGGAGGGGTAGACCTCGAAGCATTTCACTAGAAACAAGATCATTCATGTATCAGAAGTTGAGATGAGCGATCATCCGATGTCATAGCCAACTAACGTTAGGAATGACCTTTGAAAGAACACAAAGTTAAGGCTTTCCGATGATCATGTTGATGTATAATGGATACATGTTTTTGATGCGATCTGATTTGATTAGACATTCTTTTCGGTCTTATATCATAAAGTAGCTATGCTTTTTGCATAATTCAACTCTTCGGTTTGCTTCAGTGAGTTGAGTTACACTAATCAGGTTATGCTTAAGATCAGCCACATACGCCACATTGGAGACAGAGAAATACCCATTGGTAAAGACGCCATAACCTCAGATTTGTGAATTTGAATTGTTTCCATATGTCACATAAACAACGTTAGGAGCAAGCTTTAGATCACGCAGAAAGTCTTTCTACCCAGTCATGTGCATGGAACAAGCACTATCAATATACCATGTTGTATCTTGTTCTGAAGCACAGAGTGCCTGCAAAATCAATGAGTTTTGGAGTTTTTAGGCTCCGAGTTCGCGTCTGGTGACAGACTTTCGACGCTCAACTTATTTTTGACGACTGCTAAGACTATGGGTCGAACACATCTAGGTAGCATATTCAGTTCGTTTATTTTTGTTTTTGTTGTGCTTTTTAAAAATCAAAAATCCAAAAAGATTTTTTTATTTTTGTATTTGCTTGCTCAAAAATCTAAATCCAAAAAGATTTTCTTATGTTTGTATTTGTTTTTCAAAAATCAAAAATCCAAAAAGATTTTCTTATTTTTGTATTTACTTTTTCAAAAATCAAATAATTCAAAAAGATTTTCTTAAATTTGTTTTTCTTTGATAAATCCAAAAATCCAAAAATATTGTTGTTGAAATCTCATTGTAACAACATGATGCTATTTTGCATGCCAAATGAACATATTTATCAAGGGATCAGGTATTACTCGAAATTATTTATTAGTTAAGTGTCCCTAGAAGCATGATGTTGCATGTTGTCCTCTAAGCCTCAAAGACTCTATGTGTTCGAAACCTTAATGAAAATTTTCACACGAAATTTTCTTCCCAATCAGGTTGTATTCACATTAGTAGAAGCGCTACCTTACTCTTCTCATGATAAGTCAAGAGTTTTCTACTTGGTCAAAATTTTTAGCAGAGGTACAATGAGTTCTTTCACCAAATCTTTTTCATCAAAAAAAAATTCACGATCACACACTTCACTACATATCCTCAACATCTCTGGTCGAAACCTACTAGAATGTAGATATGTCAAAAATTTGTGTTTATGATCCTGAGTCATTCTTCGGTGATGATGGTGAAACCCAACAAACCTAACTATCAAAGAATTGACGGTGAACAACAATGTTCAAGATTTTCACGAAACAAATGTTTCCTAGTACCATTTCGATATTTAAAATCTCATTCTAACCATACTTGTTCATGACTACACTGGTCATCCAAGTAATTTTTCTCAATTGAATCACACTTATGCTAAGTTATGTCGTTGTGCAAAATTGAAGCCGCCTTCGAAACCAAAACAAAAGAAGCCCTTCGATGCTCATTAATGCGTATTCTATTGTAATTCACGGGATACCTCACAAGCAATTCTACATCTCTCTTGATGTCGAATGAAGAGATCTTTGCCCAGGATCATTTTTCTTTCGTATCAAATGAAAATTTGATATCACAAAATCCACATTTTGTTTTATTTGCTTCTATCTTCTTCTTTGGCACACAAAAACACTGAAATCCTTGAGGTTTTGGGTATTACTAACTCGAAACTTAGATTTTACAAAGTATGGCATATGATTTCGCTTCCAAATCCCAAACGCGAATGAGCCCAGCCTCCATGTCGAAGGATTAATCTTACCTTGGTGTCGAATTACTTGGTGTACTTGTTTGAGGAATGAAAATTGTGACGGTTCTTATCCAATTGGGAACAGCGAAAGATCCAATGGATGTGACGGTTCAGGATTTTCACGGAAATCAAGGAGAACGTGATGATCACTTTTATGACATAGAGTTTTTTACGATGCCGGTTAAGTAACCAACACAATATGTGGCACTGTCTTATTGCATAACGGTTCAAATTAAAAAATATCACAGATTATAAAAGGAAGACGATTATTTCCTTATCAAACTTTATGCTCTTTGATCAAACCTCAAAGAACCCTAACTGTTCATCATTACTAAATTTCTCCAAAGTTCTTTGCAATGGCTGCTTCTCATCACAATGCTTATCGAACAACTACTAATGATGAAGAAGTTTCGCAACCGATGATGAAGATATAAACCACTAATCTTCGTCTAGTTCCATCCCTTGATCAATACCCGGAGGCATTACGGATGCTTGTTCAAACTTTGAACAAATCTGTATTATCGACTGCACATTCCTCCTCGTTTGCAATTTCGATGGAATGGCTTTCAATTGCTGCTTCAACTGCAGTGTTCAACAAAACTACTAAGGTGGTTACGTTTCAGCTCTCGAATTCAACGACCAACAAGCTCACTTGGAAGCAATTTGCCTAAATTCTGAAGTTACCAGTTTCAGGTACATTCTATGAAGTCACGAATGATCAGGTGGTTTATATGTTCAATGAAATGGGGCATCAACTGACTCTCACTGGAATCAGTCATTTTAAGAAGTCTAGTCTTCCTTGTATTTGGAGCTTTTTGTTTGCTATTGTACTATGGTGTTTAACAGGAAGAAGCTCTGGGCTAGACAAAGCTAAGCTTGAAGTATATTCAGTCATAGCAGGATTTTATTATGGTCTGAATGTGGATTATGCTTCACATATTTGGGAAGATTTTGGAACCTCAATCTCACACACGAATCTAACAAATGGTGTTTTGAATGCTCGATTTTGGAGCTTAATTTTACAAGAGGTTTATATTAAAGAGAATATTCTTGTTCCATATGATGTCGAAACTCATGAGTTTCCGACAATGGCTACTCCAAGGGTTTTTTTGGATGATTCTAATGTTTTTCCAAATGTTGCTCGAATTTTCGATTCGATGCTCAAGCTTGTGGATCCCAAAAATCAATTACGGGTGCAATACTTGGCGCTATTGATACTTCTCATCCAACTGGGGTTCTTCCATAAAAGGGGGTAGAAGGAACATCTAAAGCTTCAAAGGCTTCAAAGAAGAAGAAACTAGTTGACATACCACAATCAGTGGAGGAGGAAATTGTCAAAGAAACAATACCCACAAAAACTGGGGTTCTTAAAAGAACGAAGAACCCAACAAAGAAGCCTTCTGAATCTCCAGTCAAGACAACTACACAAGAACCTATAGTCGAAAGTATTGAGCCCAATTCTGTTGAATCTTCAAATCTTATTTCTTCTCAAGGTGGTCCAAAGAAGGTTCGCAAAGCTCAATTTACCATGAGGGGTGTTCTATTTCATGAAGTAACGGTTCCTGGATCACCAGCCTCTAAGAAGCATCGATCTATTGATATGGCTCAAAAGTTAAACAAGAAGAAACATGAAGTTCAAGTTCCACTTGAGAACGTGATAATCGGAACTGAGCACGACAGTCGACAGTGACAGTGAAAAGTCAGATATTCAAATCGAGGATTCGTATATTGGTTCACCTCGAAGGGATTTCAAGTCGAATTTCAAGGAGACAAGGAATCCTGATGTCAATGTAAACGTATCTAATACAGATACAAACATCAATTTGAGTGATCAACAAAACACCAATATCCGTGAGAAGCCAATTATCAAACCATATGGGGTTTCGAATACCGAGTCCAGTCAGGAGGAGGTCGAAACTCCAGACATCATTGTGGACTTATCTAATAAGGGCACAAATGTTAATATCGATGAATGGATACACAACAATGAATCTACTATCACATCTACAGTTGCAACTTCAACAACTTTACCACAACTTTACCACAACTTTTACCACTACCATTATCACCCATTCCAACTTTCGTTCCACTTTCGACTATATCACCAACATTTTTTGGTATCATTCAAGAACCTATTGCCAGTCTCTTTTCATATCAATCCACTGAAAAGTCACAACATGAAAATGAATCTGATGATGACGCTGTCATGGTGTCTTTTGTTGATCTTCAGTTTGGTCCAAGGGTGGAGAATATTCCTGATGAAATGATTGTTGGATTAATGTCTAAGTCCATAACTATAATTGGTAAGACTTGACCCGACCCGGCATGGTCCATTTGGGTTGCATGGCATCATGCATTTGGATAGACTATAATAAGAGAAATAACACTTAAGGTTGGTTAATATATTATAAGTTCTAATATATTAATAAGGTTATTTAATTAGTATTGATCAAGAATTAATTTGGAATTAATTAAGTGATCAAAAGGAGACTAATTAAATATATGGGTTGATTGTGTAAATCATTCATTCTTATATATGTGGGCTTGTGATCCAAGATTCCTTATGTTGGACTAAGTCCATGGGGTGACCCATGGATACTCCATGGAGGTTAAAATCCATGGAGCATAAGGAATGGGTAAAGTTATGAGTTACATGGTGTAACCCTAATAGCCACCATATAAAAGAATCCCATGGCTCAAGAAATCGTGCACTAATGTGTGAGTATAAGGGCTAGACGATTTCAAGGAGTGTTCAAGTTTCTCTCAAGTTATTCCAAGTGTATTTGGTGTTGTGTGAACCATTTGAGGTGTCACACTTGGGGCACTAGGCACTCAAGCTTCATGAAGACATTCTACATCAAAGAGGTATGTATTCTATCTTGTTATATTTATTATTTTGTATGCTAGATTAGGATAATACCTTGGATGTTCATAATTGTATGTATAATAGAGAAAACATAGATCCAATGTATTTAGGGTTGCATGTACACTTAGGAGTGTTAGAATGCTCATAACCCAACAGTGGTATCAGAGCCTAGGCTTGTTTTCTTGTTATACTTGCAAAAGTAGCTGAAAAATCGAGTTGGATGCATATATTCGATTGTTTTGGCTGGAATTGGACTAGGAACATTACCCTAAGATGTTTTTGGACTTATAAACTTGTTTTTGATGTGGTAATGTTCATGCTAATCCAATTTCTAAGATAATTGTCATAATTTCAAGATTTGTATTAGTTTGTATGTTCATGCTAATTTCTTGAAGATTGATGATTTGAATTATCTTGTTCTTATGAGGTTCTTAGATTAATAGAAATAGTTGTTTTCAATCCATTTTAATCTAAGAGTTGATTCCAAAGTGTGTTTTTGTAACTTGTCCTCAAGTTATATGAAAAGTCACATTTAAGAATCATAAAACTCATAAAAGTTGGCAAAGGTTACAAAATGAAGAGTCTAGTTCTAATTAAATGGTTTTATGACTCCATAACTTGTCCTCAAGTTATGGAGGTTCAAGAGTCTCTTCATTAAATTAAAAAAACAAAAGTGTAACCTTAATTAGTTCCATAAGTTACAATAAAAAAAAAGTTATTTTTTTTATTAATTAGTTTAAAGTCTTCCATAACTTGTCCTCAAGTTATGGAACTTGAAGAGTTTTTTTAATTAAAACTACTTTAAACTCATAAGTTATGGAATTAATTAGTTTTGAATAGTTTCAAAACTTGCCCTCAAGTTTTGGAATTTGAAAAGTTTTCACTTATGAATACTTTAATTCCAAGTTAGCCCTTAGAATTTTAAAAGTTAAAATTCAACCCTTATACTTTATAATATTATAAGTTAATAATATTTATATATATGTATAAGAGTAAAGTCAGTCTTACCGTTAGTAGGCCTCATTCACGAAGCCGGTCTATAAGGGGGGTATAAGGTTACTGCCTATAAAATGGCAGTTTAATGGGTGTCCACTCTCACCCACCGCTTCCTTGACTGGTGGAGGGTCGTTAGCCGAACGGGTAGGACAAGGACTATAATTCTCCTTTCATTAAAAGTATTAATGATAAATACTAAGTAACTAAACTCTTATTAATACCCAATCTTAGTTACTTAGGAAAATGTGAATTTGGTGCTAACCCATGAAATTACACTTTGCACTTTGCTTAAGTCGTTAGTGGAGCGTGTGTGGTTAACCGACACACTAACCTGGACTTAACAAGGTAGGCAAAGGGTAACTTAATATTTATCATAGTATCGATGGAGCGTGTGTGGTTCACCGGCACACTGATTAAGGGGTAAATATTAAGGGTACCAAGTATATTTGCATGGTTATTCACACCTTGTTTTGTGATCCTCGGCATCCCAGTCACAAAACCTGAAGGGCACACTCGAGATTGAAACATGCCTTTGAACAGTTCAATGAATCTCAAAGATCTAGGACTTTCAAATCCAATTAAAACCTAATAAATTATTTCGTTTTTCATGGTGGAAATTGGTGAATCGTCATTCACCTACCTTCAAATATTTTATAGCTTGGATTACGGCATCCCTCTTCTAAGTTATAAAATAGTTTGTTGGGTCCTAGCCTTAATATTTCATATTGGGTGTCATATTAAGGACTTTAAATCAACTATCTTGAATATCTCCCAAAAAGATGTCTGGTCTAGACATTTATGATCTTCCCAAATCTCTTGAAACAAACTTTCCTAAATGAAGATGATGTCCCATGGATATCATACTTCTTTCACCTCCTCCAATTATTCTCCCTAACCCACAAGTTCCTAAAAAGTTTAAGGTCACTCAAGCCCTATTGGCAAGGCAAGGTCTAGGTGTGATCACATCTTGGAGATGTAGTCACATATTGACAAGCCGGGAGAGTTCGGTGTCAAAGTCTTGAGAAAGTTGGTGGCTCAACTACTTTCTAAGTCACATAGTGAGTTCTTTTGGGAATCCTATGAAACAGACTAAGACAAGACCCTTAATGATCTTATCTATTTGCTAAGATCAACTTCCTAAAACGCTATGGACATTGACAATGATGACATTGGATATCCAGTAAAGCTCTCTCTTCCCAATGGAAAGGGATCTGCCATAGTCAACTCGGTTGACCCAATGGTAAAGAGAGAGGCGAAGTCTGAGATAGTCCCATTATCAAGGGTCCATAGGTAACTATTGCCAAAGGAAGGGGCATTGGTTACGAAGCTGCCAAATTTACCTAAGGATGTTAAAGTCAATAAGTTTGGCTCTACTTCAGGTAAAGTCCATTGTCTAACTCTATTAAGTACATGCTGATTCTGATCGCGAAGATGGATTTCAATCGCATGGTTCAGTGATCAGAATTTTGGGCTATTACTTAAGAGTTATGATATTTATATTGCTTAGGAATAGATAACAACAAGGTTTTCATATGGATTGTAAGGATAAGTTTTTCCGCAAAGTTTTAAAATAAAAGAAAAAGTTTTGATTTTATTTATTTTAAGTATCCTTACAATGGCATTTGTGAAAAGTTGTTGCTTATAAGATTCCATTGATAGCAATATTGGAAAAATGGATTTGATTCTTTCGGTTGTGGTAGTGTCTAATATTACCAAATAAGGAAAGATTCTCATCACCCAAGGTTCAATTGGACCGAAACTTGGTATCATGCAAGTTGTATAGTATGATGAATGAGAACTTTCAAGCATTGGAAAATTAAGACTAATTACTTGTTCACATGGATGTGTGAGTCAAGTAAAGGACTAAGGGATCGAGTACACATTCTTGTGCACTGATCAAGCCCACCACAAATGTAACTTGAGTGACACATCTTAAAAAAGGTTTATTAACACTAGTGAAATGTAAGAGTAAAAGGTTTTTTACTCTTGTACATTTGAATTTGGTAAGTTGTGATGTTTTGGATAAAACAGAGACCAACTTAGGCCAATTGTGTTAAGTGTTTGTCTTGATTAGAATCCACACTATCTCTTGAATATTTGGCAAGAAAGTCTTATAGGTCAAGGAGACAGTGGGAGTCTAAAAGATCCTGAAAGGGTTTCAAGAAGTAATCAAGAATAAAACATGTATTTCATCACTAGCATACAACTAGAGGTTTATAACCTATCGTGTTGACATTTCTGTGCCTATTCCAGTTAAGTTGGCTATATATATTTGAGTTCTACATGTTCTCAATTGTTTGTATAACTACTTGGAAGCAATGGCAGGCCCTTGTGCTGCCAGGAGGCAAGAGGTTAAGATTGCATAAGTTCAATCCATATGAGTTAGGATTTGTCACTAACCTAGTCTTGTGATTATGGTTTGAAAAATTCACATGGATAAGAACACATACACCATAAAATCTAAGTATCATAAGGTTTCTCTCCGATTCATGGAAGTGATGGTGAGGAAATTCTTTCACTAAGTAGATTTTAAGTAGATAGCAATTGTGATATTTGCAGTTTCAAAGTCGTTGGTGGAGCGTGCGTGGTTAACCGGCACACTAACATGGACTTATGAGAAATGGCAATGGTCTAAATAATTGAGACTATGATTACGGCATCCCTTTTCATAGTTCTAAAATTGTTTAGACACACATGTGATCTATCTAAGATAAGGTGTATGATTTTGATAAAGTCTTATCAAAGCAATCTAGTATCAGAAATCTGAACTTTGGTAAGAATGTCAATAAAGTATTGACTTCTAGAGGTCCAGCTGTTTTCTGGATACATGTCAAAGCTAGTGGGAGCATAAGTGTTATGCTAATAATCATCATGTTAGTGAGAGCATGATAATTATGATAAGTATTGCAAGTTAGCAAGGTTAATTATAGAAAACAAAAGTTTCAATTCGTGAGGTTGCAGGGGTTGAAAAAGTTGTTTTACTATAATTAAGGGAGAGAAAATTATACTTCATTTCAATTCTAAAAAGCTTAGATTGAGTTTATAATCATTCTAAAGAGCTTATATTGATATTTTAATCACCTTTAGTCAAGAATATATATATGAATTTCATGTTGGATTGGTTCAACTTAAGAAAATTCTATATATTGCGTTCTCAAAATTTGATTATGATTACGGCATCCCTTTTCATAGTCAAATTTTGAGAATATGGCAAACAAAAAATTACTATGGCAAAAGACTGGTCTAGAACCATGTCTTTATGTGAAACATCATGAATCGTGTCTCATTTACTTTGAGTACAAGATCGATTACATGTGCTATAATATTTATCCTTTCTGAATTTTCCAAATGCCTTGGGGCATTAAGGGGAACAATGTCTAGAATTGGATATGACTAAAGTGATTAAGCAATTGTCGAGGACAATCTAAGGTTTACCAAAGATTGGTTGCTCAAGGACAGTTGGAAGTATACTGTTAATATTGGAAGGACCATATTGGCATAGTCTGAAAAGAGTCAACTCTTATTCAGAAGTGGTAGTCAAAATGGGAATTTAGAGTTGTCTCCATAGATGGAAGCAATCTGTGTAAGATTAGAAAAAACTTAGTGCAAGAAGCATGTTCAAAGCAATGCATACTTTGAACATAAGGCTTTGTGTCCATGGAGTAGGTCTTCATTGGAATACCCTGTAATGCTTGTTGACAACTCTTTGTGACTTTGTACACATTCATTGCAAGAGGGTAGTGCATTTAAGTTTAAAATCTAACAGATTTCGATTTGGGAGTGTGAAATTAGAATCATTGAAAGTTTGGTCAATTGGTTTATTTCACAAAAGTAAGGATCGTAGACAAACATAGAGTGCATACTTGGTGTATGGCAAAGCTATTGTTTAGAAAACATAGTGTACATGCTTGGAGCATGGGACACCTAGTGTTTTAATTCAAGTATAAAGTTGATAAAACCGAAACAATGAATAATGAGTAATCAGTATGGTGATAAATAGAAAGTGTTTTATTTATATTCATAGGTTTTGATACCATATTAGATTCATTTATTCTTGTGTTTCACTTTGCATGTTTTGACTTCCATAATAACTAGGTTATTCTTCCGGAATGACTAAGTTATTCAAAACCATCCACAGTCGGTCATATGTTGGAAGTAGATATGAATCAAGACTGTCATGGGTTGGATTGTAGAGGTCCAAGTTAGTGGACAAAGTTGTGCTACAACACTCATGAGTGCTCATAAGTTCTGAGTATTGGATTTAACCCGCACTCATTTGAATCACTTCATGGATTTTATCACGAGTGATCATGAGATGATAATATCTTATATTCTTCAAACCTAGAGATATGAGTTGTTACTATGAGTTGGTTGTACATTGATTGCATGAAACCGCATTGGTAACTCGATGTTATAAAACGTGCCTTTGTGTATGATTCAACAAGTAGTAGAACAAGCCATATGAGTCGAAGTTTATCCATTCCTTTTACCTTCGGGATAAAAGCGATATATGTGGGCCCCTCGATGATTTAAAGATGATACATGTGAGTGCTTGGCCAAGCCAGGACTGATTTGATTTGTTCAATCAGTCAGTCATCATGAGTCGGAAATCGGGAAACAACAAATGGACAGAGAGAATGATTGATAATCCATGTCTCAGTCCATATGATATCTAGAATGGAGGAATATATGATCCCTTATCTAATGGACAAGTCATTGACAAATGTCAGAGTTCATCGACAAGGTCAGAGTTCGACAGAAGCTTTTGAGAGCTACGATTGTTGATCGGTTCCTGAAGTCATACGCAATAATAGTTTTAGACTTATCCAAGTGGGAGACTGTTGGATTAATGTCTAAGTCCATAACTATAATTGGTAAGACTTGACCCGACCCGGCATGGTCCATTTGGGTTGCATGGCATCATGCATTTGGATAGACTATAATGAGAGAAATAACACTTAAGGTTGGTTAATATATTATAAGTTCTAATATATTAATAAGGTTATTTAATTAGTATTGATCAAGAATTAATTTGGAATTAATTAAGTGATCAAAAGGAGACTAATTAAATATATGGGTTGATTGTGTAAATCATTCATTCTTATATATGTGGGCTTGTGATCCAAGATTCCTTATGTTGGACTAAGTCCATGGGGTGACCCATGGATACTCCATGGAGGTTAAAATCCATGGAGCATAAGGAATGGGTAAAGTTATGAGTTACATGGTGTAACCCTAATAGCCACCATATAAAAGAATCCCATGGCTCAAGAAGTCGTGCACTAATGTGTGAGTGTGAGGGCTAGACGATTTCAAGGAGTGTTCAAGTTTCTATCAAGTTATTCCAAGTGTATTTGGTGTTGTGTGAACCATTTGAGGTGTCACACTTGGGGCACTAGGCACTCAAGCTTCATGAAGACATTCTACATCAAAGAGGTATGTATTCTATCTTGTTATATTTATTATTTTGTATGCTAGATTAGGATAATACCTTGGATGTTCATAATTGTATGTATAATAGAGAAAACATAGATCCAAGGTATTTAGGGTTGCATGTACACTTAGGAGTGTTAGAATGCTCATAACCCAACAATGATCATGTCAAGAAAACAGTTCAAAAAATTAAATTCCAAGATGAATTCGATATTACGGTTCTTGGCTGATACAGGAAGCAAGAATTCTTTAAGTAGTATTGAAGTTTATTCTCTTCTCAAAGCCCAAGAGTCTCGAATGCAATCTCTCATAGATGATGTTGACAAACGAAACGCGGAACGAATTCTCAATCATTCTCACAATCTTACTAGTGAAGTTTCTAAGCTTCATGATGTTTCAAAAGAACGTCATGAGATTTTTGCAAAACAGCTTGAGGAAACGAAAGTCTGTTTACAGACTCAGGTATCTGATATTCGAATGATGTTGGAATCTGAAGTTAAAATTTTTGCTGAAAGTTTTTCGACACTACATAAGAAGGTGGATGTGGTAGCTGAAGCGGCAACCCACTTGATTGAAGACATCACTTCTTTCAACAAAGATTACACGGTTGGTCTTCAAGACAAGGTGAAAGGGGATGCTCAAGTATTTGCTAGAGTTGAAGAGTTCTTAACCGAAATCAAAACCATGCTTTCAGCTCAATCGACGATTTCTTTAGAATCCATTTCTCAAATGGTTTCTAATATCTAGACAAACATTAAGGTTGAACTGGATCCGATCGGGATGTTAGTTCTTCGACTTCCAACAAATGCTCCTCATGCAATGCACGTGTCGCAAGGGGGAGCAAAAGGGGAAAGAGGTGTTAGTTCGTCGAATGATACAGGTGATAATTCTGGAGTTGTTGTAGGAAAGGTGATAAGTACTCAAATCCCAACAAATATTTCAATGAAGCCCATAACTTCAACACCTACAACAACAACAACAACGAGAACTTTGACAAAAGGAATCTTGATAAATGAAGGAGCAGGAGGTTTGAGTTTAATCCTTAACATAACTTCGAATGTTGATCCAAATGATAAACGGGAATTCATATTTAGTTGTTCTATCAGAAGAAGAGAAGAAAAAGCAACTAGCCATCGAAATCGAAAACCAAAGGAAGATAAATAGCTTTCTAAGGCGAAGAGCAAATGATCCACCTGGATTGAACAAGGGTGATCTCAACAAGCAGTGGTGTTATGAAACAATATAATATATTGTTTCTATTGGATTAAATGACGCTTTTCGAAAAGTGCCAAAGAAGAGCTACGACACAGAAAATTATGATTGTAATCAGCTTGACTTTCCGATCAATCATATGTTGTTCACTTCTTCACAATTCAATATTGTAGACAACTTCAAAGATAAGGAAGAATTTAGAAAGTTGAATATTCGCTTTCACGCATTCATAGGGAAGAATGAAGAAGAGGTGTGGTCTCCAGTGAATATAATAAAAGTGATGATCATTATTCGTGATAGCGTGTTCGAAGGTGTGTTACAAAATTGTCGTTATTTTGTTGTAAGAGCAAATAACGTTGATTTTTGGTTCACAATAGCGTATTTTCCATTGATGAACTTGAATGATTTGATCACGGTCACGAAGATTTTGAGAACTGTGGATGTGTCGAAGATAAAAGAGACCAATAAGGATGATTTTGTTATTGGGTTTGCTCATATCAAAGTCTTTCTTGACAACTACTATGACTACTTGGCAATTACGGATATTAATCTTGCCACAGCTGTTAAGAAGCCATCAAAAGTCCCTCAATCTTTGTTAAGGGTAAAGCTAAATATTGATGATTATGAAGATGGTGAAATTATTCATCAACCTCTTGGTGTTGTGTATCTTGGAAAGAACAAGAAAGGGAGAATGAAAAAGTTTTTGTTTCAAATTAGTGATCTTGAGAGGTACACAAACTCTCAATATACTAATCTCCTTATTCGAATCAACAATTGCAAGAAGAATGACAATGAAGACAAAGCTGAGATTCGGAAAACAATTTATATGGTATATGGAGATTCAAAGAGAACTTCTATAGACTTTAAAGATGATTGCTTAACTTTCGACTACTCTCACTAAGGGGGGGATTTTTAGGGTCAAATGTCTATAGTGAGGAGTTGAATGTACTTTGAGTTTGTAAAGTGTCGAATGCTGTATGACTTCGACACTCTTTAGATTTTACAAGGCATTGTTATTTCGATAATTTCATGTTTAGTCCTTGTAACTTTTTGTGAGTCTGATGTACCTTATAAAGAGGGTAGGTGCATAGAGTAGAGTAATGTTCGAACACTAGATGAATTCTCTATTGTACTCTTGTTCACTCTTGTACCCATTCAGACTAAATCGAGCCAAACATACTTTATTTACATCTTGTGTTCATTTATAGCTTTTATTTTCTTAATCATTTGTGTTCGTAATCAATCCTAACACACTACACCAACATATCACAATATAATGATGATTTAATCTACATTTACATACACATCTCCACATGCTTTAACATGAATCTACTTCACATTATCATACTCTAAAATGATAGTATAACTCACCTTTTGTAGTAGAATAACAACCTAATTCCAACTTCTTCAAAGTTTCTCTTGGAGGACTCCAACTTTTTCCTTTCCAAAACCAATGTTATTCATGCACATTAATCCCTTTACATATTTCTTAAACCATTAAGACATTAATAGAGATTTCAACCAAAAACTCATATTTTGGGTAAAATCTCCAACGTGACAATACTTTGTCCGAATACTTGCTAAACAACTCCAATTAAGCTTTTATACACTTAATCTAACTAGATTATACCACATAAACATCACTTCACCATTTTAAATTTCTAGGGTTTCAAACCCTAATGATCAAAACAAGAATTAAACCATTAAATCTCTGTAAAAACTAAGTATTAAGCTTCCAAACACTTGATTAACCATTAATAACAAGTTTACTTGAAGAAATCTTACATAACAAGCTCAAACTCATAAACCACCATTAAAGCCCTAAAAAGCTTGAAAATGGTGAATATGGTTACCTTAGGAGCTTTAGAAGCCTAAACCTTGCCACAAACAAGCTTAATTGCCTTAAGAACTTCCTTCAACCTTCAAATCATCGGAGGTATGCTCTAGAGGGTTTAGGTGTGCGTTTGAGAGAACTTTATCCAATCATTTAATCAGCCTCGAAACCATGTCGCGATCTTACCCTTACCATGTCGTGGTGGCTTAAATGATCCCGCGGTCACCTTCTTTTCACACAGCGTTGGAAATCTATGATAACAAGCTACTTTGGCCATCACGCCGCAACACCCATATACCACGCCATGGTGTAAAGTACGTTGCCTACGACTTACGAAAAAAGCACACCCAAATCACTGCCTCACTCACAACGCCATGGTAAGCCTCTCATAGTGCTATGGTGGAGCTGGACACAACTTTTCCATTCCATTTTCAATGTCATTCCAACCCCAAATCCTATATCTATCAATTTCAATCCATTCTTCAACATAAAACCATATTTTTCATTACTTCAAAACATCAAACAAATACATAAGAAGCATCATTTAACATTCTAGAAATGTAATAACACAAAAAGGACCAAAATACTGTCACATCCCGTTATTTTCAATATTGTAAAAGTCAACCAAAGTCAAACTTGGGTCAACTAAAGTCCAACTTATTGTTTGGATTTTCTTTTTAAGGTTGGTTTGATAACCTTTAATTGTTTAAAACCTTTTTATTTGAAGTATGGCTAAATTAGAAGTGTGTAGAGTGTAAGGCTTAAAACCGAGAACCTTGCCCGAACCGCAAACCTTGCATGGACCGCAAACGAGGTTCGCAGCCGCAAACCACTTCGGGTCGTGAACTCGCTTCGGGCGGTGAACTCCTTTCGGACCGTCAACCTTACCCTATATATATATATATATATATATATATATATATATATATATATATATATATATATATATATATGTGTGTGTGTGTGTGTGTGTGTGTGTGTGTGTGTGTGTTGGACTGATTTTATCCTCACTTCTACAACTCTGGCCGAAAACTCAAGCATTTTCTCTCTAGATCTTCAACCAAAAACCCTCATTCCCTCTCAAATATCATCCTTCTTCCTTTAATCTTCTTAGGATCTTGCTTAGGATCTCCAAGTATTCTTCATTCATCAAGATCCTTGGGCCGTAAACTCAAGAACACTAAGTTCTTCTTGGGCCGAAAACCCCCAGACTGGCCGTGAACACCTTGCAGCCTTCCATCCTTGCTTCTAACACTCTTATTTGTAAGTTAAACTTACAAATTGGTCCATTTCCTTATCATATTTGTGATTATATTCACTAAAAGTGTACATGTATATTACATGAAATGTTTATAGGATTCATTTTGCTTCGGAATCTAACTTATGGAAAAACATCCTAAATCGAACCTTCAATCG